>NW_024412377.1:16844376-16887544 GCF_014898765.1 Herpailurus yagouaroundi
AAAGAGAAAGAGAAAGAGAAAGAGAAAGAGAAAGAGAAAGAGAAAGAATCCCAAGCAGGCTCTGAGGCTCCTGGGTGGCTCAGTCAGTTGGGCTTCTGACTTCAACTCAGGTCATGATCTCCTGGTTCATGAGTTTGAGCCCCACATTGACCTCTGTGCTGTCAGCTTGGAGCCTGGAGCCTGCTTCAAATTCCGTGTCTCCCTCTCTTTCTGTCCCTCCCCCACATGATCATGCTCTCTCTCTCTCTCTCTCTCTGTCTCTCAGATAAATAAACATTGAAAAAAAAAAGAATCCCAAGCAGTCTCCACATGGACAGTGCATAGCCAGATGTGGGGCTCTAAGTCACGAATCAATGAGATCACAACATGAGCCTAGTTCAAGAGTCAGGAGCTTGATGGATTGAACCATCCAGGTGCCCCACTTTTACTCCTATTGTCTCAGTCACCTGGTCTTCAAAAATGATAGTGATATTTTCAATTCCTATTGCCATTATAATTAGTTGGCTGAACTTTTAGTGATTTCTTAATTCTTTAAGATATTTGTATCCTTTCCCCACTCAGGTGTTCTATTTGTACTAGTTACAGCTATTGGGTTAATATGTCCTATGCTTTAAATATCATCATAGCAATGAAGGCATAAAATAAAAATATATATATATATATATATAATAGTTCAGGGGACCTTATGCTAAAAGAGAGTCTATTTTTCCTGTATGGTCTGTTCCCAATCCAATTGTTCAGACTCAACTATATCTGTTGGGACATAGCTCCTTATTTGGAAATTACACACCTAAATAGTATTTTCCAAATTATCAATTTAACATATTATCTTGATGTTCTTCTATGAAAGGTGAGGATTTAACTTACAGACATAAATCTTCATCTCTTTCCCTCTTCTCATTCAATGAAAATTATTATTTTAATCATTTTAATGAATACACTTCACATTTATAATATACATTGTATTTGAGGAAGAATTTCTACCTCCCGTTTTAACAACCCTTTGCCTTTTCTCCTACTGCAGTCCCTTCCTCTTTTATCTTGGAATACCTCTTTTTTATTGTTTTCTTTTTCATGAGTACTCGTTCTCATAGGCTTTCTGTTTTGCAGAAGTTTATAGAAACATCTTTTTTTTTAACTGAGGGTTTCTTTTTCCTTTTTTCCTTTTCCTGTTATAAGATTATTCTTTGATATAATTTTATTGGTGCTTTGGAAAAAAGCAGAGCAAAAGCTTGAACTCAATTAGCCATTTTGAAAGATTAGCAATTGTACTAAACTCTCCAATGTGCTTTCTGGTTTTAAACACTCTTTAATCCCCTGGTTTTCTATCGACTGCAGCTATTAAGGAATCCTCCCAGACAACAGCTGTGAGAGAAGGGAAAGACTGGGAAAAGTTAGGCTGTGATGATTCACAACAGATGAGCTAAGTCATCAGCATTATCCTGAATTGCAGTAAGGGGCCAAACCTTTACAACCATCAGATAAAGGCTGCCCCAGGAAGGAGCCTGATGGAAGGGTGCTACCTGCCATCAACATCCCAAGCAGGAGGAAACTTAATTCTCATTCCTAAGGGTGAGTCTGAACAAGAAAATATCAACTCCAACAGCAAAATCCACAATCTAGGCATGGGATTCAAAACCATGTCCAATATCTCCTTATTACATTTATATAGTTTCATTTCCTGGAACTCCTCAGTGTGAATGCAAGTATTCTAGTAAAACCATAATACGCTACATTGTTTCATAATCCTTTTTTTCTTTCCTGTCTTTGACACCTTTTGAGCTCAGCTTGGATATCACTTTATGTAAGAAGTTATTTCTGATCAGAGACGTTGAAATGGCCTTTCGTGCCTCTGAATTAGTTCTTCTCAAATATTTTAACATAGCTATCTCTATTTGTGTCATTTCCTTACGTTATAATCATTAGAATATAAATCTTATCTCATCATTAGATTCTGACTTAAGGCGATCCATAGTAGTTATTTAAATTGTTATTAAATTATTATCAAAATGAGAAAATATTGAAAGGAGAGTAAAACCTCGAACTATGTAGACAAGGCTACAGACAAGGAGACCAGGTTTGAGTTGGGTTTTCAAGTCTTAGTGAATAGCCATGACTTTCTACATCTTCTCTGGGAATCCTGAGTTTACATGAGGACTTGCTACTTTGTGGTTACTGCTTGTGAGGCTCGGGTCACTGGTTCCAATATTTAATTGTCCTATGATCTTGAATGTGTTACTGACATTTCCAAACATCATGTTCCTAGTCTCAAAAAAAAATTTCTGGATACAAATGAGCACTAAGTGAGATAACCTTTTAAAATTATCACTTTCTGACAATTACGGGTGGAATCACTTCTGCATGAAAAATGTACCTTTAAGATTATTAAAGAAATTACGAATGTCTAACCATTGATTTTTTTTAATTTGGTCATTTATTTAGCATGTTTGTGACTATTCAGGTCAATCAACATATACTACTTTTTTTCTTTGTAGTAAGAACACAACGGCAGACACACCTTCTTAAATATTTAGGTGCCGGGGCGCCTGGGTGGCTCAGTCGGTTAAGCGTCCGACTTCGGCTCAGGTCATGATCTCACTGTCCGTGAGTTCGAGCCCCGCGTCGGGCTCTGTGCTTACTGCTCAGAACCTGGAGCCTGTTTCAGATTCTGTGTCTCCCTCTCTCTCTGACCCTCCTCCGTTCATGTTCTGCCTCTCCCTGTCTCAAAAATAAATAAAACGTTAAAACAAAATTTAAAAAAGTATATATTTTGGTGCAAAATACAGTATCGTTAACCATAGGTGCAATGCTGTACAGCAGATATCTAGAACTTACTTCTTGGGCGTATACTCACTGAACAGCTTCTCCTCATTTCTGTACCCTCCAGCCCTTGGTACCTATCACTCTCCTCTCTATTTCTATGAGTTTGACTATTTTTGACAGCACATCTATATGGAATCAAATAGCATTTGTTTTCCTGTGACTGGCTTATTTTACTTAACATAATGCCTTCCAAGTTCATCTGTGTTATGGCATGGTAGGATTTTCTTCTTTTTAAGTCTGAATAATAAACTACATTTGTTTATCCATTCATCAGTAATGAACATTTCAGTTGTTTCCATGTTTTGATTATTATGCTAATACTACAACACACTGAGGGTGTGAATGTATTTTTTGAGACCCTGATTTGCATTCTTTGGGGTCAGGTACCCAGAAGTAAGAATTGCTGGATCGAATGATATGTTTATTTTTTGAGGAAACCGCCATACTCTTTTCCACAGTGGCTACACCCAAGTGTAGAATGGTTCCATTTTCTCCGCATTTTCACTAACACTGGAAATATTTTTCTTTTTGTTTTAGCAGCTCTGACAGAAATGAGGGGATGCCCCACTGTGGTCTTGATCTGCATTTTTCTGATGATTTGTGATGTTAAATTATTTTCATATGTATGCTTTTTGGAGAAATGTCTATTCAAATTTTTGCCTGCTTTGTAATCAAGTTATTTGCCTTTTTGCTGCTAAGTTGTAGGAGTTTCTGAGCTATCTTCAATACTAATTCCTTGTCAGATATATGGTTTAAAAATAAATTTTCCAGGGTGCCTGGGTGGCTCAGTTGGTTGAGCATCTGACTTCAGCTCAGGTCATGATCTCATGGTCTGTGAGTCCGGTCCCTGCTTCGGGCTTTGTGCTGAAAGCTCAGAGCCTGGAAGCTGCTTCAAATTCTATGCCTCCCTCTCTCTCTGCTCCTCCCTGCTCATGCTCTGTCTCTCTCTCTCTCTTTCAAAAATAAATAAATACTAAAAACATTAAAAATAAAATAAAAATACATTTCCCATATGATACATTACTTTTTCATTTTGTTGTTTCCTTTGCTAAGTAGAAGATTTATTTTGATATAATCCCATTTGTCTATTTTCACTTTTGTTTTCTGTTGTTTATAGTGTCATATCCAAGAAATTATTGCCAAGACGAATGTTATGAAGCTTTCAACTATGTTCTCTAGGAGTCATAGAGTTTTTCATTTTACATTTAAATCATTAATCCATTTTGATTTTATTTTTATGTATGGTGGAAAATAATGAGGGACTCCTTCTTCTGCATGCAACTATCCAATTTTCCCATCACCATGTGCCAAAGAGATTATCTTCTCCTCATTGTGTAGTCTTAACATAGCTGCTGAAGATGATTTGACATTTATGTGTGGTTTTCTCAGCTTTTCATTTTGTTCCATTTGGTCTGTGTGACTCTACGGCCATGCCATACTGTTTTGATTGTTGTCGTTTTGTAATATGTTTGGAAATCAGGAAGTATGAGGAGGCTCCCTCTTTATTCTTCTTTCTCAAAATTGTTTTGCTTATTCCGGGTCCCTTGTGATTTCATATAATTTTAGGATTTGTTTTTCAATTTCTGTAAAAAATGCCATTTGGATTTTGATAGATATTGCTTTGAATCTGTAGATGGCTTTGGGTAGTATGAATATTTTAACTATATTAAGTCTTCCAATCCATGAAGATAGGATGTATTTCCATTTATTTATGTCTCCTTTAACTTCTTTCATAAATGTTTCGTAGTTTTTAGTGTACGTTTTTCACCTCCTTGGTTAAGTGTATTCCTAAGCATTTTATTCTTTCTTTGGTACTGCAGGTGGGATTTTTTTCCCATTTCCCTTTTTGGATAATTTGTATTAGTGTATAGAAACACTGATTTTTGTATGTTGATTTTAGTGACTTGCAATTTTGCTGAACTTGATTATTGTTTTTAAGTGTTTGTGTATGTGTGTGTAATATTTAGGGTTTTCTACATATAAGCTCATGTCATCTGTAAACAGATAATTTTACTTCTTTTAGTTTAGGGTGACTTTTATTTCTTTTTCTTACCTTATTTTAACTAGTACTCCTAGAACTATGTTTGGATATAAGTGGTGAGAAAGGCATCCTTGTTTTGTTCCTAATGTTAGAAGAAAAGCTTTCAACTTTTTACTGTTAGTATAATGTTGACTGTGAACTGTTCGTATGTGGATTTAATTATAAGGAGGCAATTTCTTTCTAATCTTTTAGTTTGTTGAATGCATTTATTATTACAGGGTGTGGACTTCTTTTAAATACTTCTGCACCTTAACGAGAAAATCATGAGATTTTAAAAATTTATTTTTTAATATGTTGTATGGCATTCTTTGATTTTTTTTTGATGTGAAATATTCTTGCATTTCAGGGATAAATCCCAGTTGGTCACTATGTTTGATCCTTTTAATGTGTTGTTGAATTAATGTACTGGTATTTTGTGGAGGATTTTTGCACGATTGTTTATTTGGGACATTAGCCTATAATTTTCTTTTATTATAGTGACTTTTTCTGACTTTGGAATCAGAGTCATGTTGTCTATATAAAATGTGTTTTAGAGTGTTCCCTCTTCTTCAATTTTTTGAAAGAGTTTGAGAAGGGTTGGTGTTAATTCATGCTTACATGTTTGGTAGAATTCACTAGTGAAGTACTCTGGTCCTGGATTTGTTGTTGTTGTTGTTGTTGTTGTTGTTGTTGTTAGGTTTTTGTTTACTGATTCAATCTTTTTATTAATTACAAGTTTGTTCTGATTTTCTATTTCTGCATGGTTACATATTTTTAGGAATTTATCCCTTTATTTCCGTGGAGTCAGTTGTAGTATTTCTTCCTTTATTTCTGATTTTATATATCTGAGTCTTCTCTCTTTTTTCTTGTTTAATCTAGCTGAAGATTAGCCCATTTTTTTCATCTTTTCAAATATCCAGATCTAAATTTTATTGATTTTTATTGTTTTTCTATTCTCTGTTTTATTTCTCCTTTAATCTTTGTTTCCTTCCATCTGCTAACTTTGAATTTTGTTTCTTCTTATTTTGTTAGTTAGGTTGACGTGCAAAGTTAGGTTGTTTACTTGAGATTTTTAAATGTAGACATTTATTACTGTAATCTTCCCTCTTTGTACTACTTTTGTTGAATCCTGTAAGTTTTGGTGTGCCACATTTGTTTTCATTCATCTCAATATATTTCTAATATCTCCTTGGACTTCCACTTTTGCCCACTGGTTGTTCAAGAATGTTTTATTTAATTTCCACATGTTTGTAAATTTTTCCAGCTTTTCTGTTGTTTCATTCCATTGCGGCCCAAGAGGATGCTCGCTATGATTTTAATCTACTTAAATGTGTTAAGATTTGTTTTGTGACTTCACATGTGCTCTATTCTGGAGAATGTTCTCTGTGCATGTGAAAAGAATATGTATTCTGCTGCTGAGTGAAATGTTCAGCATATACCTGTTAGGTATAAAATTTTCTGCATATACCATTTGGTCTATAGTATTTTTCGAGACCACTGTTTCCTTATTAACTTTCTGTCTGTATGTTTTCTCCATTATTGAACTTGGGGGTATCGAAGGCTCCTGTTATTATTGTATTGCTATCAATTCTTCCTTTCAGTTCTGTCAGTGATCATTTCATGTGTTTGAGCGCACTAATACTGGGTGCCTATGTATGTACAATTGTTATATTTACCTGATGAAATAGAACTTTTGTCGTTTTATAATCACTTTGTCTTTTGTGACAATTTTTAAATTTCTTTAATGTTTATTTATTTTTGGGAGACAGAGAGAGACAGAGAACAAGCAGGGGAGGGGCAGAGAGAGAGAGGGAGGCACAGAATCCAAAGCGGGCTCCAGGCTCTGCGACGTCAGCACTGGGCCCAACACAGGGCTTGAACCCACAAACCGGGAGATCATGACCTGAGCCCAAGTCAGAGGCTTAATCTTAATCGACTGAGCCACCCAGGCGCCACCTCTTTTGTGACAATTTTTTACTTAAATTCTATTTTGTGTAATATGAACATAACCATCACTTTGTCTTCTCTGGTCTTGTGTCTCTGGCGTACTAATTAGACCGATTGTTTTTTCAACCGTCTGTAATTGGTTTCTCTCTCCCGTTTGTGACCTACCACAAGCTTGGATGTTGGAGGACAATCCGTTCCTTTCTCTCCCTCTTGGGACAGCATCTTCAGGTTCTACAGCTCTTCCCAATGTCTAAGATCTGTGCGAGCTGCAGCAAACTGTCCTCTGCTTTCTTTCGTTCTCAGCTCCCCCAGGCCTCCAAACTCTGTCAGTTTTGTCAGCTCTCTGGGTGAAACGAGACAGAAACTAAAGCCCTGCGACACTGGAATTAAGCTCCACTCTCTCCTCAAGGAAGAAGTCCCAGGCCAAAGTGACTTGTCTCAGTACTGAATTGTGCCAGCTTGTGGTAGGGACTAATAGGTAAAATGAAGCTGTTATCCTTACCTTTTTTCAGTGTGACTGTTCACAATTTTGTGCTCATTGTGGGTCCTGCAACCTGTTGACAGGAATCTGACTTTCTCCAAAAGGTATTTTGGTCTGTTAGATTATTGTTCAATTAATGCTTCTGAGGAGAGAGGGCAGAGGCTTCCCAGGCCACCATCTTGTTCCCACGGCTTTTTACCTAGAAAATTGCAGGGGCACTTGGGTGGCTCAGTCGGTCAAACATCTGACTTTGGCTCAGGTCATGATCTCATGGTTCGTGAGTTCAAGCTCCCTGTCAGGTTCTGTGCTGACAGCTCAGACCCTGGAGCCTGCTTCGGATTCTGTGTCTCCCTCTCTCTCTCTCTCTCTCTCTCTCTGCCTCTCCCTTGCTCGTACTCTCTCTCTCTCAAAATAAAAAAATAAACTTGAAAAAAACTTTTTAAAAATCGCATTGCAATTATTCTCTATCTTCATTTTCCACATTTGGAAAATCCATGCAAATAAGCTCAAAAGAGAAAGATGGCAAATAATTTGCATCCCACTTACCATTCCAATCAGTAGTGGTTGTCTCCCGCAGCAAGAAAAGAGGACATAGTGAGTACAGCAACATGTGCCATGGTCATAGAATGGGGACATGATAGCAAGTACGTCACACATTTGCCATTTCTCTAAAGAAATGCTAAGAATGGGTCTTGCTAAACAATAATAATTGCCACAGTATTTTGTAGTAAATGTAGTAGTATGTGTATCAATATTTGGATAGCCACAACAAGCTGATACTGAATACTTAACAGTATTGATAAAACTACAATAAGGATTAAGCTAAGTACATCCCATGTATTATCGGCCAGATTTACTTCTCAGTGTAAATTAAAAACTATTACAGTTATTACCCTTGACTTATCTGAGGTTTAGAAAGGTTGGGGAATTACCAAAGTCACCGGCCTAGTGAGATACAAATCCAGATTTGTTTTTTGTTTTTTTTCTTTAATTTTTTTTTCAACGTTTATTTATTTTTGGGACAGAGAGAGACAGAGCATGAACGGGCGAGGGGCAGAGAGAGAGGGAGACACAGAATCAGAAACAGGCTCCAGGCTCCGAGCCATCAGCCCAGAGCCCGACGCGGGGCTCGAACCCACGAACCGCGAGATCGTGACCTGGCTGAAGTCGGACGCTTAACCGACTGCGCCACCCAGGCGCCCCCGGATTTGTTTTTTAACACACACCATATCCCCCTGCCAAAGAACAGCATACACCTAAATGGTGTTTTACAGTTTTTAAAATGTTTTCTCGTAACCCACCTCATTTGTCGTGTGAGAGACCCATAATAGGGTTGTGGTTGGCAGGATAGATGACACCACTCATCTGACGTGTCACAGGAGATCAAAGGCTTTTCTTCAGTTGACACGCATACTGCCTGAGCTAGAAGCAACCTGAGATAATGGAAAGAGTCAGAACTCAGACAGGTTATTAACTTACTTATCCATTCATCTTCCATGCAAATATACAGTCGCTGTCTTCCTTGTCATAAGCACTGAGCTTCAATTGTGATTTTGCCTCTTTGTGTCTTTAGAATATTGGGTCCTTTACTGCCTCATGATTTCATCATAGAAGAGAAGGGATACCTACCTACTCAAACCGATCCAGATGCAAATCCCGACTAATGCATGATTCACTCATTAGAAGAATATCTCATTTACACAATTGCCATTATCCCTCTAAGAATCTTTTAATTTTAAAATTGTGGACTAAAGAAACCCATGCTATTTAGTTCTCATGATTTGCCCAATAATAATCTAAGCATTTCAGAAATAAGAACAGATTTAATCCCCATAATAACTCTGTAATGGAGTTACTATCATTATTATCATCATTTTTTTTTTTCGTTTTACAGTTTTACAACTGAAGCACAGAGAAGTTAAGTGACTTTCCCAAGATTACACAACCTGAAGTGGAAGAGTTTGGATTCTAATCCAGAAACTGCTTCCAAAGCATGCATGGACTCATGGTTTATGGCGTAGCACAATGTTCTGAGGGCCAAATTAAACTGGATAACAATTGGGGCACCTGGGTGGCTCAGTTGGTTAAGCACCTAACTTCGGCTCAGGTCATGATTCCACGGTTTGTGAGTTCCAGCCGTGCATTGGGCTCCATGCTGACGGCTCTGAGGCTGCTTCGGATTCTGTGTCCCCTTTGCTGTCTGCCCCTCCCCTACTTGCGCTCTGTCTCTCTGTCTCTGTCTCTGCCTATATCTCTCAAAAATAAGTAAAAATTAAAGAAAAAAATAAAAAAAAACCTGTATAACAATGAAACACACCTGACACGAGGTCTAAGACACAGTCTATATGTAATAAATGTTCATATCCTTTCCTTGTGAACCTGGGTCTTATGACTGCAAAGCTGTGGCACTTTCCCCATGCCACCCTGCCTCTTTAAATAGTGACAGAAAGGAATGCTGTGTCAGAAGAATTCTAAACAAAGGATCCTGTGATTCATATCACAAAAATAGTCAAGGTGAGAACGTGGCTTTCTATACGAAAACAATTCCCCTGTAGCCTTTTCTCCTTCTCTGGTCTGCATTTTTGTAATATCAGGTCATTGAGTATGATTTTAGTGACTGTGTTCACACACAATTTCAAGTCTAGGTAGTTAATGAGACCATAAATTATTTAGCTCAAAGGAAGAAGCAATATGTATTCCTATTCTGCATTAAAGCATCTTGGAAATGAGAAAAAGATTGATATAAGAACTTGTCTTTTTCTTCTAGTTAATGGACTATTTATTCAGAAGGTTTTTGAATTCAGAATGTATACAGAAGCATGTATTCATGTGATTATTGTCCTCAGCCTTTGAAGTTTAAGGTGAGTCACACTTGCTTTTCTCATCCAGCCAAGTATCCATTCATTGAATAATACATTTGGTCACTGTATGCTTCCTTCACTACCATTTGCCCAAACTCTATTTTATTTCCTTAGGAAATGAGAATTTGACAATTCTAACATGATTCCAAAAACTCTAGAATATTCTCAGACTGTTCCAGGATAAACACCACATTTAGTAATCCAATAATGAGATCAGATCACATTGGTAAAGTCAGTAAGAAGCAATACTTGTTTTTTTCTATTGTGTTCTTTAAACGTGTAACAAATTAAAAGATATGTCATTCATGAAATGGAAACTGAAACTGCTTAATTCTTTTAAAACCTATTTTGAAAGAACCATGTTTCATTTCTCTGATTTTCTCTACCAGGAAATAAATTCAAAATACTCTTCTCATCCACACAAGCTAAAAGGTCCCCCTACTGTTGAAGAAAATAACCTTTAATTTTTCGTCTCGATCAAATCAAATAACCAACACTTTGTTCCACTGATAGGACTACAAAAGACAGGAAAATGGAGTGGGGGAGGGAGTTCAAACTGCCATGTCGCTCAAAGATCATATGGATTGAGTATGAGAAGGTCACTGTAATATTGTGTTCCCTCCCTCTGCCTCATTTCATAAATATCACGAATAGTGTGAGCATTTCATCATACTACATAGGATCTTAGGTTTGGAAGACACGTCTTTTCTATAACATAGCTCTCCAATGAAAAGTCGATTAGTCAATTTGTTCCTCTAATGTTCAACTCAAGAATTAAATGATCTTTCCTAAATGCTACAGGAAAAAAAAAAACATATATTGGACTTAATGAGCGGAGGTACATCTAATGTTCAGTCAAGTTATGGGCACCTGAGGACAAATTGCATTGGAGAAAACAGTGGAACCATTTAAGAAGGATTTATGTTTCTCAGTCTGTGTTTTCTCCAGAAGTAGATACTGTGATAATGATTGGAGTATAAGTAATTTCGTTGGCAAACATATAGTAGCAAGAGAAGAGAATGAAGAATGAGATAATATAGGAAGACGGCCAATGAAGTGTGCCTTTTGAAGCAGGTTATTGCTGTAGATGAATGAGACTTGGTCACATTACCAAGCTCAGACAGAGGTGGCACATACCTCCTGTGGGCAAGTAAGCCACCACTGTCTCTACAGTTGGTTGGGAGCTCCTACATGACTCAGGCCATTAACTGGATGATACTCTGAACTTGACTGGAGCAAGGGATACATGTGCACATGCCCAGAAAAAAGGCATCAGAGAGCCACAGGTGTCTACCATTCCTGCCCCCCCCCCCCCTTTTTGATGGGGATGCAGTCTCAATAGTGTCACTTACTTCTGGTCTGGTTGAAAAGACACACTATGGAATACTACGTGGCAATGAGAAAAAATGAAATATGGCCTTTTGTAGCAACGTGGATGGAACTGGAGAGTGTGATGCTAAGTGAAATAAGCCATACAGAGAAAGACAGATACCATATGGTTTCACTCTTATGTGGATCCTGAGAAACTGAACACGAACCCATGGGGGAGGGGAAGGAAAAAAAAAAAAAAAAAAAGAGGTTAGAGTGGCAGAGAGCCAAAGCATAAGAGACTGTTGAGAACTGAGAGCAAACTGAGGGTTGATGGGGGGTGGGAGGGAGGAGAGGGTGGGTGATGGGTATTGAGGAGGGCACCTTTTGGGATGAGCACTGGGTGTTGTATGGAAACCAATTTGACAATAAATTTCATAAATAAATAAATAAATAAATAAATAAAAGAAAAGACACAACAGGTTATTGAAAGGCTCTTTTATCTTTCTACATAAAATCACCTGAACTTGGAGGTTTATAGTCCATTTTCATAGGGGCAGTAAGGCTTATCAGGAAGCTTTATGGATTATGCATTGGGGCACATGGAAGTTCAGTAAATCAGAGAAGGGACATTATTAATACTACCAGCCAGAAGGCTCTTTGGGTGTTATTATGCTATTCTTGTCTTGGATTTCTGCATCTGGGAGATTCTTGTTCACATTCTCCTGGCCACTGCTAAACTGAAGAGACATTTTAACTACATAAACAACACCAGCAAAGGTAAAATTTCCACTTGAACTCGTCTGTAGTCTTTAACAATGTTGCAGTCTAATCGAAATTAAAGGGAAGAAAATAGCTCTTGTAAACCAGGCGTACCTGTTCCTCAGTGACTTCTCAAAACTATCCTTGAGGGAGAGTTTGTCATTGAATGTAAGAAGAGTCGCTGTCATTGTCTATTATGAATTTTAATCAGGTCCTCTCTCCATTATCCTAAAGTCAATCTTCACTAAGGCTTTATTTAACATGTACTAGGAAGCTTTCTATTAACAGTGTCTGCTAGGGAACAAATAGCTCAGTCAAACTGGTGACAATCATATGTCTGGTACCACATAAGCTCTATTAAATATAATAAGCAATACAATTTTGTCTACAACTTAAAAATTGGAAGGTATTATGTATGTTATATATTCCATATATGTGACAATTAATGGGAAATCCAAACATTCCTTATGGATCCTTGAATAAAATATTCCAATCCTAGAATTAAGACTACTTGAATATAGATTTATTTATTTTTATTTGTTTTTTCTTACTCTTACATGTTGATTCAAAAATGTCCAAGATACATTTGTGTATATATATCTATATATATAATATATATAATTCAAATATCATGAGTTCAAACAGTAAAAATTATGCTGTTTTTTAAAGACAATGGTATATACAAAAATATGAAAGAATCTATAAAATGGTAAGCACAGATATTTTAAATCATTCTTCTAAATCAAAGTGATTATTGTAATTAAAATTTTTATTAATATTCTAGGAGTATGTATTTTAGAGCACTATTTCTAAATGATTTCTATATTTTTAACTTCAGTGTGCCTGGAGATGACTCTGATTCATCACCTTAAACATCGTATGTTAAAGGGATTAATTATGTAGGCACTAGATTGGAAAAAATAAAATGTATGTGCAATTTTAATAATTCAACTTCCAAATCTGATTCCAATGTATACATGTTTATGGAGACTGGGGGCATGGACTCCCCATACCACCAAGCAATTATCTGACACCAGCTTGGCATCCTACAATTCAACTCAGTTCTGACATTGTCTACCTGGAGATAGTGTAAATTACACAGGTTAAGGTCTCAGTCCCGCAAGAGTGCCCCCACTCCATATATACACATACACTTCAGGTGAACTTGCAAGGCCAGGTTGTTACCTGTGCTTCTGACCAACCGGCTATAGACTGGAAGTTCCAATGACCTCTCCTTGATTGGATTAATTTGCCAGAGTGGTTAACAAAACTCACAGGAACATTTTACATACTAGATTACTGGTTTATTATTAAAATATATAATGATACAATTCGTGAACAGCTAGATGGAAGAGATACTTAGGAAAGGATACAGGAAAGGGTTACAGAGTTTTCTTGCCCATATCCATGTGTTCAACACACAGGTCTCCAAATTCTGTCCTTTTGGGTTTTTAGGAAGGCTCCATTACATAGGCATGATTGATTAAACCATTGGCTGTTGGTGATGGATTCAACTCATAGACCCTCTCCCCTCCTAGGTTAGGGGAGTGGATCTGAAATCTCCAATCATTCTCATGGCAACCAGCTTCCATCCTTAGGTGAGCTGGTATATCCACCTTGTCTCGGCACTGCTGAGTGAAGTATAAATATAAAAGCCCTCTGCTTCATATTCGGTTCTTTGGAGAATTCAGTCTATGAAAAAGAGTGAACATTTGGAAACTTTATGAGCATCAATTTATAAATATTGCCAATATTTTCCTTTGCACATGTTAATAATTATGTGAGCTTGTAATAAAGGGCAAGGAGATGAAACACAAGCATTTGGAGTGGGGTGGGGAGTGAAGGGAAAGATTAACTAATCACAATTCTACCATATCCTAGCTGTGGAATATTGGAGAAATTAACTTTTTGAATCACAATTCTTAGCTATATTAAATGCAATTGATAACCTAAATGTTGCAGAGATGGCTGGTTATCCAACAAAAATTTGTGATTTCCCTTCCGTAGCATGTAGCTGTTGATGGATATCAACGGATGACCAGGGTCTACATTTCTTAGAACTTTTAATCCAGGTGTAGCCACATAAGTTATTCTCTTTATTTTGGAATGAAAAGAAATTATGCATGTCACTTTCAAATTATTCCTTGAAACAGAGTATCTGTCCAACCACTTTCACTTATCATTAGTTGGAGGCCATGGGCCCAGTGAACAGCAGAGCAACAAGATGGAAGGAGCCCAGGTGCCTGAAACACCTTATGGAGGGAAGATACTGATATTACCTGTATGCAAGGATTTTTGTGAACTGGGAAATCACATGTCTATGTAAAACTTCTGAATTTTGAGATGTCGCTTATGTAGCTTCTAATATATGATAATCTTAATTTCTTTTTTATCTCAAGCAAATGACATCTTTTGTTTTGTGAAATTCTGAAGAAGAAAGTTGGCTTGAAACCACAGTATTATTACAAAATAACTTTGGTTAGACTTATATAGGTAGATACATAGATACATAGAGACAAAGATACATAGATAGACAGATAGTGATAGATAGATGATAGATAGATAGATAGATAGATATGCCAGAATAAGTCACCAGAACTTTTCCTGGGGTCAGTTGAGGTGGTGTTATGAGAGAACTGACATGTGTGGGGCCCATCCCAGGAAAGATTCTGGGATACTAGCTGATTTCTGGTGATGTTCATGACTTTTGAATTATCAGCTTCTTTTCCTCAGTCTATTCTTTGCCAACAGCGTACGCTTATAATTTGTCTTGCCCTTTAGAACTATAAATTGGATCTGGTAAGCAAGTTTTCAAGGCCCTCAGTGAGGTTTACTAGTCATGTACTACACTAATATTGGTGTCCACACTTATTGCTTGATGCTCATGATGTATTGATCATTAAGTCATTTGAATATTAACTGTTTTATATAGCCCTATGTATTATTTTAATTGTTTTTTTTTTCTTTCACCAAGTCCTATGAATATGGTCATTATGAATCTAATTTAGAAAGAAGAATGCACCACTTCTAGAAATGCAAAATAGATTCTGATCCATGATGGTATCACCAAGATAAAACCACTCTATGATCCCTCTTGGTAAATTAACTGGGAAATAATATACAAGACCCCAAACATAAAATGAACTGGCATTGTAAATCCATTTATGACTTTGAACTATATAGTAGTAATAAATAACTTGGACTAAATTTAAACTATATTCACCACTTAAAATTATTTAATCACAGAATTAGGGAATCTTAGAATTATGAAAGTTCTTAGAAATCATATTATAAATCATTCATTTTTTTCTCCACATTTATAGTTTTAATAATAGCTTTCAAAGATCATGGTAAATTATTTGTTGCATATTTTAATAAGGTTTTTTTTTGTTACCTGAACTTATTCAAAACATATTATTTGCCTAATTGTTATTTATTTCCTAACCTCTCAAGAGTAATGCAGGAACAAAATATTTAGAATTATATAACATTTATTTTGATTTCATAATGAAAGTTAGGCATAGATAAAATATTAGAATGGATCAGTGTTCACCGTAAAAATGTGTATGTATACTTTTATTATTTGACTATTTTTATCCTATTTTCCCAAGTTTTCCATATTTATAGTTTAATGAAACTTTCAGTCTATGCTATAGGCTTTGAAATTTTACACCAATTACCATTTGAAAGCATGAATATCTTGTGATTTTCCTCAGATGTCTCTTCTAGGGATGTTTTGCAGAGGTCAAGTTTTTATTAATATAGCAAAAAAATAAAAAAAAATTCAGTATTATTTCTATGAAAGTTTGAAAAATAAAGAAACATATACTAATAAAAGATAAAATGAGTTATGATAAATATTTTTGAAAAACTTGGGGAAATAGGAAATTATTTTTAAAAGTGATAAATTGTTTAATGGTATTTTATTACAATTTAGAATTGGCAAGTTATTTTTTTAATTTTTATTAACATTTATTTATTTTTTGAGAGTCAGAGAGAGACAGAGCATGAGCACGGGAGATGCAGAGAGAGGGAGACACAGATTCCGAAGCAGGCACCAGGCTCTGAGCTGTCAGCACAAATCCCAATGCGGGGCTTGAACTCCCAAACCATGAGATCATGACCCAAGCTGAAGTCGGACTATCAACTGACTGAGCCTCCCAGATGCCCAGGCAAGTTATTATTATTGCTATTTTCCTCATCATTTACTAATTCAGGGAAAAATTAACATAATCAACTGTGGGCTTTCTCCCACATATTAGGCATGTAAATTGCATATTCTTTAGTGTGGTTGCATAGTTGTCATTCTATACCTTTTATTCAGGTAAAAAAGAACTATAAGCTCTGTTTCCCTTATCAATTTAGTGTAAGAAGTTTGGAATTGTAACTCAGATCTTATTTGAATCCAAATCATGGAATTGTGTAAGATGGTATCATACAGTAGGAGTAAGAAGGTGAAAAAAATTATTAGTAATATGACGCTATTCTACTAATGTAGGTAAGTGTATTAACAGAGTTCAGACTACCCTCTTTTAGAACATTTTAAGCTATAGAACAATCTTATTAAAATTTTTCAGATATTCTACCTCAATCTTTTTTTAAAATAACAATATATAGGGTAAATAAGATTTTTCTTGCCATAGCAGCAAATATACATGGAACAGAGGACCAAAATGCAAATTTTGACTAAAATATTAAATTAATTGATGTAAGATAGCAAAAGTGATCTAGGAGACAGATCACCACAAAGAAATTTCAAATTAAGTGAGTTTTATTTAGACAACTAACCCACAGCAGGAGGGTAAAAAGCTCAAACTTTTGGAAATAAATGGAGTCTTTATTTGTGAAACATATTACTTTGGGGAAACAGTGAGTGTCACTGGAGTACTCCAGTGTTGGGGAATGCAAAAGTAAAAAGGAAGAGGAAGATTAGATTATATTCCACCTGGTGTGGAATTGGAAATACAAATACAGACTCATGGTTTTCAGCAGATATATGATAGATATTTGGAAAAAAAATATGTAATGTAAACCTGTGTGTGTGTGTGTGTGTGTGTGTGTGTGTGTGTGTGTGCTCTAGTGATGCCCTTTAAAAAAGTGAGAATTAAGAGCATAATGAGCATAATGAGCATAATGTGTCCAACATCCATTCTCCATTAAAAGAAATCAAGGTTCCTTAAGAAAAATGGCTATATGTAGTTATAGTGACAAATTAATAAATATATATATGAATAGGGAGGGAAAAGAGTGCACTTTCTTTTAGTAAAAGGAAAATTTAAAAACAAGGAAATGTTGGAATTAGAAAATCACCATATGGCAGCTATGGCAAAATGTGATGGAGTTTGACATAAAATATCAATGGATGCATAAACTCAGAGTGAAAGTTCCATGAAAAATGGAAAATTGTATATTTTAAAAATGGTTCTCTCCACCAAAAAACACTTATTAGATACAAAGGGGCAAACAGTTACCTCACCCTGGAGAAACTTGGCTGACTGCACCAAATGAAGTGATC
The DNA here is from genome assembly GCF_014898765.1 of Herpailurus yagouaroundi. Taxonomy (NCBI): domain Eukaryota; kingdom Metazoa; phylum Chordata; class Mammalia; order Carnivora; family Felidae; genus Herpailurus; species Herpailurus yagouaroundi. The sequence goes on from NW_024412377.1 coordinate 16,862,094, forward strand.
AAATTAGCTCATCACTAATGTGACAAATCAAAATTATACACCACTTGAAAGAATGAAGTGATATTCTTGAAAGAAAATGCATAATTTAAATATAATGTGACTAATATTAGGTAAAACAAAACTTGTCAATAACTTCAAAACCACATTACAAAAATCAACGAAAATCTTAGGAATTTTTTTCATATGTGAAGAAGACAAAAGAAACATGACAAATAAACGGAGCCCATTATCTTTGATTGGATTCTTTTATATGAAGAGCAATATTGGTGCCAATGGAGACTCTTCAATGTGATCAGTGGAGTAGATGATAGTAATATGTCAAAGTTAATTTCCTAATATGATGGAAATGTGATGGTCACATTGTAGTTATGAAGATGGTTATACTGCTGTTATGAAGGAGAATGACATTGTTTTTAATAAACAACACTAAAGATGGAATATCCGAGTTGTAAATTGCTTTCAAATAATTTATTGAAATCTATTGATAACTTATGGCCTAGAGGCTTTTCAATATGCATAATCATCCAATGAATGCTTTACAACGAATATTTTCTTTATTTTTATGTCAAAATTATATCTAGGTCTATACAATCAATCTTGCTAGTGATGTTATTTAGTATCAAACCTTTTTATGTTACTGGAATATATTCCTCTTTAAAATAAGATTTTGATAGTTTTCCATGTACTCTTATACTTTACATATTTCAGGACTCTGTTCTTATGGATACAAATGTTCCAGAGGGTTATATCAATTTGGGTTAATCCTTTGTTCGTAAGTGTCAGAAATTATTCTTTCCTCCTTTTGATATATTTTTTTCATTAGTTCATCTTAAATATTTTTTTTCCAGGATTTATTTTGGTTCTTCATTTGAAGTCATCTGTAGTTACTTTTCAAAACTTTCAATGACATTTAATTGTTTCTTTTTTTTTTTTTTAGTTTCAGAAGTCCTCAGTATATTCTGTATTAACATATTTTCCTAAAATTTTAAGCATAACTTCAAATAAATCAATAATAACCCTAAATGTAAATGGCCCAGACACCACAAATGATATAAAATTTAATGTTGGATAAAAGCAAAACCCAACTATATACTACCTACAAAAATCACACATTAAATATAAAGACAGGAATTATATAAAAATAAAAGGTATAAAATGCTTACAATAATCAAAATAAAACTGGAGATTTTAGGCAAAGAATATAACCAGGGATAAAAATGGTCATTTATAAGGAAAAAAGAAGTTAATTCCCAAAAAATACATAGTAATCTTAATCATCTTTGCCCCTTACAACAAAGCTTTAACATATATGAACAACAAAAGAGACAAACTCAAAAAACAGACTCTTAAGTATAGAGAACAAACTGATAGTTACCAGAGGAGAGGTGAGCGGGGGGATGAGTGAAATAGGTGATGGGGATTAAGACTATGTTTATCTTGATGAGCACTGAGTCCAATATGGGACTGTTGAAGCACTGTATTGTACTCCTGAAGACAATATAACACTGTATGTTAACTATAGTGGAATTAAAATCATTTTTAAAAAGCAAAGAAAAGCTAACAAAAGACTCCTGTGCCACATCAAAAATAAATACACAAATAAAAATAAAATATATGAACAAAACTGACAGAACTTCAAGGAGAAATAGATCGACAGTTGCAATATAATGTTTCAACCCCCTTTCTCAATATTTAATAGAACAACAAAACAGAAACGAAGATACAAAGGAATTAAAATTATCAATCAACATGACTTAACTGATTTTTATAAAATGCTGAGAAAAGAGCAGCCTAGTACACATTTTTTTCCAAATATACATGGAGTGTTTATAATATCAACTATATTCTAGGTTATATCACAAGCCTCAAAAAATGTGAGAAAATTCAAATAATATAATATTTCTCTGATCACAAATACATATATATTAGAAATAAGTACCAGGAACATATCTGGGAAATACCTAATATTTGGTAATAAAATGACTATATCTATTCCAAATAACCTATAAATCAAGTAATAAATTAAAAGAGAAACTGCAAAGTATTTTGAGCTTCATGAAAATGAAAAGCAGCACATAAAAAATTGTTGGCTGCAACTGTAGTTCTTCTTAGATAATTTTAGCTCTGGATGCTCATAGTAGAAAAGAAGATATGTCTCTTAGCTTCCAACATAATAAACCAAAACAGAAGAAGACATGAAACCCAAAGTAAACAGAACAAAGAAAATAATAAAGATATCTGAAAAAATCCCACAAATACAAAACAGAAAAGCAAGAGAAAAGCCATAAACTCATTTTTTGTGAATATTCAAAAAAAAAGGTGAGGAAAAATGCATAAATTAAAAAAAATTAATCCAAAATGAGAGGCGGTATCACTACAGAATCTACCAATATTAAAAAGATAGTAAGGAAGTAACATGAACCACTTTATGACAATAAATTCGATACCTTTAATGAAATGGACAGATGAAAACTAAATAAATAGAAGAAATAAATAATAAGAGAATAAATAAATAGTATTCCTATATCTATATTAGGAATTTAATGTTTTGGGGGGCATCCAGATGGCTCAGTCGGTTAAGTGTTGGACTTTGACTCAGGTCATGATGTCCCCGTCCTTGAACTGGAGCCACCAGTCGGGCTCTGTGCTGACAGCTCAGATCCCGGAGCCGCCTTCTGATTCTGTCTCCCTCTCTCTCTTCCCCTCCCCGTCTTGTGCTCTGTCTCTGCTTCTCTCTCAAAAAAGAAAGAAAGAAGAGAGAAAGAAAGAAAGAAAGAAAGAAAACTAAAAATTAAAAAATTAAATAAAAAGAAATTTAATGTTTTTAACAATCTTCCCACAAGTAAATTTGTCCAGGGCAAAGTATGATTCTTTTTTTTAATGTTCATTTATTTTTGAGAGAGAGAGAGAAAACGTGAGCAGGGGAGAGGCAGAGACAGATGGAGACACAGAATCTGCAACAGACTCCAGGCTCTGAACTATCAGCACAGAACCTGACACAGGGCTTGAACTCAGGGAGCATGAGATCATGACCTGAGCCAAAGTCGGATGCTTAACTGACCGAGCCACCCAAGCTCCCCACAAAGTATGATTCTTAAAAAGCAAAGAGAAATAAGAGTAGTCCAGGGTGCCTTTTTTTATGAGTCAGATGACTACGGAAAAAAATACATAAACTTACAGTACTCAGCACATTGAATTATATATAACAGTAATAATGAAGGATGTACAGAACATGCATCAATATGGAGGAATCTCACGGGCATTATATTGAGCAAAAAATCTCTGAGATTTTCTACTTGGTTCCATGTACACCACGTACAGAAGCACACACACAAACAATCTTGCAGATTAAAAGTCAGGATAATCGTTACGTGGTTCTAAACTAATTGTGACACTGAAACACTGGTAATATTAATTTCAATGTCGGGTTGATTACATATGTGTCAATTCAAAATTAGTTGACTACCACATTTAAGACATGTGTGTTTCCCTACGTACATATTACAGTTTAATAAAAATATTTGAAAATGAATTATGTTACCCACCATATTAAAAGACTTTTCCCAAAACACACTTGTTCTTCATCCTTCTAATTCATTTCTAAATACACTTATGTGCTTATCAGTAACACCTGCTCTATTGGATAGACCCATAAACCAACAAAAATTTTCTAAGAATATTTAGGATTGTATTTTTCTAAATCACAAACACAATTGTATATTTGCAAATGGGCGAGGAATTATTAAGATTAATTTTTCCCACAATGTGAATCATTCTTACATTTAAGTTAGAATTGACTGCATGATGCTCCTGTTATTACACAAGAGTTTACTTGTTCTTAAATTTTTCCCTGACATGGCACATTGCTACTTTTAGTCTTAGAAGAAAAAACAACAAATAAACAAGCAAACAAAGACAGCTAACATAAGCTGAAAAACTTGCAGTGCAAATTGCAATAACTAAATAGGTGCAAATAAATTTCTGATAGTTTTATGCAATTTAGTTTATTATTGCTCTGTTTTTTTATTTTTTTATTTTTATTTTTTTTAATTTTTTTTATTTTTTTTTCTTTTTCAACGTTTTTATTTATTTTTGGGACAGGGAGAGACAGAGCATGAATGGGGGAGGGTCAGAGAGAGAGGGAGACAGAGAATCGGAAACAGGCTCCAGGCTCTGAGCCATCAGCCCAGAGCCTGACGCGGGGCTCGAACTCACGGACCGCGAGATCGTGACCTGGCTGAAGTCGGACGCTTAACCGACTGCGCCACCCAGGCGCCCCTGCTCTGATTTTTTTTAAATGATCTTAGGAAACCCTATTAATTTTTTAAATATAAAATACGTGACATGTGATCACCTCAGAGTTTGCAATACTCTCAAAAAAGTAAACTGAAAACTACTACAAAACAGTGTGTTCTTTTTTAAATAGAAGTTTTAATTTAACACGTGTGCTTGTATTTAATATTTTATTTATTCTTCCCTTAGGACTTCATGATTTGTAATTCTAGGTTAATAATTCAGTTGAAACTAAGTTTAGAAGTTGATGAGCTTTCAATGTTAATGATTGGATGTTAGTTGATAAGTTACATATAATTGACCAGAAACAGTTCATGATGAACTAACTCTATGGCCACGATTGTAACACTCCTGTCAGGTGAGAAGTATATGTATGCCAGAACAATGATATGCAGGGCATGCCATAAAGTATATTTGTTCAATCACAATCTGGAGTGAAAAAGTGAAATTAATTATCCCCACATTGGTGGAGATAAATAATGGAAAAAAAAAACGTATTGCTGAAAGACAGTAGATGTTTTTAAATCATTAATGAACGTGGGAGGGTTTGCAAATACGGCACTCCGGTTTGGATGAAGCACTACTCTGAAACGCCAAATCTCTTTTATCCAAACATCAAATGTATTATTTTCGGAATTCCTTCCCTGGTGGATAGTTCAGTCCAGGGTAGAACACTTAAATTATTGATTAGATTACTACTAGACTGTCATTTACAATAGTATCACCTGCACATAAACTATAGTGCTGTAGTGGGAGAGCTTCAAATCTCATCTTTAATGCTTTCAGAACAAAGTGCACTTAGGAATCTCACTCCACTCAACCTCAAAGATTTATGAGCTTCCAACCCAAATGCAACATTGCACTTCAAGTATCACGGGAAATGAATCAGACAGTCAACATTTTTTATTTGGGATGGCGTTGGCATTGATCCACAGGTGAATAACTGGACCCCCTGAATATAAACAAAGTAAGACGCAGACATTTCAAGTTTTTAAAATGTGAATATTGGTCTTCTAACACGTCAAGGAAAAAATTAATTTCTAAAAGGCTTTTTACATTTAAATATTCAACTTTTTGAAATAAATGTTTGTGGTCTACTAATGTTTGCTAAAATCCCATGATGCCGTGTCATCCAAAGTAACAATCTACAGTTTACACTCATCACTTATTATTTAATTTAATCATATCTGCATAGAGGTAATGAATTTAATCACTTTAAAACCATTTAAAATTAGCCTGTGGCATTAGCCCTCAGGGGTAACCTGCTTGCTTACTTCCTTGTTTCCTATCACAAGTTAAGAGCACAATTCAAAATGACCAATGAGCAAAGTATTTTGGTACTGAAAAACTGCCATGTTAAACACAAGTAAAGCACTGGAATGTAGAATTTAAAATAAAAGATTAATTTGATTAATTATTAACTATTAATTAATATGATTTTAGAAAACCAAACAATTGAGATAAATTGATAAATTGCAATCACAGAGCATTGATCAAAAAAGGCTTAACCGTAGCATGCCAATTTGTAGCGTATCAACATTTATGGCAATACTTATAGTTCTGTATTTTGTGTTGAAGTGAAACATGGTAAACTGAGCATACAAGCACAGGTGTTTGAATCTATAATTGTGAGCCTAAGAGCAATTTCATCAATAAAAAATAAACTCGAAATCTTTTTTAGAGTTTAGGGTTTTACTTGCATCACAGCAAATCCCAGGATGAACAGAGTTTAAAAAAATCAAATTGGAACACCTGGGTGGCTTAGTCAGTTGAGCGTCCGACTTGGGCTCAGGTCATGATCTCACAGCTTGTGAGTTCGAGCCCCACTGACACCTCAGAGCCTGGAGCCTGCTTAGGATTCTGTGTCCCTCTTTCGCTCTGCCCCTCCCCTGCTCGCTCTCTCTCTCTCTCTCTCTCTCTCTCAAGAATATATAAACATTAAAAAAATTGTTTCAATGAAATTGCTTTCCTATAAGTATGTGGACATTTTTAAAATGAGTAATCCCAAACTGCGGTTTTTTTAAATGAAAATTATTACACTATAATCCTCAATGTAAACATTGATGAATTTTATTATACATTTTTTATTTTAACACCTCGACAATAACAGCAATATTTACAAATCAACCAACCAGAACAACTACTAATATAACAGTAATTTAAAAAAATTAGAAATACAAATGACAATCTGAGAAAATAATTTAACCAGATAGAAGAGACTAAGGGCTAATTTGTTGAAAATGTAGGTGAACTAAAGATGATAAGAAATATTGAAATAACTTCTTGTAAAATTTCTTGTGCACAAAGCACACACACACACACACATATGTATATATATATATATATATATATATATATATATGGTTATAAAACACTTGGAAAAATGTTTAGAGTCACTAACAATTAAACAATGTGAATTGAGAAAACACCAACGCAATGATGTTTTTACCTATCATATTAGTTAACTTTAATTAAAAATGTTTAATAATATGCTTTGGTGTATAACTGTCATTCTAGCATTGTTTACAATAACAAAGATGTTAGACACCAAATCTTAACAACAAAAAGTCACATCAACAGATGTTGCTACGTCAATGGCTTTGGAACGAACTGCCCACCCAGATCCCCCTGCTCTCATTCTGCACCTTGCAGGATGAGACCACAACGCTTACAGCTCTCTCGTGTGCATCGATGAAACACACAGTTGCAGGGAAGACAACACCAGTCTCTAATCACCTAAATTCATATTGTTGTGAAGGGATTAAGTTAAAAATTGAATATGAATCCAGCTGGATTTCCCTGTGACATGATATTGACTGTAGGAAATACTAAAGACTCCACCAAAAAGCCGTTAGACCTAGTAAATGAATTCAGGAAAGTTACACAATACAAAATCAATACACGAAAATTAGTGGCATCCAGAACCCAGCTGTTTGAATTGGTGTCTCAGCCACAATTCCTAGCTTTTGCAGCATCACTCACAACAGCCAAGATATGGAAATGACCTAAATTTCCATCAGCAAATGAATGGATAAAGAAGACATGTTTTGTGTGTGTGTGTGTGTGTGTGTGTGTGTGTGTGTGTGGTTGAATTTTAATAAGCCATAAGAAAGAAGGAAACCCTGTCGTTTGGGACAACACAGGAGGCACTTGAGGGCACTATGGTAAGTGAACTACGTCAGACAGAGGAAGGTAAATACCGCATGGCCTCACTTATACACAGACTCAGAAAAAACAAAAAAACAAAAAAACAAAAAAAAAAACCCTTCAAATTCATGAAATAGAGAGTAGAAATGTGGTTGCCAGAGACTGGGAGTAGGAGAAATAGGGAGAGGTTGGTAACAGGGTCTATAATTTCAGCTGTAAGATAAGTTCTGAGGATCTAATGTAAAACATGGTGACTATAGTTGATAACAGTACACTGTGCACTGAAATTTGCTAAGAAATTAGAATTTGTGTTCTCTCTCTCTCTCTCTCTCTCTCACACACACACACACACACACACACACACAGTTCAATATAGGAGGTGATGGATGTGTTAATGAGCTACATGAGAGAATCTTTTCACAATATATACATATATCAAATCACCACAATGTATACTTTAATTTTTTTAATGTTGTTTTTTTTTTTTTTTCTTTTGAGAGACAGAGAGACAGAGCACCATTGTGGGAGGGGCAGAGAGAGAGGGAGCCAGAATCCAAAGCAGGCTCCCTTCAGGCTCTGAGCTGTTAGCACAGAGCCCGACACGGAAAAGGAACTCATGTACTATGAGATCATGACCTGACTGAGCCACCCAGGCACCCCACAAGATGTACTTTAAATATCTTACAAATTTAGGGGCGCCTGGGTGGTGCAGTCGGTTGGGCGTCCGACTTCAGCCAGGTCACGATCTTGCGGTCCGTGAGTTCGAGCCCCGCGTCAGGCTCTGGGCTGATGGCTCAGAGCCTGGAGCCTGTTTCCGATTCTGTGTCTCCCTCTCTCTCTGCCCCTCCCCCGTTCATGCTCTGTCTCTCTCTGTCCCAAAAATAAATAAACGTTGAGAAAAAAATTTAAAAAAAAATAAATATCTTACAAATTTAAATGTCAATTATGCCGCAATAAAGCTAAAATTAAATATTACAAAAGGGTCAATTATAAGTTCTGCTGGTATAAGAGCTTTCTAAGCATAATCACAATTTGCCAGGTGAAGTAATTATGTAAATATTTCTAACAACGTGTATAGTTATTATACTGCCTTTTACTACCTACTTGCCAACACAAAGAAATACTATGATTTTAGTATTCCAATAGAAATAGGGAGTAGTTTGGCACATCTGGGTTTATATTTTAATAATCATTACAAAAGACTGTTATTTCACTGTTAGTGTTAAAAATAGGAATCCAATGATAACACTAGCTTATGATTTGGGCTTTGTGAGTTTTTCAGTTAAAACTGGTGAGAATTTATTCTTTGAAACTTATTATTCTGCTGTGAAAACTTCATTATAAAATATTCTCTGTACTCTAAGTTGAATATAAAAGCAGCTGAGTGCATTTAAATGTGTCTAGATCAAAGAACTCCTAAGTCAATGTTAGAGTACCATGCAAGAAAACAACAAACATTCAGCCAGTTTTTGAAAAACTATGGAATGAGGGGTGCCTGGGCGGCTCAGTGGGTTAAGCATCCAACTTTGGCTCTGGTCATGATCTCAGGGTTAGTGGGTTCAAGCCCTGCATCTGGCTCCGTGCTCAGAGCCTGAAGGCTGCTTCAGATTCAGTGTGTGTCTCTCTCTTTGCCCCTCCCCTGCTAGCACTCTGACTCTCTTTCTCAAAAATAAAAACAAATAAAAAAGGGAAAACATTAAATAACTACAGAATGAAAGAACGTTATTTTTGGTACAGTGACATTTTTACACGTTCCTTGGCATTTTTTCCCATTGAGCAGCGAGTCTGTCTTCTGTCCTTTGAATGGGAACTGGCCAGTGATTGCTTGGATCAGTCGTACAGTGTGGCATTTGACTTTATGCCAGTCCCGGGGCCTGGCATTTAAGAGGACAGCCAGTTTCTGTCTTGGAACCACGTAAGGTCATGTAAAATATCTGACTACCCTGAAGGAGAGCTGACATGGGAATGCCAGGTCAGACAGGAGAGCGGAACCCAGCGAGGCCTACACTTCCAGTCATTCAGCAGAGGCCCCGGCTTTGTGTGTGATGCCATCTTAGATTTTCCGGACCAGACAGGCTGTCGACTGAACATTACTTAGAATTCTAGTGTACTCCACATGGAGTTGAGCGATCACCCAGGTAAAATCCTGACTCAGAAAATCTTCAAACGTATCAAAACCAATTTGTTTTAATCCACCAGTTTCTATGATAGTTTTGTTTGTTTGTTTGTTTTTTGGGTTGTTTTTGTTTGTTTGTTATGTAGTAAAAGATAAATAAAGTACGGTTTCATTTATAAATAGATTTTCTACTTAGGATTTTGTTCAAATATATTTCAACACTGCATTACAAAACATAATCAAGTGCATAAAAATGTGAAAAACCCAAACACTTCCACAAAGTTAAAAAAAAAAGAAGAAAAATGGTTCAATATTGATCCCTATAAATGCATGTGTCTAGTTACAAAGTGCTTTTATGGCCAAGAAAGGGGAAAGTCCTGATTATTAGACCAAACACCTCTTTAAAGCTAGCCCAGAAGTCTCTAAGAGCCCAGATAACTGAACTCTGAAACAATTGCTTCAAAAATACATTTTTTCTCCTTTGTCGAAAGCAAGTATCTGCAGGAGTTCCGCTAACAATCAAATACTGCTCCTAGACAACAGTAGACAAGATGAAATTTTCTTTTTAGCCAGAGACAAAATAAATATTGCAAAAATCAAAGTAAATCATATGATGTATGATGTAGTGGAGCCCAAAATTGCCTGTTCTGTCTTTATAAAATATATCTCATCGGTCGACTTCAGAGCCTTCATTATCAATGAGCAAAAGAAGTTTCTCCTTGGACTGGAGTTAGAAAGTCTTTTCTTATGGATGTGTAGCCAATGCACAATAGCCATTTTTGCTTTTATGACAAATGGTTCCCTGGACATAAGCGACATATATTGCATTTGTTGGTTCACTCTAAAATACAAATTGAATCATCTTCAGTATCCTCAGTCTATCTAGAGAGTTATTAGTGTAGTGATTCAGACCTTGGCATCCAGAGTCAAAACGCTTGAGTGAGTACCTCAGCCACAATTCCTAGCTATGTGTTCTTGGAGAAGTTATTTAATTTTTCTGTGACTCAGTTTTCTTCCCCATAAAATACTTGCCTTACTGTGGGGGTGGCAGGGAGAGAGAATTGCTTGATTTCATACATGTTAAGTACTTACGAAGTGTTTGACACAATGTCAGTACTCGGCAAATGAGAGCTATTGTCATCATCATTATGTTCAGATATTTTTCTGTTCACCAAATATCATATTTTTACTTAAATTCATGTCATAACGCCTCATTTTAATGGCTATAAACCGTATGATTAATATGCCCAAAGGATGTAGATCTGAGTTTTTAAAAAATTTTAAGTATATATCCAATCTCACTTTATAATAATTTTCTTAATATAAATTCATATAATTTAGGTTTCAGTATTATAGAGCATGCATGATTTTAAGGATTTTGGTACACGTGGAAAGCATACCCTCTGGAAAAATGTGTATTATTTATACATCCTGCTGTTTACGAGAGCATCTATTTTCCAAAAGAGTTCCAAAACTTTGTAATATCAGGCTTGGTAGTTTTTAATAGGCAGAGTTAAAAACAGATACATCATTTTTGCATTTGCAAGCAGGAATTTCAAACAGAAATTTGTGGTAAGATCAGTGCATGTTTATTAGAGCTGAATTTGTTAATTTTTGAACCCACAGATCATGCATTCCCCCCAGCCCCATTTTTCTATTTGGATGTTAGTACTTTTCCATTTGTTTTTAAGTTAACTAATTGAATTTACCTTCAAACTTTTAAACATTGGCTCTAAATGGAGCAGTAATGAGTTGAATGTTAAGAATCACACCATTTTCTGTTCTTTTTGCCAAATTACATGAAAACCAATTTACGTGAAAGAGTTCGTGAGAAAAATAAAATGCCAATATTATAGATACAAATGAAGCATCCTACTATATCAAAGCATTGGTTATCTGTTATCAGAGTTTCCACAGATAAGAGTATTTCCTAAATAATTGAGTTTCCCTCTCATATAATGGAGTCTTGAAAACTAGGAAGTGGCCATGATATCAACATCACACTGCCTCTCCTGATTCTCCAGCCATCTGCTTCTCTCCTGCTTAGTATTTCTCACTGCTGCTACCCTGCCTATTCAAATTCCCACCACTGCCTGCCCACAAGTTCCACTGAAAATTGTGTTTTCCTGAATCATTACAACATGGGTTCATGTTTATCACTTGTGTGAGGCAAAGCAACGTACTAAGAATGGAAGTCAGACAAAGTGTTCCACATTCCATCTCATTTATTTTGTTTTATTTTTAAATGAACTTTTCACTTTAGAAAAGTTTTAGATTTTATAGAATGATTACAAAAATTGGGGCACTTGGGTGGCTCAGTTGCTTAAGTGGCCAACTCATGATTTGGGCTCAAGTCATGATCTCCCGGTTGGTGAGTTCAAGCCCTGCATCAGGCAGGCTCTGTGCTGACAGTGCTGGGCCTGCTTGAGATTCTCTCTCTCTCTTCCTCTCTCTGCCTCTCCCTCCCCCTCTCAAAAACAAATGAGTGAACGTTTTTTAAAAAATAGTGCAAAAGTTTCCATATATCACATCTAATTTCTTGAATTATTATCTTACATTAATATGGCAAACGTCTTACTATTATCGATGCATCCAACTAACCAAAATTGATACATTATTATTCATTAAAGTCCATACTTTATCCAAATTTCCTGAGTTTTTACTTGCTGTTCTTTTTCTGTTCCAAGATACCGTATTATATTCATTATGTCAGCCAAGTTCCTCCTGGCGGTAACATTTTCTTAAGCTTTCATTGTTTATCGTATCATAAATAGGTTTGAGGAACACAGATCAGTTATTTTGTAGAATGTTCTTCAGTCAGGATTTGCATGATATTTTTCTCATGAACACACTGATGTTTTGGGTTTGTTTTTTGTTCATATTTTGTTTTTTAGTAATCATACTTATGTTGTGGCACCCTGAAGAAGCAGGATGGACCACACACCCCCAAAATTGGCTCCAATATCCAGGCTGAAGATTTCACACACATGAAAGTATGATGAGACCTACATAAGTGAGGTCTCTGGGGAGAGCAAGGCAGGATGCCCACAGCTGTCAGTAAAAGGCTGGAGGGAGCAGGAAAACAGACTTGCCTGAGGTATTTATTGTGGTTAAGGGGTGAGGCTAGGGTGAGGATTTCCACAGGGGCTCCCATGGTTCAAATCTCCGACCTGGCACAAAAGAAGGACCCCAAAGCTTTTCTTATGAACTCTCCCAGAAAAGAAAGCTAAGGCTTAAGAGATGTTAGTGGTCAAACATCAAAAAAAAAGTCAGATTTTTTTTTTTACAATTTATCACCTTTGATGTTGTTAATCATGTGGCAGAAGTAATGTTTGTCAGATTTCTTGACTGTAAAATCAATCTTCTCCCCCACTCCTTTCGCTTCCCTCCTCTTTGGAAGGAATTCACTACGCACAACCCATACTTAAGTATCCAAGTGTTATCATCCATCTCCTTGGGGGTGGAGTATCTACATAAATTGTTTAGAAATATTCTGCAAAGAGATTTGGTTTTTTCTCCCTCTGCCACTGATTTATTCAATAGTTTATTTATGCAAACAAATGATCATGGATGTTTATGTTATAGTGTGGGTTACAATCTAATACTACTTTATGACTATATTTGTGTGAATCTATATCTGGGTTTTCTATTCTGTTCCATTGTCTATGGATCTGTTTTTCATCTGCACCATGCTTTTTTTTTTTTTCCAAGTTTTTGTTTATTTATTTTGAGGAGAAGACAGCTTGAATGGGTGAGGGGCAGATAGGGAGAGGGAGAATCCCAAGCAGGCTCTGCGCTACCAGCACAGAGCATGATGCAGGGCTTGAACTCACGAAACTGTGATATCATAACCTGAGCCATACTAAGTGTCTGGACGCTTAACCAAGTGACATACTCAGGTGCCCCAGCACCATACTGTCTTCATTATTGTCACATTGTAGTGCTTCTTGAAAAAAAGGAGTGTGGGTTCTCCAGTTTTGTTCTTATTTTGTGTTGTTTTGGCTAATCTTGTTTTAAGCCTTTCCATTGGCTTAAGTTTGTCAACATCTACAAAAGTAGCTTGCTGGAATTTGACTAGAATTGCGTTAAAACTATAGATCGAATGGGGAACTAAACACTTAATATAGAATGTTTCAATTAATGAACATTGACTTTCCACTTATTTAGATTTCCTTTGATTTCTTTTATCTGAGTTTTATAGCTTGGGCTTATAGATCATAACATGTTTTGTTACATTTATACTTAAGTATTTCATTTACTGATACTATCATAAATGGTATTTTGAATTTCAAATTTTAATTTTCAGTTCTTCAATATTGTTATGTGTAAACACAGTTGACTTTTTTATTAACCTCATATTCTGTGATCTTTCTGTACTGGTCACCAATACTGCTTATTAGTTCCAGGTTTTTTTGTTTGTTTCTATGTTTTTGCCATTTTTGTCAATGGTTTGCAATTTTCAACATAGACAATGATGTCCTCTACGAATGCAGATAGTTTTATTTCTTTTTTTTCCAGTTGTATGTTTTTTTTAATGTTTCTCTTTTGTACTTGCTACGACTTCCATTCTGATATTGAATAGGTGTTCTTTTCTTCATCTTAGAGGAAATGCCTCTAGTTTCTTAATAGAAAGTATGATGTTAGTTAAAGGATTTTTTAAAGATGATTTTTTAAAGATGATTTTCATCATGCTGAGAAGATTCCTCTCTACTGCCTTGCTAACATTTTTTATTAAATCATGAATATTGATTTTGTCAAATACCATGATCAAATAATGTTTTCCTAGGCAGTTGATTTGGTAGATTATGTAAATTAATTTTTGAATGTGAACCCAAACTTAAACCTGGATTGAATCATATTTGTTCAGGTATGCATTTTCCAATATATGGATTAGCATGGATTTAACATTGCTAATGCTTTCTTGAGAAGTTTTGTATCTATCTTAAGAAACACTGGTCTCTTGGGACACCCGGGTGACTCAGTTGGTTAAGTGTCTGACTTCTGCTCAGGTCATGATCTCACAGTTCGTGGGTTCGAGCCCCACGTCTGGCTCTGTGCTGACAGCTCAGAGCCTGGAGCCTGCTTTGGATTCTGTGTCTCCCTCTCCCTCTGCCCCTCTCCTGCTCACACTCTGTGTGTGTGTGTGTCTCTGTCTCTCAAAAATAAATAAACATTAAAAAAATTCATCTGTAGTCTTTATGGGGTTTTGGATATTGCTGGCTTTCTAGAATGAGTAAAAAAGTTTTCTCTCCGATTTTTATTTTCTGGAAGAGGGTAGAAAATTAATATCAGCTTTTCCTTAGATGTTTGTCTTAATTCAACACTGAAACCGTGCTAGACTTTTATTAATTTTTCTTCTCTTGAAATTATTTTCAGTTATTTTTCTAGAGTTTTCATTATGCATTTTAACTAAATCTACCTTTAAATAACACTAATTCACATCTAGTGCAGGTATCCAATTCCTTCCTCCCATGCTTCTGACATGACTGCTATTCATGCAACACATTCACATGCTATAGTCACCCAGTACACCGTTACAATTATTACTTCAAAAATCAATTACACTTGGGGCGCCTGGGTGGCTCAGTGGGTTAAGTGGCCGACTTCCGCTCAGGTCGTGATCTCGCGGTCAGTGAGTTCAAGCCCCGCGTTGGGCTCTGTGCTGACAGCTCAGAGGCTGGAGCCTGTTTCAGATTCTGTGTCTCCCTCTCTCTGACTCTCCCCATTCATGCTCTGTCTCTCTCTGTCTCAAAAATAAATAAACGTTAAAAAAATATTTTAAAAGAATTTAAAAAAAATCAATTACACTTTAGGTCAATGAGGAATAATAAAATATATATGCATTTTATTTTATCTTCATGTATTCCATCTCCAATGGTCTTTTTTTCTTTATTTACATCTAATTTTATGATCTGTATAATGTGCCTTCTCCCTGGGGAACTTCTTTTAACACCTCCTGCAGAGCTGGTCTACTACTGATGTATAACCTCAGTTTATATTGCCTGTGATACCATTTATTTCTACTTCATTTTTTTAGAGAGAAGGAGCAGGAACAGGGGTGGTGGGAGGCTGGAGGGCTCAGTCTCAGGACTCTGGGATTATGACCTGAGCCGAAATCAAGAGTCAGATACACAACCAACTGAGCCACCCAGGTGCCCCTACACTTTATTTTTAAGAGTAATTTCTCTGCATATGGAATTCCTGTGTGGTGGGGTAATTTTTCTTCACCTTTAATTATTTGAATACACTCTTTCCGTGCTGACATGATTCTGATGAGAAGTCCACTGTAATTCCTATATTTTTTCCTCTATAAATGAGGTATCCCCCCGCCCACCTTTTTGCAATATTTTCTCTTTGCCTTTGGTTTTGTACAATTTGATTAAGATATGTCTAGGCATCATTTAATTAATTTATTTATTGGTATTCATCCTTCTTGGAGTTCCTAATTTTCTGGATGTATGACTTCATGCATGTCATTAATTTCGCAAGCTTCTCAGCCATTCTAATTTCAAATATGTTTTTTTTTTTTTTTTCCAGTCTCTCTTTCTTCTCCTTCTGGTATGCTACCACATATATGTTAGGGCCTTTCCTTTTTTTTTTTTTTTTTTAATTTTTATTTTTTTAATGTTTTATTTTCTTTTTTGAGAGACAGAGAGCGACAGAGTGTGAGCAGAGGATGGGCAGACAGAAAGGGAGACACAGACTCCAAAGCAGGCTCCGGGCAGAGAGCCCGATGCAGGGCATGAACCCAGGAATGCAAGATGATAACCTGAGCCAAAGTCGGCCACTCAACCAACTGAGCCACCCAGGCATCCTTATGTTAGGCCTTTCTAAATCTTCCCACAATTCTGTATTGTCTGTTTAAATATTATTTCTTTTTCTTTGTATTTCAGTTTGGAAAGTTTTGATTGACCTACCTTGAAGCTCACCAATTCTTTTGTAGGCCTGTCCAGTCCCTAGACTTATATCAGACAGCTGTCAGGTTAGTACTTGTTGAAACTACTTGGCAAATAATATTCTGTAAGTTCGATATACCACCTCTATATCCATACAGAATATTACATGTAGGTTAAATTATTTGAGGTCAAGGATTTTGTATAGTTTCCTTCTATTTCCCATAAATCAAAAAGAATTTTTGGTGTGTAAGAAGTGAAAAATAAGCATTCACTTACTGGGTGACCTAAAGTAGATAGAAGTACAGTATGATCTAAAACAAAGATATAATACTTGAAAAACAAAGATTTGACAGTTGAACAATTATTTATTTTTTTTAATTTTTTTTTTAACGTTTATTATTTTTGGGACAGAGAGAGACAGAGCATGAACGGGGGAGGGGCAGAGAGAGAGGGAGACAAAGAATTGGAAACAGGCTCCAGGCTCCGAGCCATCCGCCCAGAGCCTGACGCGGGGCTCAAACTCACGGAGCGTGAGATCGTGACCTGGCTGAAGTCAGACGCTTAACTGACTGCGCCACCCAGGCGCCCCTTGACAGTTGAACAATTATTTCAAGGCCAATGTTGGCATAAATGAAATGTGTGAGCAATTCTTAGGACAAACTGACCTTTGCTTTATTTTCCTAATCAGTATGAAATCCTTAAATTCCTCAACTCCCCCCACTCCACCCTTCACAACATCACTCATCTTAACATTTGTGATGTTGAAACATTTTAATGAAGTCTGAGCCAATGGATTGTGTGTGTGTGTGTGTGTGTGTGTGTGTGTTGTGTGTTTCACTGAACATACCACAAAAGAAATAACAAAACCACTCCAGCATGATCCTTTGTACCTTTCCCAATTTTCTCTATAGAAGAGCTGCTCATCTTCTATTCTGTGCACTTATTTCATATATATTTCATAAAATTATAAATTCCTACTCAACCTGGCTATTGGTATCCTCATGTATTCATTAATGCTAAGTGGACTTTGAAGCAATAGGGAACATTTCTTCTACCTCTATTCATGATAATATAAAGTTAGCTTTTCATAAATACTCTTCTCTCAGTGTATTTTATTTTTATCAGCAAACTCACTAAATGCTGTTCTTACAGGAGAGTTGTTGTGGGAGAGTTGTTTCTTATGCTACATCTAGAAAAGTTTGATGAGTGCCCGACATGCTATTCTTGAATGTCTTTTAAATTAAATCAGGTGTAGAAATTCTGTTCCATGAACAAACATTTTCAAACACTAGACAAGAACAAAACAGAAGGTAAAAATACAAAGTAGAGATCAATCAAATCCCTTCTGGCTTATTTTAACACAGCTGTTAATAAGTTTTGTTTAAAAAAATAAAGGAAAATGCTAAACTGGATATAACAAGGATTGTTACACACAAATAGGAAAATGTAGTTATTCTAATTATGACATTATAACTGGGTTGAGTAGATGAGTGACACAGAGGATTTCATTTTAAGGATCACCCTGGCTTTTTTTTTTTTTAGTAAACTTGAGAAAAGTGGAGGAGACTAAATATGGAAGCAAGTCGACCAGTTGTGAGGGTATTAAATAATCCAGATTAAAGATAATAATGGCAGTAGAGAAGGTGAGAAGGTGAGTTATTGATTCCCATTATATTTTGATGCTCTCCCAACAGATTCTAATGGATAATGATATGGAGGTAAAAGATAAAGAGAGGTTTTAAAGATAACTCTAAAGCTTTTAATTTGAGAAAAAGAAATGATGAAATTATCATTCACTGAGATGGTTAAGAATGGGCAGAGCATTTTAAAGAGTAGAGGATATTATGATTTCAGCATGTGATAGTCTCTTTTTGAAGTGCTTACTAGATATCCGAGTAGAAATATTGAGTAGATAGTTGGAAATGCAAATTTCTTTTCACGGAAGAAGAAGGTGTCCTTGCCAAATATATATATATATATATATATATATATATATATATATATATTCATTAACATGTGGTATTTCAAAATATGTGACTGGTTGATATTACAATCCCACAGCAAAGGAATTAATTTCAAACAAAAAGTCTCTATAGACTTAAGATGACAGTAGGAGGTGTTTTTTATTGAACTAGACTCTTTTGTAGCCACGAGAATGATGGAGTCTTAGCATAGCAAAGTCCAAATGACTGTATTTAAGAGTCAAAATCAAAGTAGGCATAATTACTGTAATGGACAGCAAGATCAGAATGTCTGCAAAGCATGTTGAACCACAGAAATATGTTGAAATATCTAATAGAAATTCATATTTTTAGGCAGTTCTCAGTGAATAGTTCCCAGATATAGAACTTACCTACCAAAGAAGATAGTAGTTCTCCACGAGGAAAGACATTGCAATACCATGGTGAGTGTATGTGCGTATTTTATGTTCTTCTCCCTAACATCATGGCCATGTTCTAAAATAGCCATACTCTGGGAAAGGGCAATACTTACAGCTTGTAGGGACTACTGATTATGTGGTCTGAGTTTATGCTCAAATCCTTGAACCCAAAGCACCACCATGATCCCCGTTTTTGTGAACTGGCACAAAGCCAGTGGGACCCTGATTCAGGTGCATCTCACAATAGGTTCACTGAAACAAGCAAGCAGAACTGGTTATTCTTCCTGACTTAAATCAAAATCAAAATGGGCATGTTTAGCAGTTATGTCCCTTACATTGGTTTTTCCATTAGACAAGCCAAATGGAAGTCCCTGGAACTTCCACAATACAATACCACTGCCCCTGGCCTATATAGTAAATTAAAAAAGAAGGTAGCATTCCAGAAGAAAAGCAGGGATTACCGATACTAACAAGATCTTTAAGAATGCTGGTGAATGGATTCCATCATATGCACATTTAATTATATCCACATTGAACAGGAAGCGATGTTTCACGATTTTGTATAATTCTGAGACTAATGGCCATTATTAGCCACTGGCCCCAGCGGGTCGAATGTGTGGATCCATGGTCCAGGAGTAGAGGTAACAAGAAGACTGCTCACTATCACTTTAGGAATTTGTGCTTCACATTCTACTAGGAGACATAAGAATCACTGGACTTATAGTTACAGTTGCCATCTGTTTACTTGGAATCTTCATACCAGTAATTTAGGAGGCATAGAAAGGAATTCCCAAACAGCAAATGTAATTGATCCTGATCATGATGGGAAGGTAGGATTGCTTCAGTTGTGTAACACGCACATGGAAGAGTATGTTCGGCACTCAGGTGAAACACTACAGTGCTTCTTGGTAATCCCATGCTCAGTTCTTATTTTCAGTGTGCAAGTAGAACAACCACAATGTGATAAAGTCACGGTCATTAGGGTCTCAGACCTCTGTGGATGTCTACCAACCAAGGCTCTTAGACCAAGCATTTAAATACTAGGTTATTTAAATGGGTGGTAGAGAAGGGAGATGTTGGTATCAGTTAGGGCGTCAGAACTAACTGGAAGAGTGAGGGCTGTAGCTCATCCCATTAATCCTCTCTTTAGCTGTCCCCATGAGTTGTGATGTTCCAGAATCCTAGAGGAACTGCGCCTGGATGCAGTGAAATTAGTTAGAACAAAGTGAATCTAAGCAGGATAAGAGGCGAGCTGTAGTTAGATGCCTGTTGTTTCTCTATCCACCATTTCAAGGTGGTTGTTAAGCTCTGGTCGCTAATACCTGATGGCTCTTCCCTTTATCAGGACATTGCCAGTAGGCTGAAAAGAACTTCCTTACTAAGGAGGACCCATTCCTTCACCAGGAGTAGCCTGCTTTCAATATTGAATTTTATCAGATACGTAAGGTCAACTGCGTCGCTATAAAGTAAAGGCAGCTTTGATGTGATTTATGATCCAGATTCCCCTGTGAGTAAAACAAAAGCTGATTTATCTGAGACTATATTGTTTTCTTGTCTTGTACCCATTTGCTATAACTATATTGCTTTCTTCAGTCTTACAGAGATTTCTCCTTAAGAGGATGCCCTCAACAGAGCACATGAGATTGCATCTCCACTAGGAATACCACCAAAGGTATCTGGAGATACAGATACATGTATATAGATAATAAGTCCCATGTGGTATTCAATTTTCAAAAAAAATGCAAACAACCTAAATATTTCAATAGTAAAACATATAAAGTAATAATACATCATATATCATGATGGTATATAGCTTTTATAATAAAGCAGAAAAACAATGACAAAGCCAAAAGTAAAATCCTTGGAAGCTCGTTATATCTGAGATAATTAACAATTATCAATAACACACCAGCTTCATTGTATTGTTTCTTTTTTTCTCAGTTACCCAAATCATATTCCACAAACATTGATATCTAGGCCATTATGTTGATCATCTTAGATAGGTATAAGTGTCTATGTTAAAATCTGTTTCACAGCAAGAGCATTTATCTCTTCATTTAATGGCAAGAAAAAATGAGAGGGAAAAACTTTTACTTGTTATTCAGAATAAGAAAACATGACTAAGTTATTATTACAAGAGATGTTTACTTCAATGTGATAGCTAAGCAAGGCTTTTGTTTTCTTAACCATATGTTCTGTTTTCCTGACAGCACAGTATATGTATAAATAAACTAAATTTATGTTCAGGTGACTAGCTTTATAGTTGTTATTTAATTAAATTTGAATTCTTTTCTTAAAAGATGTTCATATTCCTATTTTCACATTTTCCTTTCTCAAAGAACATCTTTATGTTAATGCTTTTCAGACAGAAGGGATTTTATGTACTTGCTTGTTTGTTTGTACACTTTTTTGAGAAACTTTGTGGCAAAAAAACCCTCTATTTTTAATGGTATTATAATGAATGGGAAGATATATCTCCTTGTATATTTATAAATTTAGGTATTACAGAAGAGACTGATGTTAGATAAATGCTAGATAAAGAGATAGGTAGGTAGATAGCTAGGTGAGAGAGAGAGAGACTACAATCCATATCACAAATATTTCTGAAGGAAATTTTGTTCCTTACCAAATATTTTTAAGAATGCTTGGTCTAGGGGCACCTGGGCGGTTCAGTAGGTTAAGCGTCCAACTGTTGGTTTTGCTTCAGGTCATGATCACGTGGCCCCTGGGTTCGAGCCCCACATAGGGCTCTGAGCTGACAGTGCAAGCCTGCTTGGGATTCTCTATCCCTCTGACCCTCCCCCTACTCTCTTTCTCTCAAAAATAAATAATTAACTTCATGGGGTGTCTGGGTGGCTCAGGAAGTTAAGCGTCCAACTTTGGCTCAGGTCATGATCTCACATCTCATGAGTTCGAGCTCCATGCCGGGCTCTGTGCTGACAGCTCAGAGCTTGGATCCTGCTTCAGATTCTGTGTCTCCCTCTACCTCTGCCCCTCCCCCACTGGCACTCTGTTTCTCTTTCTCTCAAAAATTAATAAACACTAAATGTTTTTTAAAATAAAAATAAACTTGGGGCACCTGGGTGGCTCAGTCAGTTGAGCGTCTAACTTCGGCTCAGGTCTTGATCTCGCAGTCCATGAGTTCCAGCCCCTTGTTGGGCTCTGTGATGACAGCTCAGAGCCTGGAGCCTGTTTCAGATTCTGTGTCTCACTCTCTCTCTGACCCTCCCCCGTTCATCCTCTGTCTCTCTCTCTCACTCTCTGTCAAATATAAATAAACATTAAGAAAAAAAAATTTAATAAAATAAAAATAAATTAAAAAAAAAAAAGAATGCTTGATCAAATGACTTCAAAGACCAAGTCAAAAGACTTCAAAGACCAAGACTCTTGGTCTTTCTCCCTGCCTCCATTCCTCTTATCCTCCCTCTCTCCTTCCTTCCTTCCATCTTTCCTATTTTAATCATATATGTCTACCACCACTCTCCTTAACTGTATTTTTATATATTTATTTTATAAATAATTGTATAAAAAACACTCCTTAATTTTATTCTCTAGGTACCACGGACAGAATATTGGTGTGTATGACAAGATTTTACATAACTTTTGGGGAGAAAAGATTCACATGTAGCCTAAGAAACACTCAAATCCATCAGGATTTTTGGAGGCTAACAATAGAGCACCACTATCATTAAATTTTAAAAAATGAAACAAAAAGGAAATTTGACTAGAACCTCCATTTTAAGCCCTTTAATCATTATATTTATTCCAATAGCTATATTTATTTTGCATAGCAAAGCAGGATAATGATCTCCAATTATATATATATATATATATATATATCTTAACCTCTGGAACCCTTGACTATATTACCGTATACTCAAAACTGTTTTTTGCAGAAGTGATTCAGTTAAAAACATTTCAAATGGGGCAGTCATCCTGGATTATCTGAATGGGCTCAGCATAACAAGTCCCCTTAAAACATAGGAGAGAGAGGCAGGAGAATTAGAGAGGAGATGTAATTGTGGTAGCAGGACTCAGGAAGATGACATTGCAAGGTTTGAAATTGCAACAGACCACAAACCAAGGGCCACTGGTGGCCTCCATAAACTGGAAAAGGCAAGAATTACATTGTCCCCTTACAGGTTTCTGAAGGAGCACAGCTCTGCCAACATCTTGATTTTAGTCCCATATACCATTTGGATTTTGGGATTTCTGACCACCACAACTGTAAGATATATATATTTTTTTAGTTCTCTCCAGTATGATTTTGGTAATTTGTCATATCGGTGAGTAGGAAACTAAAGCAGTATATGGTATTCTTTCTTCTTTCCTTTTTGCCATCATAAAATCATCGTACATCACTATGTATGTGTATATGAAGTAGAATTAGCTATTGACATCATGATGGATTTTTATTTTCTAATTTTTCTGAATATTCAATATTATTTTCATTAAGCACATATAATTTATATAATCGGAAATATACACATAAATGTATAAACAGGTAACATTTTACAATGACTTTGCAGTATACTATTTCAAAACGAGAGAGCAGAGCAGAAGAGAAAAGTTGGGAAATGTTTTAGCTAAAGCATGCAAACAAGAAAACATTATGTATGTGTATATTGTGTCTATATATTGATCAATATGTATCTATCTATATATAGACAGAGAGAATTAAAATTTATGTAGAAGAAATTAAATGTTTACTCAAGGACTCTGACTCTAATATAATAAGCATTGAAGATTTATTGAAGTTATCTTTTTGGGAAAAAGAGTTAATGATACTAATTATCTAAATTTACTAACTCGGACATTTAAGAACAACTAATGAGAGGTGAGACATAATTTAACTAAATTGACTAATTCAATGTTTTCATTTCTTGGATTTAATATTTAAGATGTATTGAATATAGTAATGGCAAATACATTTTCCATTATTTTAAAACATGTTTAATTTAAAAAAATATATGAAAAATCAATCATAAGGTAATTGAAACTATTATAGTGATGTATAGCTTAGATTTTTTTTAAATAATTTACTGAAGAGCTACATAAAGAAGAGAAAAATTGTACTTGGTAAATTAAAAATAAAATTTCTTTTCAGTGCCTGACAAATTTCACATTTCAAAGGTAGTTTTTACTTCTTGAGGTTCCTCAAATGAGAAGTATGAACTACAGTATAAAACAATTTGCTCCCTCTGACCTCCTTAATCCCGTAATTTGGTTTCTAAGTATTAAAATTTCTCAGTGGCCCTGAACACTGTCATTAGGGTGGTAGTGTTATTCCCCTTCTGCCTTTTACTGTCAGAAAATCATTATAAATTGATAAAGTGATGGTAAGAGTTTTATGATTCTACAAGAAAAGTGCTTAGCTCTTAGTGTCTATCTTGAGAAAAACCTATAAAGTAGCTTTAAGGTAGTAATTTTAGTCAATTATTGTACATTTTAGTAACTCTATTGAATTTGCTTTTATGGATGATTTTTTTTTTAATTCCAGACCTGGAAAAATTCCAAATGAGTAAAGAACAAATTTGATATCTGTCAATATAGGCAGAGGTATTCATCTTATTCAGTCATTTAGTATGGATATATTTATAATGTATTTATGATACATAAAACCTTAAGTTAGAATATATTAAAAACCTTTCAAGACAATGACTTATTTCACTGCTTGCAAGGATGCAAATACTTCATTTACTATAGATGTGTTTACATATTATAGACTTTTACATAAATACGATCACATATTATCTTCTTTGAGTCAGCATAATTATTTTGAAATTAATCTATGTTGTTGCACAGATGCGGTAGATTCCTTTACATTGCTGGCTAGCATTCCGCTGTATGGTTGTACATTCTGTGCACCCATTCACCTGTTGGTAGACATCTGGTTCCTTTCCAGTTTGAGACAATTCTGAATGTAGCTGCTATGAGCATTCAGGTGCAATCTTGTATCTGAACATAACAGTAAAAGGCCTGGCAATACGGTTAGTGTTTACGTACATTTATGAAAAATCTTGAAAACAGTTTCACAGCGATGTATGACTTTACATTACTACCCGAAACCTACATGGAATATGGTGACTCCACATCCTTACCACACTGCCACTCTTTAATTCAGACACTCTAATGGGTACACAGTGTATCACGGTGTAGTGTTGTCAAAATGTAGTCCATTTCTCCGATTATAAAAGATGCTTAGCGTTTTTTATACGGGCTTATTGGTTAGTCATATATGACACAATATATTCTTTTGTGACATTTCATGCTAAATTTTATCCATTTGTATTTTTAAAATTTTTGTGCTCTTATTATTGAAATGTAAGAATTATTTATCTATCCTGCCTAAAAATCCATTGCCAATTATAATAACGAGGGATATTTTCTTCCACTTCTGACCTATATTTGTCTTGAGATTTCTTTCAAAGAGTAGATGTGCTACATTTTTATAAGATCAGTTTTTCCATTGTGTGTGTGTGTGTGTGTGTGTGTGTGTGTGCTTTTTGCATCCTAAGAAATTTGTTTTTACTCCAAGGACATACAGATTTTCTCCTATGCATTTCCCCAAACACAATATAAATGTTGGGGTTGTTACTGAGGATGACGAGATTATACA
>NW_024412377.1:16887944-16912957 GCF_014898765.1 Herpailurus yagouaroundi
GGTGGGGGGGTTGGGGAGCACACTTCCAAGTCTTTCTGCAGTCCTGAAGTCCTTGGGGAACTCTGTTATCTATACGTTGTATACAAAGTTGAGCAAAACAATAGGACACATAGTCCCGTGCTGTGTGTCTCTGATTTGATTAGTCGCTTGTGATTTTTCAACTTTAAGTCCTGCACGCTTTGTTTTTGTACAGCTGAAGTGTCATTCGCTCTCAGTACACAACAAGCCATCTGAGATTTGTGATTGGCCTGCAATAAATGAGAACATGAGTGAGGCGAACAGGGTCTTCCTCTTTGAACATTGACCCCCAAGCCTTCCCCTCTCTTACTTAGGAAGGGTTTGCTGGCCATTCCCAGCATATAAATCTTATAGTTTAACATTTTAACAGTTTACATTTAGATCTGAGAGAGACACAGAATCTGAAGCAGGCTCCAGGCTCTGAGCCCTGAGCTGTCAGCACAGAGCCCGATGCTGGGCAGGAACTCACAAACTATGAGATCATGGCCTGAGCTGAAGTAGGACACTTATCCAATTGAGCCACCCAGGAGTGGCCCACCCTTTCGTTGTTTTGTTTTGTTTTGTTTTGTTTTTAATTTTTTAATTTTTTATTTTTTAATTGTTATTTATTTAATTATTTTTTGAGAGTCTACTAGACAAATTTTGAGTAGTATTGATTGACATTTAGGTCAATTGGGGAAGCCTTGATATCTAAACCATATTATTTCTTCCAATCCATGATGATGGTATATGTCTTCATTTATTTAGATCTTAAATTATACAGCGGTAAACTTTTGCATGCTGCTCATTTTGTGCCCACCTCCTCATTCTTTGAAGTAGCAACACAAGGCAACCAGGTATTGAGGCCAAAATCCTGCAAGAAGAGAATCTATTTGTTACACGTATTTTAATAAACTCAGTTTGGAGGGGAAAAAGTCATCAAATGTTTTCCCAGAGAATTAACCCTCTCCCCCCACTTTTTTTTGTTTGTTTAACTCTAATTAATGTTTTCAAATTTGTTGTCCTGGGTCATAGGCATCAGACTTATCTTGTTAGTTATTTAAAACTCTTGGTGTACAAGTTAAGCTTAATAAGCAGAATTGTAATTAGAAGTTGTGGAAGAAGAATCTGCACTTTAAAATCCGTTCAAGTGAATCTAGCTCAAACTCAAACTTAGAGCTATTGATAGAGATAGCCCAGATCTTACTGTGAAATCATGCTGACCATCACAGAGCAGCACAAAGAATTTCTTCCACACAGAGCTGCTTTCTGGAAATATGTTTTATGGTTGTATAATTAAACTAATTGAGGAATATTGTAACTGTACATAGAAAACTTTATTGCACTTATTATAAGAATGTTATTGAATATGTCATGTAAAATCACTAAGGATTTTCTTTAGGAAAGAAATAACCAGAATTAACTTTCTCAGATGCCAGTAAGACATAAAACGGTTACTTTTCTAAAAAGTGTTTTAAAAAACCTGATATTTAATTGACTTACAGGTACAACCGAAATTACTCAGTAAAGAGAAATTAATCACATAATTGTATAAAATGAGGTTTTATAAATTAAAAAAAAATGGAGGGAGTTTATGGAGAAGAGAAATGTTTTATTTTTTATTTGTTTTATTTTCCCCTCCCCTTGGCAAGCTGATTTGCTGAAAAGTATCAAGAGGAGAAGTTTTCCCTGGAGCAAACTGACTCAGTTATAAGGGAAAGTAATTTCAGTTATTTATAGGTTTCGAGAGAAACCTTGTGAATTCAATCCCGCCTTGTTTATCTCTGGGCAAGGGTGTTTTTCCTTCTGCTGGCATCTCCACCTTACTTAAGGCAACCTGAACCATTTTCCTTATTATGATTCCTCAGTGGACCGGTATATTAATTTTAGGCACAGGTTATGAATGTTGAAACTTGTTCGTAAAACTAACATCCTGGTTGCAAGTTTTGAAAGTCGTAACTGAGCGAAGTTGTGCCTTCGCTGCCTGAGAGCTACAAGCTAACGTTTCTGTCCAAATTGAAAACCTGTGCCAAATCCCATTTCCCACATTGGTGCATTCAGGCTCTTACTGGTTTAACAGGACTCCACTGCTCCTGTTCTGGCGATCTTGAATGTTCCAATTTTGTATGTATTTTTGTAATCTACTCCCAATCTTTTTGGAAATATGGGAAGCATTTTTTTTAATGTTTGGTTGTATAAGTCAATATTTGTCATCCATGTTAATATCTCCTCTGTATTGTGCTTTTCCTTCAACTAGTTCCAATATATGACCCCAAATACATTGGAGTTACGTACTTAATTCTGAGTGCCTGACATAACTAAGATAAAAATATCTATACATTCTCTTTAAGAAAATAAAAATATCACAAAAATAGAGAAGCATGGGAACTATTAAAATGGAGATCATTCTTGGGGCGCCTGGGTGGCAGAGTCGGTTAAGCGTCCGACTTCAGCCAGGTCACGATCTCGCGGTCCGTGAGTTCGAGCCCCGCGTCGGGCTCTGGGCTGATGGCTCGGAGCCTGGAGCCTGTTTCCGATTCTGTGTCTCCCTCTCTCTCTGCCCCTCCCCCGTTCATGCTCTGTCTCTCTCTGTCCCAAAAAAATAAATAAACGTTAAAAAAATAAAAATAAAATAAAATAAAATAAAATGGAGATCATTCTTACAGAGGAGACATTTTGAAATTGCTCACTATACCCTCCTAGCAACCATCTTGAAATTTTTATGATAATCCCTTAGTGCTATCCACTTATTCCAAGCTCAATTTTAAGCAAAACTTTGGTTAAAATTTCTCCAACTTCCTCTGAAATCCAATATGTAATCAAAATTCATCCCCGAGGCCTACAACTTGCTTGGGATATTCATGAGAGTTTGCCAAAATATTCTTATAAGTCTTCTCATGCAGTAGTTATAGACACTTCTATTCATAGAATAACATCTCTTTTTTCAATGTTTGGTTCCAAAATATCTCCTTGCATGTTTCAGCAATTGTTTCCCCCTTCTCTTTTATAGCACCTGAAGCAGGAAAGGAAACATACATAGAAAGCACCCTTGTGCTGATGGAATAAGACCATTTATTAATTTAGATCTCTTAGTAAAAGGACATGATTATGTACTATAGTGCTTATTTCACTCACCTGAGGCTGAAAATATCTTATTTGACCTATTGTCTCTGGTTAAACTACACTCCTGCTAAGGAAAAGGAAGGCAATCGGATCTGACTGTTTTTTGTTTTGTTTTGTTTTGTTTTTTTAATTTTTTTTCAACGTTTATTTATTTTTGGGACAGAGAGAGACAGAGCATGAACGGGGGAGGAGCAGAGAGAGAGGGAGACACAGAATCGGAAACAGGCTCCAGGCTCTGAGCCATCAGCCCAGAGCCCGACGCGGGGCTCGAACTCCCGGACCGCGAGATCGTGACCTGGCGGAAGTCGGACGCTTAACCGACTGCGCCACCCAGACGCCCCGGATCTGACTGTTTTTAAGGGACTGAGATCTATAGACATTATTCATTTCGATCTGCCAATCATACATATATGCATATATGTATCTTTACAAGATCACAGATGAGATATCCTAAAGCTTAAGATAGAATGTCTTAAAGCTTTGTTTTCAGAATCTCCTGATAAACTCATTACTTCCTGATGTTAACTATTTTTGTTTGGCTTCAAAGGCCAGTTGGGCATTTCTATTTTTACATGCACAAAAAGGCCCAAAAATGGCAAATACGGCAGACTTATCATTTACGACGTATTTCAAAGAACGTTTGCCAAACTGGTCACAGAATGGACTTAAGCATATTATTTGATTTGGATCTTCAGATGGGATTTGAATTATTCACTTTACTCATGCTAACAGCCTATTAAATATATTAACTTCATTCATTTCAAAGGAAACAATTGGCGATGCACGTTTGCACTTGATTTTTTCTTATGGTGCCATTTTTCCTACATTAATTTGATGTGATTGTAGTCATACTGAAAGTTTCTTTTATCAGTTTGGGAAAAAGTTAAATGTCTTAATTTTGATTACTAGTCTATAACTACATCCCCAGACAAGTTATTAAGATATATATATATACACACACATATATATATAAGTGATGATATATATCATATATATATGATACACACACACACACACATATATATATATATATATACAAGTGGTTAAGATATATATATATCATGTGTATATACATGTATCATACACACAATATATGTATATATAGTGGTTATTAATTTTTGCCCTAGAGACAGAGCTATAGCATGAGCAGGGGTAATGGCAGAGAAAGAGACACACAGAATCTGAAACAGGCTCCAGGCTCTGAGCTGTCAGCATGGAGCCAGAAGTGGGCTTGAACTCACAGACCATGAGATTATGACCCGAGCCGAAGTCCGCCACTTAACCAGCTGAGCCACCCAAGCGCCCCAAGGTGCATATATTTTTAAATAACCTTGGAGACACAAGATAGCTTCAACAATAATGCACTATTCATAGTAGATAAATGATGAATGCCTTCCCAAATTATTTCATGAACAAATGTTTCTCTTTCATTAACATCTTGTAGACTTGAATCAAACCTAAATCTATTCATTCTGTCTTGAATTACTAGAAAGCAGCACACATTTCCATATGAATGTAAATATACACATGTACTTATATACATACACACAACTAAAATATGCAGATACACATATCAATAAAAGAAATTATTAAAGCAATTGAATTGAGTAGAAATTTAACCAGCATTTTTCAAGTGTATATTATTGTTGATTTTATTAAGTGATTATATTCTCTGTTAGAATGTCCCGTTTTCCATAGTTAATTAAATTTCATGCAGCTACATGCAAGTGTTGTAACTTAACAAATTAAATCACCATTTGATTCTGGATATTTGAGCTATAAAGCAATTACTACTGATGTCTTTCAAATCATTAGCTATTTTCCTCCTCACATTAGCTATTTTAAATTGACCCCAAATTTTAAAATGTTGTTACCTGATAAAGTATATATATAACTATATACTTAGATCAAATATAAATATATAGATTATTTTTCATACTGTCATCTGTAATACTGCGTAAAATACTTTTTTTCCAAATACATAGCACACTATACATTTTATTACATTATTCATCAGGCAGCACAACTGTAAAGATGACTTTGTAACCTACATATTATTAATTTGATAGGTTAACATTTATGACAAAACAAGAAAATTAATATTTTAATAGGCACATTGTGAAAGGATAAAATGCTTAAATATTCGCTGTATTAGTTACTCAGGCTGCCGTAACAAAATACCATAGACTGGATGGCTAAATAAACAGAAATTTATTTCCTCACAATTCTGGAGGTTGGAAGTGTAAGGTCAAGGTGTCAGCAAGAATGTTTTTTTCTGAGATCTTTCTCAGTGGTTGGCAGATAGCCCTATCCTGAGTCTTTTCGTGGTCTACTCTCCGTCTTAATCCCCCTTCTTTTAAGGACATTAGCCATACCGGTTTAAAGCTCACCCTAATGACCTTGTTTTAACATAATTACGTCTTTACGGACCCTATCTCCATTCTAAGGTACTGGAGGATGAGGACATCAACATATTAATTTTTGGAGAACATAACTCAGCCCATAATACTAACATTGAGCCTCACATATTAATCCAAAGTAGATTCATACAGAAGCTTACATTGTTAAGCACTTTTAAACTATAGCTTCTGAACATGGAATTTGCTGGTCTGAGTTTTGCTCATCTCCGCTTAGAAGATCAAGGAGTAGTACAGCTCTCCAGTGGTTTATTTGATGACATTTCTTGTTTCAAAGTGAGATATCTGGACTAGTTAGTGGGCCAAGTAAGGTGAATCATCTAATAGCTGAAAACTGGCATTTCACCACTACCACACATTTTAGTTTACTTTTTAAAAGATCCAATTTTCACATTCCTATCACTACATTGTTCTTTTGGTCTTTTATTTAGTTTAAGCATAAAAAATTACATATACCCCATATATATGTATAATGTATGTATGTGTGCATATATACACATTTATGAATACGCTTTTATATATGTGTATTATACACATGTATAATTTACATATAAACTTGAAGTTATATACAT
Organism: Herpailurus yagouaroundi; assembly: GCF_014898765.1. Taxonomy (NCBI): domain Eukaryota; kingdom Metazoa; phylum Chordata; class Mammalia; order Carnivora; family Felidae; genus Herpailurus; species Herpailurus yagouaroundi. Next base: position 16,894,054 of record NW_024412377.1, read on the forward strand.
GTGTAGAATTTATACATAAACACATGAAGATGTATATCTTATATGCATATGTCTAAAATATGTGTATAATGTGTAAATTCTCATTAGTACATAATTCTTTGCTTTTCTTGTTAAGAATCCCTAAAACCACAACAACACACACACACACACACACACACACACACACACATATATATATATATTTTTTTTTTTCCTAAAATAAGCTGCTGGGGTGCCCAGGTAGCTCAGTCCATTAAGCGACCAACTCTTGATTTGGGCTCAGATCATAATCTCACAGTTTGTGAGATCGAGCCCGGTGCTGATAGTGTGGAGGCTGGTTGGGATCCTGTCTCTCCCTCTCTCTCTGCACATCCCCACCTCCTTTCAAAATAAATAAATAAATAAACATTTAAAAAGTAAAATAAAGCTGTTATATTCATTTGAACACATTGGAGCAAAATATCACACAAATGAACACACTTTTTATTCTGAAAAGGTAGGAAAACACCCAGCAATGAGTTAATATTTTATAAACCCTTAGTACATGACTATGTGTTACACAAATCACTAAATGGATGAAGTAGTGGAGAACCATTATTTTCCAATAAAAAAAATAATAATGATGCCTGGATCCTGGAGTAAGGATACAGGGAAAAAGCCCATAGCCTAACCATCAAGTCTTTGTGATTGAAGGTCTGTGGGATATTTGTTGCAATGATATAATTAGACTGTCTTGATATACGAACGGGCCAAATTAGGAAAAAATAGTTGTTACATAACCTCGGATCTGGATCTAAAACTAGCACATAGTTCCCTAGAAATTACATTTTTGCCTTTAGAAACATGTCAGATGATTGTCTGATGAAACAAACACATGCCTAAAGATAAGGGTAGGTCAGACAAGTGTAATGCAAAAATGACCTATTTGACAGGGCAAAAAGGAAGCAAAAATGAAAACGGAACCAAGCTGGAAACCAAATGAGGTAAAATGAAATGAAGGAGAGACCACAGGCTGAAGCATGAGGGATTTTGTTACTTAATATGCCATATTTTCTAGCAATTGCAAAATATGAGGGAAGATATAACCCCCAGGGCAAAAAAAAAAAAAAGTTTCAGATTTGCTGAGAGTAACTTTATTTTTTTCTTAACTTTCCTATATCTCATTAGTCTCATGGATAAAATCAATCAAACATTCTTTTCACAGATTGTTCTGCCAAATGTGTGTAAAATGCCAAGGACATATTAGATATTCAGTGAAACTTAGTTTTATCTTGAGTAAGGTTTATTGAATTAAGTGATGTGCAAAGCAATTTTAAAATAATTGAGCCAAATATAAATATTACATGTACATTGAAATTAGAAATCCCAGTGAAAGGGTAATTCTTCAATGGATGGACCATATTGGAGAAAAAAGATACTCCACTTTTCTCCATATGTATAATTTGGACAATAGTAATAAAAATAATATGAAATTAGCCCTTATCTTCAATGAGTAAAAATGAATACTAATTTTCCAAAGACTCACAGATAATTACCTGTGTTAAAAGAAAGGTTAACTGCTAAAATATTCTTACGGACATTTTCACACCAAACTTTACTGATGATTCAAATCAAAGAGAAAAGCAATAAACACTGAAGAATTTTGTTACTCTGGAGGTACCAAAAACGTCTGAAGCAACTTCTAAGAGTGCCTCTTTTTCCTTTATTGAAACAGGCTGTGATTGGGGTGCCTGGGTGGCTCATTCGGTTAAGCGTCCAACTTTGGCTCAGGTCATGATCTCCCAGTTCATGAATTCGAGCCCCGCGTCGGGCTCTGTGCTGACAGCTCAGAACCTGGAGCCTGCTTTGGATTCTGTGTCTCCCTCGCTCTCTGCCCCTCCCCCGCTCATGCTTTGTCTCTGTCTCTCTCAAAAATTAATAAACATTAAAAAAAAAAGAAACAGGTTGTGATTTCCTATTAATAGAAGAGGTTTTGAGTAATGCGCCACCAAAAACAGCTGTTTTGATTTCAAAACTCCTTTTTTGTATACTGTTCGTTAAAGGACAAAAAATATGCTTGTATTACTAGGCTTTAGTCTCCTGTCGGCCTTGCCTCATCAATCCATAACTTCTGGGCTTACAGTAAGCGATACGCATAGACCAGATATATCCTGCTAAAAGCATCTCACAGATAGGAGCTCCCATATCTTTCTAATGGTAAATACCGTCAACATTTTTAGAAGGTTATCTAGTTACTGTCTTTCATTTCCCCCATCTAACTGATAAACAGTGAGGGTGACAACCTTGCTGTTCTTTCCAACATGCCAATTGTATTAAAGCCGATTCAATAAATGGTTAGCAAGTCAGTCCAAAGTGTCAGACGTCTTTGACTTTCTCTTTTCTTATTCTAGCATTTGGTGGAATTGGTGAAGTATGTTAAGAAAACTGCGCAGTTCTAGAAATTCGTTTTATCAAAATTCAACTAGTTCTTCATTTCCACCCAGTAATCTTATGTTGACACCTAATTCCATGTCTAATTGCCATGGATTTCTAATCTACAAATGAAATAGCTTTGTCTTAATTATTGTCCTTTTTCAACCTTGTCAGTGAAAAAAAAGTGTCTTGGTTTATTGTAGCTTAGGATGCACTGTGTGTCCTGAGACTAATTCTGTCTCAATGCCAGATTTCTACGTTTAACATCACAGAATGTGAATTCTGTGTTTCCAGGAGGTTTACTACTATTTTTCTTTCTGTGCCCTATAACCTCTCCTCATTACCCACCCCCAAATATATTGGAAGAAGAATTTCTAGCTGTGGGTCGTGACAACTTCTTTGCTTCTATATCATTTCACTCATTTTCCCTGTGCACACGTTGTAAACCCCAAAATGGCAATCTCTCTCTTTCCTGTCCTCATTTTCTAAAGCAGCCCTTTCCTTCACTTGGTTATTTCTAGGAATCTCAACGTTAGTTCTCTTCCCATCCATTCTGCATTACTTTGCAATGCGGTGTAATAGAAGGAAGGGAGGCTCTCTTAGCTCATATTGTAGACCTCCTACTTACAGCTATGTGAACTCTGACCCTCAGAAAACAAGGAACTCAGTACTTGTCATTTCTCATCCTTTCTGGAAATATTGCAATAACCTGATAACTCCCTTCTCAAAAGACTTTACATTCTCCCCATGTCCATATAATAAAATCTGCGTTCCTTAATCAGATATTCATTACCTGCCTGAAATTATCTTTCCACCCTTATTTTCTCTTGCTTCTTTATACATCCCATAAATTTCAGTCACCTCTTTTTATTCGCCTTCCCTGAAACTCTCTTCACTGAAACCAATGAAGCTCTACTTATATTTGTTCATTTTCACAAAACAGTCACATCGACCTTTACTAAAGAAGGTTTTACCATTATTTCAGTTACTTCCTTTACACAAACATTTTACCATGTAGTAAACCATAACACTTCTATTATGATAACCAGCCAAATAATGTAAGTATTTTTAATCAGATAAAAAATTCAGTAATAAGTTAATGACTCGAAGGTAAGCAGAAGAGTTTGAAGTAAATATTTCTGCAATTTAAAACAATGGTAATGATTTCAAGGTTATTTTTTTCTGTTGATACTCACATTGATATTTTTCTGAACAAATATAATCTCTTCCCATTGTTTCCAACTGTAAGTTTTCTAGTGTTTTCTATTAAATCATTCTAATATTGTGGAAATATATATTGAAAGATATGCGTATTGGTACTTCGTCATTCTATCCAGGTTTAATGTTCTTAAATAAATGTCTAAGCTTTGTGAAAAGCGAATGTAAGCCCTTTATAGTTACTCTGATTATTAAGGTTGATGCTTTAATAATTTGGCGCTGTGAGTACCAACAATAAAAATGTCATTCAATTATCTCTTTTCTCAGATTAAAGCTTTTAAACAATAGCTCACGAAATTAGATAAAATGTCCTTCTTGTTCATGTCTTCTATTTGTAACTATTTCACTAATTGATTATAAAATAGAGCAATTACCTTCTCCAATAGCGAACCAAATTAAAGTACATTAATAGTTTGTGAATAAACTATTTTCAGTTTTGAAAAGAAACTAATAGCATTTCTATCTGAAGTGCATACCAAATGATGCTGGATACTTTTTTGTGTTAATGGTGTCAAATAGATTATAGTACATAAAAGCATTAGTGGGGTTGATGTTAATTTCCCATTGTTCTTTGTCTGGTCTCCTTACCTACAACAAATTTTAAGAATGGCTTTCAATTCGATTTAAATGTAAACAAATATTTGTTTGCCATTAAAAAATGAAATATTTGGGGGCGCCTGGGTGGCGCAGTCGGTTAAGCGTCCGACTTCAGCCAGGTCACGATCTCGCGGTCCGTGAGTTCGAGCCCCGCGTCAGGCTCTGGGCTGATGGCTCGGAGCCTGGAGCCTGTTTCTGATTCTGTGTCTCCCTCTCTCTCTGCCCCTCCCCCGTTCATGCTCTGTCTCTCTCTGTCCCAAAAATAAAAAAAAATAAAAACGTTGAAAAAAAAATGAAATACTTGAAAACCAGTAAACATGATTTTTAATCACCTAAAAATTAAAAAAAAATAGTTGATTTCTAATTCACACTCTGAGAACTGGTGTCATGTACACTAATCTTAACATAAGCAATATACAAATTTAGGGTATATTGCAAAATGCTTGTAATATATTATTAATTACATAGATATCTATTATACTATGCTATATAAATTTGTCTCTATGTTATTGAAGAGAATACTGAACATCTATATCCTATCATTGTATTTTAAAATTTATATAACTATATGAGCTTCTAGTTAAAGGATTAATATATTCCAAGTATTATTTGTTTACTTACACATATACTATCTTATTTACTCCTGTACTGTGAAGAAGAAACTACCTTCCTTTTTCAGCAGAGGAAAATGAGAGAAAGGAAGTCAGATAACTGGGCCCAGTCCTTGCAGTAAGAAAAAAAAAAAAAAAAAGATAAATCCCCAGGCAACCCAAGGCAATCTGATCTCAAAATGTGCTATATAGGGAGATATACAGATAGATATAGAGATGTCATCTATAAACTAAACATTTCATTTTACAAATAAAATACTGATGTGAAGATTAAAACAGAAATTGCCTGATGTTACTCAACTGGTTAACAGCAATTATAGGACTCAAACCACTTTTCCTTATTACCAGACCAGTGATAGATAAACTTTTAAAAATATGTTTTTTACTTCTGGAATAGGCTTCAACTTAAAATACATACCTCTCGGTTTGGTCTCTGGAGATGAGGAAACATCCCCCAGGGGCAATCCCAATGTGCAGAGAAAGCTGGGTGCCCTTGCTTCGGGATTTTCACTTTCATTGTCCTCCTCAAAGTTCTTTTTCATTTTAAAAATACATTTCCTCTTCAGCATTGGTTTTCCATTTACTGCACGTCTCAGAAATTTAAGTTAAACTCAAGATTTTCTACCTCCTACTATTGGAGGTTGTTTGAGGTCAGCATTCTTTCTTTCACGGTCAACATTTTCCATGTGGAATGTGGCTCCTCATTGGGCCCATTGTACTTGAAGTTTCCTTGTGACCTTAGCTGGGCTCCCCTGCCCAGGCAGGCACTGAATACGGGTCCTTCTGTTACTCCATGAAGGCGATGTGCTCTACTACAAAGGCAAAATCTTCACTAACAAACTGAAAACAGACAGAGGGCAAAAGAGTATCCCTAAAGACATCTTCTGTTTTCTCTTTATCACCTTTAGTCCAATGGTCACCTTGTTCTGATTCTTCATCTTCCCTCTGGTGGACTTGTTCCACCCCTTCTCTTGACTTTCCAATTAGTTAGTTTGGCATCATCAGTATCCTCAGGTTGCTCCCTGGTCTCAGGATTTTGCATATACCAAGATGCTCTAGTGTCTCTGACTTGCCCTCCTTCTTCCTTGGTTTTCACACGATCCTTATCCATTAGTTTCTAGTGATTCAGTGTGGCCACCTTGTCATCAATTACCTCAAATATGTTAAACCTCGGCCTCAGTAACTCAAGACCATCGCTATCAGGAGCCGAGGCCATATGCAGTCAAGGCAGCCACAGCAACAATGGTTGCAGTGGGTGGGAACCAAGGCAAAGACACTCAAGGCAAACCAAATAACTTTTTAAGATAGTGAGAATTAATTGTACCTGGATCTACATTTAGATGCATAAGCATATTTGTGAGAAAACTCACAAAGTGAGTTGACAAGGTTATAAATTTCTATCAAGCTAGACCTTTGCATAGACTCAGGCACTCCCTTTGACTCCCACTTGGACAACATATCACATAGGAAGACAGAGTCAGTAGAAATGGATTTGAAACAGCTGTATTCTGCCTTGATGTATCTCTATAATGGACATATGCCTGAATTAAGACAAATACAAATTATCTAACCCGTAATTAATTCTAACTACTCAAAACTTGCCAGGTAAATTATGATTTTGTTTCACCATGATTCTAAATATGTTATGGGTATATACCTCCACTTTGAATTTACTGCATTTACTGAAATGTGGAGGTTGTACCATCCAGTGGGAAAACAGCTAAATCAGGATCCAGAAGAACTGCATATATTAAATTACTCTTATTGTAAGAATGACTTCATCAGTGCAATAAAGTATTATAATTGGTTGTATTTTTCATATAGAAATTAAAAGAACTCTATAAAGGGGTTTTACAAATTTTAGAAATTATGATAAACCTTCCTATCAGTCTACAGTCATCATGCATAGCAGAGTGTTGCATTTAATCGATGTTTCTGTCTACCTGTATGAAAGGGAGGGAGGAACTATAGTTTATTAATCACTGCATCTGTTCTCTATTGCCGCAAACCAATTACCACAATGGAGTGGTTTAAAACAACATCCATTTACTATCTCACAGACCTATAGTTGAAAAGTCTGGGTAGGCACCGCTGGGTCCTTTGTTTAGTATCATACAACTTGGAGCCTTTAGGGGAAGAATCCACTTCCAAGCTCATTCAGGTGTTAGCTGAATCCTATTCTTGTGATTTCAGCGATCCCAACATCCCTGATGGCTGCCAGCTGGAAACCACTCCCAGCTAGAGCCCACATGATTCCTTATCCTCTGGCTCCCTCCATCTTCAAGACAGTGATGGTGCATCACATCCCTCCTAATTTTTGAAGCTGAAGCTAATTCTGTTTTTACAAGAGTTGACATAATTGAGTCAGTCCCACCTGGATTATATGAGTAATTATAGGTCAACTGGCTTGGATCTTTGTTTTCATCTGTAACATCCCTTTAAAGCAGCACTTAATTTCACCGGTGTTCAATAAAGAAGCATCAGAAGTCTTGGGACCTGGGGTTTACCTTGAGAATTCTGCCTACCCTAGGGGCACCTGGGTGTCTCAGTCAGTTAAGCAGTTCGACTTTGGCTCAGGTCATAATCTCATGGTTCCTGGGTTCAAGACCCACGTTAGGTTCCGTGCTGATAGCCTGGAGCCTGCTTTGGATTCTGTTTCCACCTCTCTTTGCCCCTCCCCTGCTCGCTCTCTCTCTCTCTCTCTCTCTCTCTCTCAAAAATGAATAAACTTTAAACAAAACAAAAAATTTTAGGTAAAATTCTGCCTATCCTAAACACATACTGTAGGGAAGACTATTAAACACACACTTCAACATCCCAAAATAAAAACCATGCCAAAGTGAATGTTATTATTCCCCTTAGTAGATGAGAAAATGGAGGCTTATTATTATTATTATTTTATTATCATCATTATTTGTTATTATTATTTGCATTGGTTAAGTTCACTTAGTTGAATCTGAATGGAATCCCTTGGCATGCCAGGTCATGCAACTCATACCTCATGAGGCTGGCGCCAAGCTAAATCAAAGCACGGGGATTGGCAAATAAACATAGGTATTTAGGAGGGAATGAAACTAAAAGAGTTTTACTAAGCTGCACAGTATGTCTATATTGAAAATGATTAATTCTAATAAATATTTTTGTAATTGAAAAGTGAGGAGCCCTGAGAGCCGAAAGACATTTTTTTGTTCAGCTCTTTCCATTGTCTGCCAGCTTTGTAACCTGATAGCACTTGTTAAAAATAAGCCTTGCTTCTAAATCTTTTACTTTCTTAATTGTGGTTTCTCTCCATGGGTTTTATGTTATACAGGACTAGTTTCAATTTGCTGGTTTGTGGCATTTCCAGATTTCAAGCACCCAGTCAGTTTGAAGGATTAGAAATTTAAGCTTCTTAATGTGTTTCCTGAAAAAGCCTCTCTTAGCAGGAAGCTGGGGAACTTGCTTCCAATTGTTTTGTAGAGTCTATGACCTTTAGGCTTTTCTGATGTGGATTGATGTATTTTTATTTCCTTATCTAAATTTTTTAATACCTGTCATTTAAAATTACTTACAATATTTTAAATAAAACAAAATAACTCCTGAAAATATTGTCATAGTTGATATTTCCTTCTTACATAATGATTTTGAGATTTATCCATGTTGCAAGATGTATCTGTGGCTTATTTCTTTTTATTGTTGAGCGTAGCACTGTACTGGTGCCCGGTATTTTGTTTTCCATTCCCCAGTTGATGATGACTGGGTTGTTTCCAGTTTGTTCCTGGGAACATTTACTACAAGTGTTTGTGTGAATATAGATTTTAATTTTGCTTCAGTAGATACCTAGGAATAGAATCCTGGATCACATACAAATATGTGTTTAAGAATTTTTTTTAGTTTTTTAAAAAATATTTATTTATTTTTCGAAGAGAGAAAGAGACCCAGAGCATGAGCAGGAGAGGGGCAGAGAGAGAGGGAAACACAGAATTTGAGCTGTCAGCACAGAGCCTGATGTGGGGCTTGAACCCACAAACTGTGGGATTATGACCTGAGCGGAAGTCGGACGCTCAACCGACTGAGCCACCCAGGTGCCCCCATTTTACATTTTTTTTTTTAATTTTTTTTCAACGTTTATTTATTTTTGGGACAGAGAGAGACAGAGCATGAACAGGGGAGGGGCAGAGAGAGAGGGAGACACAGAATCGGAAACAGGCTCCAGGCTCCGAGCCATCAGCCCAGAGCCTGACGCAGGGCTCGAACTCCCGGACCGCGAGATCGTGACCTGGCTGAAGTCGGACGCTTAACCGACTGCGCCACCCAGGCGCCCCACCCCATTTTACATTTTTAATAGCAACAAATGGGGGATTTGGTTTCTTCATATTCTTACCAACACTTGATATTAACAGTGTTTTGGATTTAGCCCTTCTTGTCAATGGGGAGTGCTATCTTATTTTGGTTTTAATTTGCATTCCCGTAATGCCTAATGATGTTGAACATCCTTTCATATGAATAGATATTTGTATAGTTTCTTAGGTGAAAGGGCTGCATAAGTCTTGGCCCATTTTTATTTGGCTTATTTGTTTCCTCTTAGTACCCAGATGGGCCCAATGTAACCACAAGTCCTCATCAGAGAAGCAAGGTTAGTGAAAGATGTGATGCAGGAAGTATTAACTCTGCGTGATTCCATTGCCAGAAGAGGAAGGAGAGCAAACAAGTACTGTGGGCTGCCTCTAAAAGCCATCCCCCTTCGCCATAGCATTATTTCCCAATGGCTACGGTCATGTGTATCAAAAGCACATTCTTATCTAAAAGTGAACAGAGATCACAAGGTAAACTCCGTCAGTGGTTTAGGTGCGGATTTCAAATTGAATTTTTTCAAAGCTTGCCACACGTTTTAAGGGTAGCACCCACTCTTCTACAGAAGGCTTGTTTTAGTAATCTACACCCCACGTCGGCCTCAACTTCCATTCCTCTCTGCTCAGAGGAGCCGGCAACAGGGGGCAGTCCTAGTCTATCGCACACTTTTGTTGCTGTTGTTGTTACTCAGACTTTGTCTTATCTAATGTCAGCACCTAAACGCAGGCTTTCGTTGTGAATATAAATGGGTTAAGTGTCATTCAGTCCGTTTTTAGCACTGTTGCCACACATTTTCCAAAACATGATAGTGTGATCTTTGGTAGTATTAACAGATACTTTTTCCCCACACCAATATATTTGAGCCACTGTAATAAATTACCATTGATTGAGTGGCTTAAACGACAGAAATTTATTTCTTACAGTTCTGTAGTATGGGAAGCCCAAGGTCAACGTGCTAGCAGATTCAGGGTCTGATGGGTGACCACTTCTTGGGTCACAGCCCATCCTCTCCCTGTATACTCACATGGCGAGCTTGGCGAAAACTCTCTGGGCTTTCTTGCAGAAGGGACCAATCCCATTCAGGCTCCACCCTCATGGCCTAGTCACCTGCCAATTGCTCCACCTCCTAACACAAATACAAGAAAGGTAAGGACTCAACATATGAATCCTGTGGGCCACCAATTTACAACTGCACTCCCTCTTATCCTGCAGTCTACACTCATTTGGGCTACTAGGCATGAATCCTCAGTGCTTTAGAGAAAAAATTCTGAAAATGTCCATGGATCCACATCGTCATCATCCCCTGGTGTTGCCAACTAGATGCCAACACCTGACATTTACTGCCCACCTGCTTGTATTCACTAACCTTTGCCGTACATTTTTCCTTAAGCTTTTCTTTTCCCCTCACCCTGTAACCTAGGCAAATGAAACTGAAAACCACCCCTCAGGTGATGGCCACTGCCCTGACAGGATCTCCAAATGACCCAGACCATTCAGACCTTTTGAACTTAAACCCCCAAGGACTGGCACCTACATAGATGACAAGTCTTCCCTATCTAAATATTCATCCTAGGGTTGCCTGGGTGGCTCAGTCGGTTGAGCATCTGACTGACGCAGGTCATGATCTCAAAGTTTGTGGGTTCGAGCCCCACATCGGGCTCGGTGCTGGCAGCTCAGAGCCTGGAGCCTGCTTCAGAATCTGTGTCTCCCACTCTCTCTGCCCCTCCCCACTTGCACTCTGTCTGTCTCTCAAAAATAAATAAACGTTAAATACATAAAAAATAAAAATAAGTAAATAAACAAATATCCATCCTAATCCTAAACAAAAGGAACCCATTCTCCCTCCTTTGGGGAGTCGTGGCTTCGGAAGCCATTCCCTGCGATCTCCTTATTTGCTGCAGATAAAAGTATTTTTGTGTGTGACAACTCAGCCTGGTGCAGTTACTGACTGATGCAGTTCCTCAAGGAGTGAACTCATGTTGGTTGTGTTACACTGGGAATGTGTCAAATCCTTCGGCCACACCCTGACTTGCAAAATGGAAACTGGGGCAGGGCTCATCAATCGGGGTTTGTACAAGCTCTTTAAGTGTCACACGCTCCTTTCAGAACCACTGCTGTGTAGACAACTTGTCATGATCAAACCACAAGACAAACCATTTAATTTTTGGATTTTAATTCAATAAAAATTCCAACTGCAGAAGACCTATGACTTCATGTTCATGTTAGCTCTCTAGCTCAACTTCTCTTTCTCTCTCTTTCATTAGTAGTACAGATTACTGAGGATTTCACTAGAAAGAGAGAAATGTGAACTATATCTCCCTCAGAGTAGTTCTGTCTTACTAACTAGAATCTGGAAGAGATTTAGCTTCAAAATTCATCACATTACGAAATGTTCCATTCAACCAGAGTAGCTGGTGTAATTTTGTTTTACTTTTCAAGCCTCATCATGTGCTGGAGTCCTTTTCTCTAAGACATTTGAACCTAAGTGTTCTGAGGAGAATCTCGGTAACTATTTCTTGAACAGAATATTTAGAAAAGTGATGGAATACAGGCTTGTATTCAAAGAGTCAAGGATCAAGCCCATAAATAGGAACAATGATAGAAGAGGCAATTTAATTTTATGTCCATTGAAAATTTATTTTAAAATTCACTGATAAATATAATGAGTGAGAGCAGGGCATGATCACATATAATCTTCATTACTTAAGGATTGCGTTTGCCTGTGAGTGATAATCAAAATATCCACAATTTCAATAGCATAGAAGTTTCTCTGTCACACAGAACCGTCTGAAGTAGGTGATCTAGGGAAGGTGGGGCGTGGCATCTTTTATTTAACTACTCCATTCTACATATCGCTTCCACTTGAGAGTTCCACAAAAACTGAACTTCAAAATTAAGTCCACACTATTCAGCTAGAAGGAGGAGAAAAGAACAGAGAAATCATTTCTCTTCCCTTTGAGAGCAATTTTACTCACCACCTCCGCTAACATTTCCTTAACCAGAATTTGACCACATGGTTGTGAAAACTGTGGGTGTCTTCCACCTCAACTCCAGCTACTTCTCCACAAAAATAATCAAAGATTCTGTAAGGAAGGAGGAAACATGGCGACTGAAACGTAATTATGAGTTTCTATGAAAACTGTGGCCTTTCAATCTTTACTATTTAAACTTTTCTTTTATTGTCATTTGATTTATCTAAATTGAAAATATATATGATTAAAATGCAATATGCGAAGACATCATACCATCATAACATAAATGGCCACGCATTTTTAACTTTGGCTTATTCTATTAATTAACTTTCAATTCAGGATAGCATCCCTATATCTCTTATTTTTAAATGTAACATAGATGTGGTTATAAAACACCAACAAGTGTAAATTGGTTTCTATTTCAACCTGCATGGCTAACTCAGTCAGATGAAATGTTTTTAAAATGCCAATTATGTCCCGTAGGAAGTAGTTACTTCCCAATGGTTCTAGTAGTTGTCTTCATAAAAATCAAGAAGGTTTGCATTCTTTGAATTAGAGTCACTCCTTCAGCCTGTGTGCTCAGGAATTCCTAAGGCAATCATCTTCAAAGTCTTTTCTCAGCTGGATGGATTGTCTGCCCAGCATTTCATAGAACCTGCGCTCATTCATTCTACATGGACCTAATGAAGTTCTTTCTGCAATTACCAGGCAGATAGCCTGGAGTCAGGCAATGGCTTTCTATTTTAAACCTACTGGAAGTGGAATTTTTATTTAACAGCACATCACATAGCTGCAACTTAATCTGAAACCCACAATACTATAACCAAAAGAAGGAAAATAGTCTTCTAAAGAAATTGGCAGAACAAAGTTTATATTTCTGTTTGTTTTAAGTTTATTTATTCACTCTGAGAGACAGAGAGCACACAAGTGGAGAAGAGACGGGGGGGGGGGGGGGGCCACAATTCCAAGTAGGCTCTGTACTGTCAGCACAAAGCCTGAGGTGGGGCTTGAACTCACGAACTATGAGATCATAACCTGAGTCGAAGTAGGTGCTTAACTGACTGAACCACCCAGGTGCCCCACAAAGCTATATTTCTCATATGATAGAAACAATGACCATAATATATCACAAAGTCCAACAAAATAAACTATAAATCTCTCTTGTTTTTCCTTGTCTTTGTTGGGAGAATTTCTAATCTTTGGCCAATTCCTTAATAAAGTCACCTGCTGTACCTCAGTGTTAATAAAATGATTTTTCGAGGAAATGCTATTTTTATATTCTTAATAGAAGCTATAAAACTCAAAAATATATATGTATTATATTTAAAATGAGTACCATGTTGATACCAAAAGACATGTCTTTAGCTTAAAAATATTCACCTAATTCAAAACACACTAGTTCAATTAATTATTTAAGGTGATATAAGTTCAAGGACCATTCTTGTGCATATCCTATATATTAAATGGTAAATAAAAGGTTACTAAGTAAAAAGCAAATCAGGGTGCCTGGGTGACTTAATTGGTTAAACATCGCACTCTTGGTTTTGGCTCAGGTCATGATCTCCTGTTTCGTGAGTTTGAGCTCCGCATCGGGCTCAGTGCTAAGAGTGCAGAGCCTGCTTGGGGTTCTCTCTCTCTCTCCCTTTCCCTCTCCGCCCGTCCCCACCTCTCTGTTTCTCTCTTGCCCTCTAAAAATAGATAACTAAACTTAAAAAATGATTTAAAAAAGCAAATTAGTGGATAGCATATTAGAATTCCTAATTTTTTTTGCATAAGACATCATCTAAGTTGATAACTGATGATAAATTTTAGTCTAGACATATTTTTCCCAATTTTAAGAAAAATTAAAGTCTGCATTTGGATGCCTTAGTGGCTCAGGCAGTTTGAGTGTCCAACTCTTGATTTGATTGTGGCTCAGATCATGATCCCAGAGTCCTGGGATCGAGCCTGGCATTGGGCTGTGTGCTGAGCATGGAGCCTGCTTAAGATACGCTCTCTCTCTCTCTCTCTCTCTCTCTCTTTCCCCTCCCTATCTCCCTCACTTAGGCTGTCTCTCTCTGTAAAATAAAAATAAAAGAAGTCTGTGATCTTTAAAAAAAAAATTACAGGCTGTGTTTGACTTCTATAATTAATTATGCTACATACTAATTATACTTAATTTAAATAATCTGTTTTCCATATACAAGAGGGCAACTTCAGGCATTCACAAATGCTTTTGTCAATATAATTATTTCTACAGTGTTTTCATATTACTTGCTTTTTAGAAAATATGGGGAAAATGGATATGTGACAGAAGGACATTTTATCCTTCCTAGCTCACCCAACATTTTGCCTTCTCTGAGAAATTAAACAATATTAGGTAATTAGATGGAGGCTGGAAACATGGACAATGTGAACAAGAAAATGTTTTGTTCTGCACACAGAGGATTTTAACTGAAGAATCTGAAGGAATAAGAGTGGCCTTCAGGGACCCACAATACAGGAACTTCTGACCTTCTTCAGCTAGGATAGAGCTGAGGCACAGGTCAAAAATGAGAAGGACAAGTGATGAGACGGGCCCAGGTCATGGGTGGGAGGTAGGGGGAGGAGGAAAAGTAGAATGCAAAGAACCTAGGGGATCATGGGAAAAGAAAGTTAGAAAAAGAACCAAAGAGGAGGTAGCCAGAGAGCCATCGGAGGTGAACTCTGTATGACCTAATGGAAACAAGCCAAACATTGTATCCTCCTTTGAATACTTTTTACACTCAATCTCATACATAGTAAGATTTCTGACAATGCGGTGGTTAAGTAAATGTCCTGGTCCATTTCATGGCATTATTAAGGAATCATGGGAGCACTGCCTCAGTTCAAGTGCCTTGAACTTTGCCACTGTATCCAGTTATACTTAAATTAAAACCCTCTATAGAACCAAGTAAGGGGTTCCTGTAAGTCAGCTAATTCTAGAGAGAATAATGCTGAGAATGTTAATAGGACATAAGCAGTAATGGTGTCTAGATTATTCTTCTTTCAGAAAAAAGATGTATTGGAGACAGTTATAATCATAGCACTGCAACCAGTGGGACAGATTCACATATCAGGAAGAGATGATCCAACCACAAAGTTGGAGCTGTGCTTTTTTGAATAATTTTATCATGCTGATCCCTTCAGGATATTACCTGTACAACATATTATAGGAAGAAACCCATGGGGGGTAGTTTATATACCTGAATTATCCTACATCAATGCTTAAAGTTGTTTCTGGAGGATAGATGCTAGCTTGCCCCAGGCTGAGCACCCAAAGAGGGCCTGAAACCAGCAAAGGCAAGGGAGGTAGCACTGAGTGAGACACTTCCAGGTATCAGTCAAAAGTTTTGTGTTGGAGATAGAGCATATTTCAGAAAACAGAGTGAATAAACTTTGGACAGAGTATTTGGGAATGTTGTACAAACCAAGCAAATGAATTTTATTACAGCAAGATCTGTGTTATTTGCTGGAAGAGAAAATTGCATAAGAGAAGAATAATGGATGAAAATGAACCATGCACAAACCAAACTCCAGACGTTACAGGAAAATTGAGAGACAGAAGGAAATTTATAATTATTAGCAAAAAAAAAATACAGTGGAAAAGCTAGACAATGGCAGATTAAAGCAGTAAAACAATGGCAATCTGGAACTTATAAATCTATATGAATTAGATTTCAGTGGTCTGAAAGTACTAACTTTAGCAATACCTAGGACATTCTGTCATAATTTTGGACATCCCACGGTTTGAAAAACAACAATTGTGGGGCACCTGCATGGCTTAGTTGGTTAAGCGTCCAACTCTGGCTCAGGTCACAATCTCGCGGTTTGTGGGTTCGAGCCCCGCGTGGGGCTCTGCGCTGACAGCTCAGAGCCTGGAGCCTGCTTCGGATTCTGCGTCTCCCTCTCTCTCTGGCCCTTCCCTGCTCATGCTCTGTCCCTCTCTCTCTCTCAAAAAGAAATAAGCATTTAAAAAATTAAAAAAATAAATGACACTACTCTGTATTAATATTTTATATACAAAAGAGTATTCATGAACACATGAACAAAATAAATTAGTTCCTTGGATCTTGAGTCCAAAACATGCTTTAAAAAGGTAGAAAGCCAGTGTATTTAGTGTTAGATTTAAGAAATCAGTATTCTAGTTACAGAGAAGGCCTGTCTCTTTTGCCCACAGCAAAGGTGAGGGTTCAAATTTGAGTCACTGCATATTCTCAGTACTCTAATCAAAATGTTCCATATATCGGGGCGCTGGGGGTGGCTCAGTCAGTTAAGTGTCCGACCCTTGATTTTGACTCAGATTATGATCTTAACTCTTCATGAGCTGGAGCTCCGCGTGGGGCTCTGTGATGACAAGGGGGAGCCTGCTCAGGATTCTCTCTCTCTCTCTCTCTCTCTCTACTTCTGTCCCCTCATCGCCAATCTCTCTCTCTCTCTCTCTCTCTCTCTCTCTCTCTCTCTCTCTCTCTCAAAATAAAGAAAAATAAAATTTATGTGTTCCATACATCAAGAGTTTCATTAGGAGTTGCTATTACAAATGATGTGCTGTGTATGTAAATTAGTTATTCTTAAATATATATTTATTTTATGATGGTGCTCATCTCAACAATCATGGTGTCACAAATTATATTATTTTTAGGACAGTAATTGTGCAATAAGCATATTGTTCTCATTTGGGGGATTTTTTTTGCTGGTCTCTCTGGCTCAAAGATTACTGGGTGATAGTCTGTTTCCTTCCTCAATTATCGGGCAAGAATCCCCATGAATAGAAACCAGGTTTTGGAACTTTTCTGTGTATTACTATGACACTTATAAACAGGTTAAAAGCATACCTAATAGGTCATTATTGAAAGGCTAAAATTTCGCAAAATTACTATGTATCAGGAGTGGGAAGCAAAGCGGTATCTAACAATCTCCATTGAACCATAAGGGAAAAAGATTAGCCTTACACCTGATACCTTTGGAGGATCTCTCATTTGCATACTTTGTCACACTCAACCTTTCTCAATCTTTTTTTTTTTCAGTCCTTTCAATATCTCATAGTTCGGTTCCTTTCCAAAGTTTTACTTTAAGCCATCCCTCTTTCTTCCAGTTTACCTGCCTCCTTCCTCCATTCTTTTCCACTAGAGAAGGAATCCATCGTCAGTTTCTACTTTGTGTCTTGCAAATTCTGGCTTCTCTGGTTCAGTGTAGTAATGGAAGATTTCCTTAACCCAGGTAAACTTCAAAATATGCATCTTCCCAGAACTTAGCCACTCTCTGCTTTCCATTCCTTCAAAAATGATGTTTGATGTAACTTAAAAGCAACCAAAGAACAACTCTGCTCCTTGATCATGAACCCAGTAACTGATGAGGCTTGGCTTTGAAGCACGTTAATACTTCAAAAGTCCATAAGGTTGGTAATCGAGCAAATAAGCAGCTGCATCCACTCAATTTCCTTGCAGAAGTAATTTCACAAAATTCCACTAACTTTCTGGCACATCCTATTTCCCTCGGTATTTACATTTTGTGCCATATTGTACTTTATAATATTGCAATATTGTTATATGACACATTTTTAATACCTAAAGGAATACTTTTCATTCTTTGATGCTACAAAGATAACACCTTATTTTATAGCATACTCTTTTTCCTTGTAATGGAAAATGATGGTAATATCGAAAACAGGTAAGCATCTAAAGTTATGATTAAACATAGAACAGAAGACATACAAGAGCGGAACTGGAACATTTAACACTTATTCTATTGCCTTACCACAAGGTATTCCAAATTATTGTTCAATTAATTCAGAGTGAGGTATGCACCAGTCTGGCACACTACCTCTTAAAATTCTACCTCAGTTCAGCAATGTGAAAATGCTGGATTCGGAATGCTGCTGTGAATAAAAAGGTACAGTCAGACCCTGAAATCATTTTATATATTTTTTTTACTATCTCACGTCATATTCAGGAAAAATATCTAGAAAGTTAATGTGTCTCTTCAGCCTAGTAAAGAAGTATATTTTATGAAATCATTTGAACATCACTAAAAAAAGTTACACTCTACATGAGACAGTGAATGGTAGCAAAGTGACAATGGTGACATACAGGTTTTTTATATTTACACTTCTGTATAAGAATTGTGGTGTGCGTGCTGCTGCGTATTGTATTTGAATATATTTTATGTGTTGAATGTTTGTAAGAACATTGGGAATTCTTCGGTTGCCCAAGGATTGCATAACGTTGGAAGGATTTAACCCTAGAAATCCAAGGTTGGTTTATATCTTAAAAATTATTTAATGAAACACAACGTATTAAGAGAATAAAAGACAAAGTAATACAGGATCATTTATAATGAAAAATCTCAACAAATACTTCCTAAATACCAAAGTATTATGCCATGACATTTTGTAAGAAAATATATTCCAGAATATTCCTTATAAAGAAACTATTTGGGGAGATTTGCTCTTGATGACAAATCCTTATGTCACAATTTGTTCAGGAACAATCTCTGACAGAAGGGTTGCCCTTCCCTAAAAAGCTGAAGAACCAGATAAAAAATAAATATAAAGAACAGTGCATATTCACCAAATGAGGTTGATGCTAATGGACAATGAATATCTAAGCAGGTGATACCATTTTCAACTTACACAAAATGAGAGGTGAGCTATTTATTGTAGCAGTGTTTAAAATACATGATTTCTTTCGCAAATCTAATTGAGGTTAACAAAGAGTTCTCTGGGGTGCCTGGGTGGCGCAGTCGGTTAAGCGTCCGACTTCAGCCAGGTCACGATCTCGCGGTCCG
>NW_024412377.1:16913057-16959405 GCF_014898765.1 Herpailurus yagouaroundi
TTTAATTTTTTTTTTTTTAACATTTATTTTTGAGACAGAGAGAGACAGAGCATGAATGGGGGAGGGTCAGAGAGAGGGAGACACAGAATCTGAAACAGGCTCCAGGCTCTGAGCTGTCAGCACAGAGCCCGACGCGGGGCTCGAAAAAGAGTTCTCTTTTTAAGAATAAATAATAATAATAGCTGAACCCAATAAAGAAGGAGGATGCTGGAGGCATCCGAGAATGAATCACTCCTATGAGACATAAAGTTTTAAAGAGATGGGGGCTGGGGAATGGACACAACAAAAGGGTAAAAATGGTAAGCCAAGCATAAAAAAAGCCTATCCAGGAAAATGTTCATCTTCTTAGCAAGTCAATTCTAACCTCAACCACTGTCTTCCGTTCTTTGTACTGTTCGTCAGTTACAAATTAAGAGACCATAACTGTCTTCCCCAGCTGGATTCTAAGCTGCTTATGTGTCTTTTACATTGTGGGTCTTCTGGATTTTAGAACTATGGTCTATGAATAAAAACAAAAGAAAACAAAACAATCCACAAAATTATTAGATTTTCTATTTATATGAAGTTTTAATCTTAAGCAAGAAAGGATTGAGTTTTACTACCATTTCATATTTAAATTAACTGCAATGCAAGTTTATAATTTATAACTGGATGCATGCTATTTATTTTATTTAAAATGTAATGTATGCATGATATATACAGCCTTTCCAATTGGTGTAAGTATTTTAACTTACACCATATATTGAAACGTCTACATTTCAGTACTACAACTATTTTGGAGAATAGCTTTCTGAATGTTTTTACAGTATAATTTACTAATGACAGATTCTTCAGCGTGATGTTCAATTATGAGCTAAGAACAGAAAACTTTCACTGTGATCAGATTTAATATTCTTATTGCTTAACTGAGCTTTGAAGTCCTCTGTGCTGATGGTCTTATGTCTTAACTCCTGGAAGTCTATTTATCACTGCTATTGTCAAATGAAGATTATTTCTACTATCAAAATAATGCCACTTCATTCATATTTCTCTTCCATTTAAGCTTTTGGTCCTTGGCCGCTACTTAAATAAACACCAGATTATCTTCATGCAGAGTTTATAAAGGGAACGGAAATAAGTTGATAAATAATGTAACACAACTTGCACTTAAAGACAGACCCAAAAAAAAGTCACCCTGAGCAGAACCCCTGAGCAGGTTCTATGATAAAATGCTTATAAATGAATTAGAGCCCTGCCAGTGCATAGCATGGCACCTAGAACTGACTGGATGTGTATAAGCTTCTTGTCTAGCCCTGAAATGCACACACGCACACACACGCACACACACACACTCACACAGTCTGTCTATATGTATAGCTATACACACACATGTGTGTGCGCTTCAAAGTCCTTGCTTTCCCCTCTCAATGATCTGCTGCCTTGATCTTACTAGAAGTTTCCCTTTTTCCTCTGCTTTCTTGATTGGGAAACAAAACCTAGTTTTCTTCAAGCCTACATCCGCTTTGCTCTTCTTGACTTACCAGTTTCCCAAGAAAAGTAATCTGGTTCCTAATTCACATCTATTGTAGTATGTATCAGTATCTTTCAGAGTCCTTCATATGCCTGGATTATGTCTGAATATGAACTATCTTCAGCTAATAAGATAGTCTGCCTTTAAACAAACTAACAAATACAGTGATGTACAGTAGACACAATTAAATTTTTAGCACATCAAATTTTAATCAAATATTTGAAAATTTGACAAAATTGGAAACTAAGCAATAATGGGTCTCAGAGTTAATGTGTCCAATATTGAAATCACATGGTTTCCATTGTAAGGAACAAGAAATGTTGTTGAACAGAAAACTAGCAGTTCTCCCGGGCATGAGCTCTGTGTGCATGTCTATCCTTTAGATTCCCCAGGCCAATGCAAAGCCAAGTCCAAAGCTTATTTGTGGACTTGGATTTGTAGATTAAAAGAAAGGTCATTTATCCAAATGTCTCTGGAATTCTTGCTAAAACAAAACAAAACAAAAAAACCTCAGAACCCACCTCGCATTACTGATAAAATAATTTCACCGTAATAAAAATTATAACATTTCCACTTCCCTTATATGTTTGAAATGATTATGAGCTTGAATGAAGTAAAAATGTCTTATTTGCCTACTCAAATACCACCACGTAAATGATTTAGACTTTGTATTACATAGCATGGAATCTTTGCTACTTTTCTTGCAATTCCTTAGTTATATCTATCTTCCTCAGCTAGATTCTCAGTTTTGTACATGCCTTTCCATGGTAGGTCTGGGGATCCTAAAACAGTAGTCTGTGAATATAAATACACTATTAGATCTTCTAATATGTAGTTGTGATCTTAAGAAATAAATGTTAAGTTTAACAAATATTTTATCGATAAATTAACTGCAAAGCAAGTTTATAATTTACAAGTGGATGCATACTGTTCTTTTTTTTTTTAACTACAAATATAACATTTTTTTGTGTTATTCATGATATAAAAATTTTTGGAAAATACTGCTCTGAAACATGAACCACCTTGAGATATTTTTGTTGCATGTGTCTTTGAGTCATGAAAGTGTGTTCAAGTGTATGATATAGCAGGTCTATAATATTCTACACAATGGATGAAATTCATTGTATGTTATACTTCAGAAATATAATGTTGGTTATTTATTCTCAAATCAGATTATGTACTTTATCATTTTAATTTGATCACTTTTATCATAAAATAGAGAATATTAAATGAAATTTTTTTTAAGTTTATTTATTTTTGAGAGAGAGAGAGATAGAGAGAGAAGGAGCATGGGGGAAAGGCAAAGAGAAGGAAAGAGCAAGCATCCCAAGCAGGCTCTACACTGTTAGTGCAGAGCCTGATTCAGGACTCGAACTTAAGAACTACGAGATTATGACCTGAGCCAAAGTCAAGAGTCAGACGCTAAACTGAGCCACGCAGGAGGCCCAAATGAAATTTAAAATAATAAATAAAATCATACAAACAAATCAAATCCTTTGATTTTTCTGTTTCTGCCACAGTCTTAGTATAGTACTTGAAACACACTTGTAATCAAATCATACATATAATTTTGTGTTCTGCTTAATCTCCCTTTTCTAGACCACAGCAGGTCTCTTTTGTTGCTGTTATTTCTCTATAGTTTACATCAACCTAATATAATGCCACACACCCCACCCCCCTGCCCCGTGCATTCTTCTGCCCACACCACTTACTGTCAAATACATCTAATTTTCTAAACTGTAAACGGCTTTGAATCAGTGTTGTCCATTTCCATCACATAATTAGACCCTGCAGCTGCACTGCAAACCGTTCAACGCACAGCTTTAATGTTGAAAGTTGATCAAACCTCAGTATTTTGACTTGGAATGTAATTTTGCAACAATGTGCCTGGTTCTTGCATTCATAAAAAACGCCGTCCATACTTATCAATGTATATCGAAGGGGTCACAAATATAAATGTCCTCAGGATCTGGGCAATAAAGTAAGTTAGTGAAATACTTAGGCTGAAAAATGGCCACTCTCCACACCCTGTTAATAATCAGTAAGTTCGGGGCGCCTGGGTGGCGCAGTCGGTTAAGCGACCGACTTCAGCCAGGTCACGATCTCGCAGTCCGTGAGTTCGAGCCCCGCGTCAGGCTCTGGGCTGATGGCTCAGAGCCTGGAGCCTGTTTCCGATTCTGTGTCTCCCTCTCTCTCTGCCCCTCCCCCGTTCATGCTCTGTCTCTCTCTGTCCCAAAAATAAATAAACGTTGAAAAAAAATTAAAAAAAAAAATCAGTAAGTTCAAAAATATATTGCTTTGCGCGAACCGTGACTCCGAACGTAGGACCTAACTAAATGGCACATCTGCTCTTCAGCTTCAGTTAATTTTTCACATATGGTCACGCTGCTCGACTGCCGCCAGGTTTCTTTAAATGTTTTTTTTTAGGTTTATTTATTTTTGAGAGAGAGAGAGAGAAACAGCGCAAGTGGGGGAGGGGCAGAGACAGAGAGGGAGACCCAGAATCCGAAATAAGCTCCAGGCTCTGAGCTGTCAGCACAGAGCCCAACGCGGGGCTCAAACTCATGAACCATAAGATCATGACCTGAGCTGAAGTCCAATCCTTAACCAACTGAGCCACTCGGGCGCCCCACCCGCTGCAGCCAGATTTCTGATTTTTTTTTTTTTTAAATGCAGTGCAAAACCTTAAATTCTACATGAAATCTCCAAATTGTTAAATGTTGGTAACGATGTGTTACAGGCCCTACATCATAGACCAAATAAAATATGTCCAGTTTGGGAGCAAAACAGTTTATTGTAATGCTGTGTATGTGTCTTAATAACACGCTGGTTTTAATACTCAATTTAATAAAACTGCAAAATCTATTACAAGCATTCTGGTCATTCTTCCTTATTTTACATTTAGATGTAGAAGTCCAAAATCATTAGCTGATTTACTTCAAGGTGACAGGACTAGATAGCTGTCATTAGTACTGAAAACACTTGACTCTTATCCTCGCTCTGATTTGACTAAAGGGTTAAACCATTCAAATGATTAAAAAAAAAGTTTCTGCAGTCTATTAGTAACCATAATATCATAAAGCAAAATTTAGATTCCATATAACTTAATTCCTAATCACATGGAACTTCAAATTAATATTTTAGAGAAATAATAGGGGGAAACGACACAAATATTAGATTTCATGAAACAGCTTTTTGATTGCATCAATGGTTTGCTATAGAGGTGACAATTCCCTTTAACATCCACATATATAACTTTTATCTACTAATGCAATTAAAACCAGTATTTAGAATCATGAATGGAAGAAGGTCTAAAAAAGCAAAAGTTTCATTACAAACCCTGCCACTGATAAAAGACAAATCATGTACCTTGGTTAATCTAAAATTTCTTCCCTTACAGAAAAGTTCTAAAATCCCAATTCATAATCTTTTCAGCAAAATAGAAAATTCATAGGCTCTTAAAATAAATAATCCAAAGACATCATGAGCTCCTAATAAGTCTAGAGACTCCAAAATGGCATCAAGATTCAACCCTGCTTCTTTATCTCTGTGTGGCTTTTCTTTGTGGGTTCTGTGGGCAGGCGATCTCCTGCTCCATGGTGACTACGTGGCTGTCATTTGCTTCCACAACTTGCGTGGCCCTACAAAGAGCTTTATCACATAAAACGCAAGAATAATTTTTTTTTTTTAATTTCAAAATTTGTGACAAAAGTCTTAGAATAGTTTTGTTCACGGCTCTAGTCTGTCCCCAACCTTCCAGCAATCTGCATGGGAATGTGAGCTCACCAATTAGTCACAGCTGGATGGCATGGCCATTAATAGAATATGATGTGGTCAGCAACACCTAAACCAGTGGACTGAGCATTTGGAAGGAGTTGTTCACAAGCAAAGCACAGCAATTTTCTAAGAGGAAACGGGTACAAGGTGGGGAAATCAACGTACAATCTCTCTGGAATTGCATGATTTTGGAAAAATATTATATAAGTACTGCTATATGACAGTATGAAGAAAGCCGTTGTTCCTCTTTAAATCATAGGTAATTCTGAATGTGACATTACCAGACATGATTATCAACACCAAGAACAGATGTACATGTGTGCATCTATATAAAAGTAACATAAAAAATAGTATGAGGAAATATATTCAGCATTTGCTTAATAGCAACTCAAGTAAAATATTTTTGTCATTTCTTGTAAACTAGAATTCATGTTTACATGAATCTTGGTGGACAGAAAGGTATGTAAGACAAGGAACAATTTTTTACAAACAAGTAGATGTCGGTAAACAAAGGAAAGCTGTTACTTTACAACATTTCCATTGCATAAAAAATGACACATCCAATAAATATCTACATGACATGTTTCGTTTGTATTGTATCTACTTATTTTGAGTTCCATTTTAGTTTAGATATTACAATAGATATGTAAATTTGACTAGGCATTTTGTTATGTAAGCGCTTAGATAAAATTTAGAAATTTAATGAAAATGCAAGTTTGTTTTTTTTTTTGTTTGTTTTTTTGTTTTTTTGAGAAAGAGAGAGCGAGGGAGAAGAATAGTGAGAGGCATGGGACACAGAGGGAGAGAGACAGAGAGAGAGAGAGAGAGAGAATCCCAAACAGGTTCCGCACTTTCAGCATGGCCCAAATGTGGGGCTCAAGCTCACTAAATATGACGTCATGACCTGAGCCAAAATCAAGAGTCAGACCCTTAACTGACTCCACCATCCAGGTGGCCCTCAAGGTCTTTCTTATCTAACACATGTCTCGAGATGTAGTGATCTTCATTTAGACATTTTACTCCTAGCTTTATTTGTTTGTTTACTTGTTTATTCGATTGGGTAAAGGGTATTTCATCAAGAGAGAAAACAAAAGCAAAAATAAATGAATACATAAATAAATAAATCGCAAGGGCCTAATTTGTCCAAAGAGGTCATAGCTCTCCCCAAGTAAAACATTAAGGACAGCACAGGCATCTGTGCATTCGTAAATGAATTCAAAACGGGCACCCACGCTCACTCACTGTGCAGAAACTTCAGTGCACAGCGCTGGCATAAGCAGGGGTCCCAGTGACGGGCTGGGGCTCACTCTGGGCCCACAGTCTGTGCAAGACGGTGCAGAAGGAGGGCCACTGAGCCGGTCCCTAGGTCAGGCACTAGGTGATGAGTGTGGCCAGCTCTGGGTGTGAGGGCTGAGGAAGCCAGTGCTGCTTCCGGTAGAAACACTCTTTCTCAGAGGGGCCACAGTCCATTGGAGGGGCCTCCTCATGGAAGCAGAGCTCCAGGTAGGTGGCACCAAAGCCCCGTTTGTCAGCTGCGGTGCTTGAGCTGTTGACACTGCCAGACAGGCACTCGGGGGCTATCCAAGGGGTCCGCTCCACCCACCCAAGTATCTGAGGGTGCTGGCCACTGCTTCCTTCCAGGCTACGGGCAGGTGGCCCCACTCCACCCCAGCCACATGTCCGGGGACCCATACTCCACATACGCTGGATGTTCTCATAGCTGCCTCTGCAGATGCCATGCACAAAGGCCAGGTGCACACGGGAGACCCGGCTCATGAGGCTGGCTGTCTTGTAGAAGGCCAAGGCGATGTTGTGGGGGCTACCTTGACTCCACTTGAAGCTCCAGCCCATGGCCCCCACTGGGTATGGGGGCATCCCCACCATCTGCCGTGCCCTCCTTGGGGCTTCTGCCCGCCCCCACTCGTAAGATGCCCTCATACGCACTGTTCCTTGTGCCTTGGCCCAACTGGGACAGACAGGTGATGTCATCCTGGCAGACCCGTTGGAAGTTGAGCTGGCTGAGGTTGAGTGGCTTAGTGTGGGCCGGAGACCCCGGAACAATGAGGAGGTTGGAGATTTCTCCTGGCCTTGGCCGGCAGCAGCAGTGTAGGGAGAAACAGTCGTCACCTGCCCGCAACAAGCAGCCCCGCAGAGTGGCTGGCAGCTCCTGCAAGCTGGGGAAGGACCGTCCCAGCCCCAGCTCGATGGGGAGCATATGCAGGTGCCAGTGTTGCGCGTCGGCTGCCTGGTCACCCTGGGCCACCGTGGGATGAGGCAGGCGAGGCGGATGGTGCTCCAGTGGATGAAGCAGAGGCCATCCTTGGGCCGCAGCTTGGCCAGCGCGAATGGCTCCACCAAGGGTCCACGGATAGTGTCCTGGACGCTCATCTCCAGCCATGGAGCAGCCACCTCACAGTACAGGTGGTGGCTGGAGTCGGCTGTCGGGGGAAAGAGCCGTGTACCGGTGACAGCGAGGACAGGGCCATGGCCCAGGAAGCTCCAGGCCCTTGTCCGGACAGTGGATGCTGCTGTGGCTTTCTTTCAGCACCGTGTGGGTGACATCCTGGAAGTCACAGAAATAGGTCTCTGGCACTTCCTGAGGCCTTTCCACTGGCTTGTCACCCACCTCCTGGACCTTCCCCCATGGGCCAGCATGGGGATTCCTGTTGCTGCCATTGCCACTGGGACCCTCTGTTGGTACTGGCTGCCAGTGGATGCCACCAGTGCCTGTCTCTGGAACCTCACGAGTGGGGGAGTCTGGTGGCCAATTCAGGTCCAGGTTGGATGTGGACGGGCTCTCCTCTGCTACCGGGGCTACAAGCTCCAGGTGGCACGCAGGCACACGCTCCGGGCCAAAGCAAGGTGCCACCCGCTGCGGTGTGGCCAGGGACCTGACCCTGATGACCTGACCTGCTGGGAAGCACTGCCTGGCTGGAGGACGCACGCAAACCTGCGGGAAATGCTGCATAGGCACGGCGGTGTCCACACGTGGTGCGGCTGGATGTGCAGCCGGAGGGGCGTGGAATGCAGTCCTTGAAAGCAAACTTCTTGGCCACCTTCTCCAGGGGGGACCCCGTCTCAGACAGTGAGGCGGCATCGGTGCAGAAAGGCCACGCCCAAACTTTGGTTCTTAAAATGGTGGATCTCCTCTGGGCTGGACAGCTCGTACAGTGACGCATTCACAGAAGGGAGGTCATTCACTAACTCCCGGTTTCCCTGCCCAAAGAGTCACTCAGAGGAGGCTGGGTTCAGGAGCCGCACCCTTGCTCTGCCGGTTCTGAGCAAGACTTGGCTTCTGTAGGCCCACAGCCGCACACAGCGGGCTCCGAAGGATTCAAGCCGGTTCCAGAAATAGAACCTCAGGGGAAGTACACTGCGAGGTCTTCGGAAAACTCTAAGATGGGTTTTGGGGGCAGCCAGATCTGGGTCTGAGCATCTGGCAGAGCAGAGACTGAAGAAACTTGGAGTGACGCCAACGGTGTGCATGATGTGGGTTTAGACAGCCTCTACGGTCAGTGTGGCCTTGTCGAAGGTGGCCTTGGGGTTCCGCTGTAAGGGCCAGCCCAGTGCAGAAGGACCTTCAGGCTTCAGGCCTCCCCTGATGGCAGTGGGTGAGCTCCATTGAGAGGGAAAAATCTGTTGTAAGATGGTCCATAGGACTGATAGGGGCATCCCAGTCCCTGCCCCAAGACTCCCTTTCCGGGTTTTTCTTCCCACCTCTCTTGTGAGGGTGCCAATTTACTACTAATGAGGAAGTAAAATCATAATAATAAATAATAAAACAATAATAAATAAATAGATAATAAAGAAAGAATAAAGAAAATAATAATAAATAATAAGAAAATAATAATAAATAAATAAATAATAAATAAATAAAAATAATAATAAATAATAAATTGTCCCCTCTGCTTATGCTCAGGACTCAGACCTCTGGAGACCAATCTCCTCTGAGCCCAACGGGGTAAAATAAACCTCCTGCCTTCCAAGATCTCCGAGTGCCACTTGGTTCTTCCACTGGGAGATCCAGACCAGGTTCCATAACACCAACCCCATCAGGCCTGCTGTCCCTGGTGGTGGCACCCCAAGGGCACAGAGGCATGCGCTTGACAGCTGGTTAGGTTTCCCCAAATCACCAGGCAGGCAGGTGTGGTCACACAGACCAGGGGGTGAATCTTGGCTCTTCCTGGACCTCAGTGGGCCTCAGTTTCCCCACTGGAGAATGGAGATGCAGAGATCATTGCCATGAAAAGATGGTTATGACATCTCTAAGCAGTTCTGCACGTTACGCGTTCAGCACAGCCCGGGGACCCTGGCTCCTGAGACTCCGCCCCCAGCCGCAGGCAGCCACCGCCCTGCTGATTTGCTTTTAATAACTTGATGGTGAATAAGGAGAAAACGACAATCAGCATTTGCAAATAATGATCAAAATTTAAAACATGTTAATGTAATATTATTATTAGTTTGTAAAGTGTTAAAATTTATATAATGCTCTCAGCTAAATAATATATCAGTATTTTAAAGAGAATAAATGATAGTTTGAGAATTAGGTTTTTTTGTGCGAAGAACACATTTAATTAGCCTCAGTTGCATTTATTAACCATTGCATTCTCTCTTTCTGTATATGATATATAGTTCAGATAATACATGTATTGGGGAGTCCATACTCCCACCTGTGTAAATCACATTATTACCACTTCATAAAATATATCAAGATCTATATATATAGCATGTGATTTTATAATTATCACAAATAATCTCAGTGGAAATGTAAAATTATGAAATACGAAGTTATCTATGAAGTTTATGACTTCTTGAATAAATTGTTGCGATTAATCATGATTGTTTCCTTAACTCCTCAGCTGTCGTTATTCTAATACATTACATGGGAATTAAAATAAAATATGTAGCTACAATACATTCATTATCAATCTCTGTACTTTTTTCTAGTTTCATAGTTTCTTAAACTAATGGTTAGAATTCAATATATTCCTTGAGATACTCTTCTAAGTCCCTTAATGTTTTTCTTTCTCTATTTTATAAATTTTTATTGACAAAATGCTATATACTTCTGGTTTTATAAAATGTTTCCTGTCGTTGTAAAATGAGACCCATGCCAGATAAGCACACGCCTGATTTTTGTATTCTCAGCACCTTCCTCTCTTATGCCCTTGAATTTTTAGGCAATGATAAATTATGTAGAACTCAGATGATGTCCATCACATTCAGTTAGTAATAATCTATCACAGAGTTCAGGTAACAAGAAACATGCAGAAATAATTCTGATTATGAATGTCAATTTATAAGGCTTTACTTTGTAAACATGGAAAGATAATTTAATTTCTACCTCTCCCAATGTTATCTGAAAGTTATAGCCTAATCAGTTTATTATTCTGGTAATGATGTATAGAGACACGGAAATTACATATTTGGTATCTAATGTGTATAACTAATATATCTAAGATTTTATATTATGTATCCTTATATCTATATGTGTATGTGCATGTCTACTAGGTGGATTTGCAAAATAAAAGTATTGTACCATGTCCCAAATCTGTAGGAAGAAATGATTTGTTAGGCTACCAATCAGTAAATTAAACTGTAAAGGAATATCATAGAACAGATTGGAAGAAACTTTGGGTTTTGCTTTTCATATATACAGCCATTGTTGAAAGTCTTAATATTTAATATTAGTTTTAAATTGATATTTTTAATGGTGTTATAAAGTTAATTTTAGTAGTAGTCTATTAAGGACTGATTGGCCCACCCCCGCTATTCATATGTTGGCGACCTAACCCCAGTTAGCTACTTAGGTCTTCAAGTAGGGCACTGGGGACACCTGGGTGACTCAGTGGGTTAAGTTTCCCACTTTGCTCATATCATGATCTCACTGCTCATGAGTTCAAGCCCTGCATCAGGCTCTGTGTTTACAGCTCAGAGCCTGGAGCCTGCTTGGGATTCTGTCTCCCTCTCTCTCTGCCTCTCCCCTGCTCTCTCTCTCTCTCTCTCTCTCTCTCTCTCTCTCAAGAATAAATAAATGTTAAAAAAAAATTAAAGATGGGGCCCTGATCTGATGGATTAGTCTCTATGGAAAATGGCATACCAAAAACTGGCTCTTCCCACACCCCCACTGTCCTGTCCATACAGGTGTTAAGGAAAGGCCATGTAAGGCTAGAACTAGAACAATGAATGAGGAAACTAGCCTCCACCAAGAACTAACCTGACTGGACTCGTTGCCTCCAGAACTGTGAAAAAAAGGATTTTCTGTTGTTTAAGGCACCCAGTCTGTGGTATTTTGTTGTGGCAGCCTGGACAGACTAATATATTGTGTTAATGTCATTACTTTTGTTAGTAGAACATTAAAGCAAGTGAAAACGTTAGAGTTTATTATATATTATCTAGTCAAGATGTAATGACAGCCTGTGCTCATACAGTTGCAATGAAAAGCAAGGAAAGTGGCAGGTAGATTTAAGAACATAGATATCTACACAATTGGATACTGGATCTGAAAGGGAAGGCAAAAAAGGTAGGAAGTTAGTGTTGCTGTCAGAAGGCTTGTGGCATGGAACAGTAGATGACCCATCCCATCCCCCAAAACAACACAACACAAAACAAAACAGAAAAAGAAAGGAGAGGAGGATTATAAGAAAATATCGCATGCTGGGTTTTGTAAGTGTTCAAAACTTCTGGATTAGTCTTTCTGGATCCTATTTAAGGCTAACCCCTTCCCCATGCATAGGATCCATTCTTTGTTACTTGTTCAAAAATATTATTTCAGAGACTTGCTATTTCAGCCACAGTAGAATAACTGGCACCAGATGAGCCCTCCTCCTCCTCCATGAACCACTATAAACAAGATAAAATGTGAGAAATTACTATTTTCAGACAGAAGGGGGGA
Organism: Herpailurus yagouaroundi; assembly: GCF_014898765.1. Taxonomy (NCBI): domain Eukaryota; kingdom Metazoa; phylum Chordata; class Mammalia; order Carnivora; family Felidae; genus Herpailurus; species Herpailurus yagouaroundi. The sequence goes on from NW_024412377.1 coordinate 16,925,240, forward strand.
AAAAAAGGAAGTAAGCCTATGTTCCCTGCGGGAGGAAAACAAAATGAAGTAGACTCCTGAATCATCCAGGTTTTCTGCTTAGAGGCACTTTTGGGGAGCAGAACACAGTAAGAAGGCATTAAGAAGCCAGAGAATGGAAATAAAGGGAAATTTGTGTCAGAGTACCAAATAAAAGGTAGTTGAGAGAGAAAGATTTCCAGGAATCTGAAAAAGAGTCCCATTCAGCCTTTACCACAACACAAAACGGTGTGTACACAGTTAAGGCTTTACAAAACTACGCCAGGGAACATTATTGGGTAACTTTCAACTGTACAACCAGTGGAACTCGTATAAGGCTAAGAAATATTTGAATTCAAAAAAAAAAAAAAAAAAGAAAGAAATATTGGAGTTCTATGCAGTCAGAATTAAGAGACAATTAGGAAACCATAGATATTCAGTAGAGACCCCTGAAATAACATGGGTTAGAAGTATACTATTCTAGTCTTGAAGTAAAGGCAATATGCCCGTCCTAACAGTCTAAATATGAGCATCAAAAATATGTGATGTCTGCAAATATATTAAATGAATAATGTGATAAAACTCAATATTCTATTAAAGAAGACTACAAAATCTAGACATAAAAATGTAATATCCATTAACTTCAGCAGATAATCAGAATAACCAAAGTTTTAAAAATGCAGGAAAATTTGATTCATAACCAGGAGATAGACCAGGCAATAGGGAAAGGTCCAGAAATGACAAATATGGTGCAATTAGCATAAAAAAAGCTATCACATTAAAATGTGATCAGGTTTTAATTTTTTTAAATATAAAAAAAAATAAAAATAGAATAATTCAATTGGGAAATGGAAAGTAGGAACAAGTAAAATTCCCAGTGAATAATTTAATTTCCTGAATAATTTATAAGTTTACTGAAATTTCTTGAGAGAAGATATAGGCCCTAAAGAAAACTTCAAAAACAGTGGGTTAAACAAACACTAAAAAACTAAAACTATTAATATCAATAAACTTGAAGTCAGAGAAAGAGTTAATCTTCCAAACTGATGTACAGAAAGAAAAACTGTTGAAAGTGGAAATAATAATAATAAAAAAAAAAAACTTTTATGAACTGTGGGACAAAAATATGGCTATTATGCTTTTTTTAAATTTTTTAATGTTTATTTATTTTTGAGACAGAGAGAGACAGAACATGTGCAGGGAAGGGGCAGAGAAAGAGGGAGACACAGAATGTGAAACAGGCTCCAGGCTCTGAGCTGTCAGCACAGAGCCCGACACAGGGCTCGAACTCACAAACTGTGAGATCATGACCTGAGCCGAAGTTGGATGCTTAACCGACCGAGCCACCCAGGTGCCCCGGCTATTATGCTTTTTTAATGAAATCTCAGATAAAGAAGGGAAGGAGTATTAGGAGTTTAAAGTAATATAATCGTTGGGAAATTTGTTTGACAGTTTCTTATAAAATTAAAAAAGTGCTTACCCTATGATTTACCATTTCTATTGATTAACCCAAGATAAATGAAAACAGAGAACCCAATAGGTTTTTAAGTAGTGTTCATAGCAGCTTTATTAATAGCCCCAAGCCAGAAATCACCCAAGTTTTCAACAACTGGAGACAAATACTATTCATGGTATATCCATTAAATGTAATATCATTCTTACCTGGTCTAAAATAACAATCTCCTGATTATATTCCCTGATTCCACTCTTTGCTTATAGAATACTTTCCTTTTACCAGCCATAGTAAATTTTCCAAACATAAATAAAATATTTCCCAGTGAAAGCTTTCCAGTTGATTTTTGCTTCCCATGCACTGAAAATACTTTTGAAAATCTATAGTAATAATATTGTGGTTATAATTCATCTCACACTGGACTCACCACCTAAATGTGTCTCCTACTCAGAACTTATTATTACTGATAGGCATTGAAAGGGAACCTAAGACATTCACATACATTTTCTATATATACACTAAAACAATAGTGAATAATCCAGGTTATTAACATTTTATGTTCACAAGCTGTTGTTTACTTACCTTAACGAATCATTGGTTGAATCCATTTTGGAAATTTTATATGTAAATTTGAAAGATAATTCAAAGTTTGATTAATTATTTTAATAGAACATAACTCCGCTAGTTTTCCATAGCTGCTATAACAAATTATCCAAATTTGGTAGATTTAAACAACTGAAATTTCTGTTAATAGTTATTGAGTTCAGACGTCTAAAATTAATTTCCCTTGGCCAAAATTAAGGTCTAGGCACTCCCTCTAGTCTAGAGACTCTAGAAGAGAACTTGTTCCTTTCATCTTCTCAATTCTGGTTGCTTCCTGATTTCTTTGCCCGTGCCATATCATTCTAATCTTTAAGGCTGGCATCTTCTAATAGCCAGCCTGCAGATAGCCTCCTCCTCTGTGTTTTTCAGATCTGCAACTGCCTGCCTTTTATGAGGAGACATGTCAATGCATTTAAGGGCAGCCCCCATCTCCAGATCCTTAGCTTAATCGTATCTGCAAATTTTTTTTTTTTACAAATAAGATAATATTCACAGCTGCCAGAGATTAGTCTAGGAATACCTCGGGGGGAACGTTTTTCAGCATACCACAAGAGCTAAGAGCTATTATCAAATATCTGAGTGTTGACATATGTAAATACCTTTAGTCTGTATATTAAAACATCTAGTTTTTTTTATTACCCACAATGAACTCAAACACCATCCTACAAATAATTCAAATGATTTGCCAAAAGGATTTCTAATTACTGCCAAAAATGATAAATGCGTTTATTTTATTGAAGCCTAGCACATATCTTTGATTCTGCTGAGTGGTCCCTTAGTACTTTTTCTATCTTTGTGATACACTGTATCTAGTTATTTAGGACTATGTTGTGGCAGGAAACAAATGAACACCACCAACAAAACACAATAAGAATTTAGAAGGTCACGGGCCAAATAAAACAATTACCGTGAAAACGTGTTACATATAAAGTGATGTGCAGATGCTATTTAGTATAACATTTATCCCACGCTAGTCACATTGAACTTATGACTCAATCTATCTAAATGCAAATCTTTGCAATACATTGCTACATAACAAACTCCTGTAAAATGTAGTGGCTTATAACATTTTATTTCCTCACAATTCTGTGGGTCAGCAATTTGGCCTGGGCACAGCTGGGTGGTTCTTCAAATGGTTTCCTACAGTCACTCATGAGACTGCAATTTCAGAAGACTCAACTTGAACTAGGTGGTCATGACAGTCTTTCTTATCAAACTGGTGATTTTGCTACTGGTCACATGTTTTCAGGGGATCAACCCAAGCATCTTCGTATGGTGACCAATTCAAAAGGCAACAAGAAAAAACAGTATGTCCCAATGTTTAAGTACTCTTCAAGTCCCAGATTACATTACATTTTAAACTTCCAAATGGTGATATTATATCACATAAGACATGTGAGTCACAGACAATGTCCAGGGTATGGATCTAAGGATGCGTATGTCAGTGGGTGTCATTACTGTTACAATTTCCCAGATTCATCCATTATAGACATTTCATGCAGAGTCAGTAAAAGTGTTTTTTATCACATACCAGGGATCCAGGAAATCCTTTCTTACTATTATGGAAAAATTTTTCACCTCTTCAACACACCCAGCATACTGGTACCAGCAATTCTATAACTAAAAGTTGATTACTTTGTCTTAGGCTGAACAGGTGCTTCTACGTACCTTTTTAAAAAATGTTTTATTTATTTTTGAGAGAGAGAGAGCCAGGGAGGGACTGACGGGGAGGTGGGGGGGACAGAGGATCCAAAGCGTGCTCGACTTTGACAACAGTAAATCCAATGCGGAGCTGCAACTCATGAACCATGAGATCATGACTTGAGTGGAAGTCAAATGCTCAGCCAAGGAGCTACCCAGGCACCTTTCTATCAACTTTTTAAAATTCAAAATTTCATTGAACAAAAAATATATTTTTATCAAAAATATTACCACTATAAAAGTTCTTGGGCAATTTCTCAAAACACAAGGAAAGGGAAAGTGCTGGGATGCTGGGAAGAACTGAGGGGCTATCAGAGATCAAACTCTCTTCACAGGGCAGTCTCGTAATTTCCTGTTCAGGTATTCTTGTCAAAATCCACTGCTTTGTTTGCTATTTGTCCAATCTGTTAAAGTTTGGATCTAAGGACGAAGGCAGTTATCAGACAGTTGTTTTATTTGTGTTTCTAAAATCTGCTTTCTTTTTCATTAATGGATATAATATGAGTTGATATTATGTATACTATATTCCGAATGGAAGGGTTACCAAAATATATATGTAATAAGCAAAAAATGGAAAGAAAGAAAAAAGTTCATGTCTGAAAAAATTAACTGAAATTGGAACCCATTAATTATACAATGATATGATTCATAAACAATGATTGTATTGCATGATGCTTAAAATTTACCTCTTACGTATTCTAAGCAGATGTCCTATGCATAGAGGAAAATGTGCAATTGATCAAGTTATCATGAAAATAAAGTATAGATAATCTCCCTTTCTGAAGTCTCCAAACTTAGAAGAGTGCCATTTTTATATAGTTATTTGATGCATACATATATATATATGTGTGTGTATGTGTGAATATATATATATGTGTGTGTGTGTGTGTATGTGTGCATACATATATACATACATATACATATATTTAAATTCTCAGAAATCAGGGAATGTGAATGTTCTCACAACTTTATTTCTCCAATGTTTAGTGTAGTGTGTAGCCAGAGTATATCATCAACAAATATTTCTCGTATGGATAAATGAATTTTGAATAATAACAAAAATAAAGATGCCAACTAATTGGATGAAATGTTGAATCGTATAAAAATAAAATGGTTAAATTAAAAGATTATTACACTGCTGTAGATTGTTTTGAAAATGAACTTGACATCTGGTTAGATAAGTGAGCCCATCATTTTATACAACTATGAAAACAGTGAATTTTCTGGTGCAGACTGTAACAATTTACTATGAATCCAAGAACAAAATTATTTTTAAATGCTCTAGTGACATTTATTAAGTAATCATAATGGCCAGACCCTGACAGCTCAGAAAAGAAAGAGGGTTACATTAAAGCGTGTCTTAATGGCTCATTTTTCACCATGTGGTAATTTAAAGAATGCACAATTGGATATATATTAATTATGATGGGGGGCTGAATACCTCTAAAAATTAAAGACATTTTTTTCAAAAGTTGTTATAACCTATCTGTCCTTGTCTATATAAATTATATAAAAAACAAAATGTAAGTATAAAGTTTGTCATGTAGCTTTTTTACTAAGTGGTGCAAATTAGGTCCGCAATTAATAATATTTTTGAAAGAATGAATGAATGACAATGAAGGCACTCAAGAGACTCTAAACGTGTATTATCATCTCTTAGAGTGGCTTGAAATTCTTGACAACTTGATAATAGGCAAAAGAAAACAAAAGATAAGTCACTTTGTATAAGAAAAAGAATTATAAAATGTATGTTGACCTGAAAATTGTACTCTTTGGAACTTCATTCCTCAAATTCCAGAACACTTGTAGGTCGCAAAGATTATGCATTTAAACAAGGCACTGTAGTATTAGCATTCCTGAAAATTGTGTAAATAGTGCCTGTAAGATATGAGATAAGGGAAGAAGAATGAGTGAAAATATGTGGAACGAAGAGAATTAATAGTCACTCTAAAAAAGTTGGAAGCTTGAATTTCTGCAGAGATATGTAGGAGGAGAAGTGCTGTGTGGCAGTGATTGGAAATGAACTTAGCAGATATTTTTAAAACAACTTCCATACGGAATGGAAAATGAAATAGGCTGGAGATAAGTAAAGGATTATCAAGCTTAGGTATGTCAAGGGGAGACAGAGAAACGATATGGAAAGAGCTTAACCATCGAAGTCAGTCTAACAAATGTCCATATCAGAGTTCTGAAAATTATTAGCTTTGAGACCATGGGAAATTATATAACTTCCCAGTGCCTCAGTTTTCACATGTGAAAAAAAAAGGTTCAAATGTTATAACTAAAAATTTGATGAAAATGAATTCTCCTTTTGAAAGAACTACTAGGTGTGACATGATATCTGTGGGGGAAAAAGGTCTACTTTCTAATGTACTGATTTTCTCGAAGATTAGAATTCTTTTGACAGAATGGTCTACTTCAGTAGTCAAGCATCTCTAATATTGAAAAAAACAGACATGAGAGCATATATATTTCTTTACATTTATGTAGAAATAGTTCGTTGCAAGGTACGACATTGGGAAGGTTTTTAACCATTGTTTTTGTTGCTGTTGTTACTTGGTTTTACTTTTCTCCTCAGAACTGTCACTTACAAGCAATGTGACTACAGGTATGTTTAATTAGGTTGAGAAATTGTATTTGCATTATAAAATGAGAGGCAATAATTTCATAGGGATTGTGTGGATAAAATGAAAGATATGAAGACAAAAAGCTGTGACTGAAACACATTATGTTACCGCTAAATGTTTATTCAGATCTTCTTTTAGTGTATATACATATGGAAATAAGAATTAGACTAATGTCTAAATAGTTTTCTTAATTGAAGAACTACATGATGTTTCTACAGGTTTCCCTAAGCTTTGTGAATTGCTCATATTACTTGATTTGTATTTGTAATATTTGTAAGAGAGCAAATGATCTGAGCCAAAATGTAACATCCTTTTAAGAACAGTAGATTTAAGTATATCTGCAATATGCTTTCTGAATGTGACTTTATCTTATCAAGCTACTTTACAGATGCCATAATGAATCAGAATTTTAAGGTAACGATTTCACATTTCTCTCCATTTCTCTGTCTACTGCTGGAACATTCATATGCTGGAAACCTAAAATATTTTTATCATTTTATTTTGCATATGACCTTTTCACTGTTTCAAGAATTTAAGGGGGTGTTATAATAAACTCTTATTATAAACTATAATGAGGAAAGGCTGGACTTTTTCTCTGCTCATTCTTTGTGTCCATCAGTTTAATGACTTGTTTAAAAAAAAAAGACTATCTTCACATTACCTTCCTAAATGGTAACTTGATATGCTATATTGTTGCAGTTGAATAAATATGCATATAACAGTTATAAATGTTGGATTTAGAAATGATAGATATACCATTCGCAATATTTTGAGTGACGTGTATGTATGCAAGGGTACACACACACACACACACACACATAAGCAATCACATTTAAAAATTCATGTGGAGAAATATGAGAATTAAATGTCTCAAATGTTTTTTTTCTTAAGGTCTCATCCATTAAATTTTATTCTATTTTATTTCAGTGAAGTGCAAATTTGGTTCCTTATATTAACTATATATTTTTATATGGAGAAAATGATAGCAACAATATATGCAAATATATAACAGCATGGGATATTTTTTTTCATGCAACAAATTAAAAACATTCAAAAATTAGATGGTAAAACATGGAAAGGCATGGAGCAGGTGATCTAAAAAAAAGCTATGAAACTGAACAAATACTGATGAAGGTCTCAGACTTGAGACAGTCTCATTAAACATTGAGATTAAAAGATTATAGAACATTCCCCATCTTCCACACCTCCCACCACATGTAAGAACTCCAGGATAACGTTCTAAATATACTAAAGGCTAGCCATTATCAGAGAGGATTAAACACACACACACACACACACACACACACACAAACACACGCAATTATTTTTGATATATACAAGGAATCTACCTTAAACCAAGATGATAAGAGGGAAATGGTAGAGGGATAGGGATAGTTATACCATGCTAATATTAATCAAAAGAATGCTGGAGTAACTATCTCAATATTGGACATAGTATACTTCTAAACAAAGAGTATTAGCAGAGATACAGAAGGGATTTACCCAGCATTGAAAAAAGAGTTAACTCTCTGAGAAAATCTATAACACTAAATATGGACATGAGGCAAAAACTAATGGAAATTAAAGGAAAAATAGGAAAAAATCTACTCTTTTTATCAGAGACTTTAGCATTTCATTTTTCATTAATGTTAGATAAAGCAGGAAGAAAATCAGTAGAGATATAAATGACTTCAGCATTACTATTAATCAACACTCTCTAATTGACATTTATAGAATATTCCATCCAGATACAGTAAAATACACATTACTCTAAGGTCGCATGGAACAGTCACCAGTATAGACCTCATTCTGGGCTGTAATACGCACTTCACTCATTTTTTTAAATCTGTATTACACACATTAATCATTTTTTTAAATCATGAAAATGTTCTCAGTTGAACGTCAATGTAATTGAAATATATCTGTCATAGAAATATAAATGTAAATATCCTCAGATGTTTGGAAGTTAAGCAACACTTCTAAGTAGTACATGTATTGAAGAAGTTTTAGGAAAAATTAAATATATATTTTGGACTAAAGGAAAACAAAATGCCACTTATCAAAATTTAAGAGACGTAGTGAAAACAGTGTGTAGAGAGAAATATATTAAATGTATATATTAGAAAGGGAAATGATCCAAAATAAAAAAAAAAACTAAAGCTTTCTCTTAGAGAACTATGGAAAAACATTCTTTAGGCTTAAAATAAGTGAAAGACAAGAATCAATGAAATAGATGATGAGGATTAAGAGTACACTTATTGTACTGAGCACTGAGTAATGTATAGAAATGTTGAATCACTACCTTATACACATGAAACTGTAAGTTAATTATACTGAATCAAAATTTTAAAAATAGAACACAAATCAATGAAATTTAAAAGTAGAAATAGAGAATAAAAACACCCCACAAAAAAACAAGCCTAGTTCTTTGAAAAGATCAATAAAATTGACAAAATTCTAACCAGACTAATCAGGGGGGAAAAAAGTGAGAAGCTACAAATGGAAAATATCAGAAAGGAGAGGAGGGGGTTCATCATTACAGATACATAGATATCAAAATGATAAAATGGATACAATAGCCTCCCCTCCCATGGGGGATATGTTCTAAGACCCCCAAGGGATGCTTAAAACTGCAGATGGTAGCAAACTCTATAAAAACTGTTTTTTTCTGTTTTTTCTGTTTTTTTTTTCTGTATATGCATACCTATAATAAAGTTTAATTTATAAATGAAGCACAGTATGAGACTAACAAAAACAATACCAAAATAAAAACATTTTTAACAATACGCTGTAATAGAAATTGTGTGAATATGGTCTTTCCCTCTCTCTCAGAATTGTACTCTACCCAAACTACCCAAATTCACACAAGGGAAAAAAACCGGGATAACACTGTATCTATTAAGTTAATTAAATTAATAATTAAGAAGCTTACAACAACAAGAGAATTCTATCAAAGAACTAAGGAAAAAATAATACCAATCGTACACAATCTTTTCTCAGAATATACATGAAGAAGTAATAATACCTAATTTATTTTACGAGTCCAACATTACCCCCAATATCAAATCCAGAAACGACGTAAAGTAAGGGGGGAAAAAAAGGCTATTATAATTTATGTATAATTAAATTTTATATGCTAACATTTATTTAAGATTTTGTATTTTTCTTATATTTTAATGACAATTTTGGTTTTGATATTAGGATGATGTGTATTTACCACAAACATGTATGATGTATTTAAGTTTCAAGGCTGTTTCAACATTCAAAAATTAATCATTATAACCCACCATATCAATAGGCTAACAAATAAATGTAATTTGATAAAGAAAATTTAATGTAGAAAAAAATCGACAAAACCGAACAGCCATTCATGATTTTTAAAAATTCTGCAAATATGAAGGGATACAAAAATACTGATTTGAAGGGACACATGCACCCCAATGTTTATAGAAGCATTATCAACAATAACCCAATTATGGAAAGAGCCCAAATGCACATTGACTGATGAATGGATGAAGTAGTGTTGTGTGTGTGTGCGTGTGTGTGTGTGTGTGTGTATGAATTCATATATTCATATATGAATAGGAATATTACTCAACCATCAAAAAGAGTGAAATCTTGCCGTTTGCAACAACATGGATGGAGCTACAGTGTATTATGCTAAGCAAAATAGGTAAGTCAAAGAAAGACAAATACCATATGATTTCACTCATATGTGAAATAAAGAAACAAAACAAATGAACATAAGGGAAGTTTGAAAACAAGAGAGGGAAGCAAACCATAATATACTCTTAACTACAGAGAACAGAGGGTTGCTGGAGGGAAGGTGGGTGGGGGTGGGCTAAATGTGTGATGGGCATTAAAGGAGAGCACTTGTTGGGATGAGCAACGGTGTTATATGTAAGTGATGAATCACTAAATTCTACTCCTGAAACCAATATTACTCTATATATTAACTAGAATTTAAATAAGAACTTGAAACAAAAAAAATTAAAAAATTAATTAAATAAAATAAAAAAATAAATAAAATAAAATGAAATGAAATCTCAACAAACATGAATGAAAAGAAATATTCCCAACTTGGTAAAAAAAAAAAATCTTTAAAAAATACTCTTACTCGACACATCCCCAAAGGCAAGGGAATTAAAAGCAAAAGTGAATTACTGGGACCTTATGAAGATAAAAAGCTTCTGCACAGCAAAGGAAACAACCAACAAAACTAAAAGGCAACCAACGGAATGGGAAAAGATATTTGCAAATGACATATCGGACAAAGGGCTAGAATCCAAAATCTATAAAGAGCTCACCAAACTCCACACCCGAAAAGCAAATAACCCAGTGAGGAAATGGGCAGAAAACATGAATAGACACTTCTCTAAAGAAGACATCCGGATGGCCAACAGGCACATGAAAAGATGTTCAGCGTCGCTCCTTATCAGGGAAATACAAATCAAAACCACACTCAGGTATCACCTCACGCCAGTCAGAGTGGCCAAAATGAACAAATCAGGAGACTATAGATGCTGGCGAGGATGTGGAGAAACGGGAACCCTCTTGCACTGTTGGTGGGAATGCAAATTGGTGCAGCCGCTCTGGAAAGCAGTGTGGAGGTTCCTCAGAAAATTAAAAATAGACCTACCCTATGACCCAGCAATAGCACTGCTAGGAATTTATCCAAGGGACACAGGAGTACTGATGCATAGGGGCACTTGTACCCCAATGTTCATAGCAGCACTCTCAACAATAGCCAAATTATGGAAAGAGCCTAAATGTCCATCAACTGATGAATGGATAAAGAAATTGTGGTTTATATACACTATGGAATACTGCGTGGCAATGAGAAAAAATGAAATATGGCCTTTTGTAGCAACGTGGATGGAACTGGAGAGTGTGATGCTAAGTGAAATAAGCCATACAGAGAAAGACAGATACCATATGGTTTCACTCTTATGTGGATCCTGAGAAACTTAACAGGAACCCATGGGGGAGGGGAAGGAAAAAAAAAAAAAAAAGAGGTTAGAGTGGGAGAGAGCCAAAGCATAAGAGACTGTTGAGAACTGAGAGCAAACTGAGGGTTGATGGGGGGTGGGAGGGAGGAGAGGGTGGGTGATGGGTATTGAGGAGGGCACCTTTTGGGATGAGCACTGGGTGTTGTATGGAAACCAATTTGACAATAAATTTCATATAAAAATAAAAATAAATAAATAAATAAATAAATAAATAAATACTTATCTGGCATTACACAATGGTTACACACCCCTAAGTTCGGAAACATGGGAAGAATGTCTGTTGTCACCATGGTTGTTCAACATCACAGTGACATGCTTAGCAGATAAAATAATAAAAATAAATAAAAAATATATTGATTGGAAAGGAAGAAATAAAAATTCCTTTATTGGAATATGACATGTCTATGTATAAAATCCATATCGTCTACCAAAAAACTCCTGAAGTAATAAGCAAATATCGCAAGATTACAGAATACACATTCAATTTAAACAAAATTCAATTGCTTTCCTACATATCTGCAACAATGAGACTTTTAAAGTTTAAAAAGTACTAGTTATAAAACACAGAAAATAAATATTTAGATATAAACTAATAAATTATGTACAAGAAATGTATGCAGAAAACTGCAAAAACATTATGAAAAACTCAAAGAACATCTAAATTAAAAGAGAGAAATTCTGTGTCATGGATTGGAAGACTGAATATTGTTAAGATGTTAATTCTTCCAATTTGATCTATGGATTCTATGCAATTTCTATCAAAATCGCAGAAAGCTAAATGTAGATACAAACAAACTGGCTCTAAAGTTCATAGAAGGAGGAAAAAACTTAGACTGAAGAACGGAGTTGGAATACTCACACCCCCAAGATTTCGAGACTTACATTAAGTAATAGTCATCAAATAAGCTTAATTTTGCAAGAGTATACACAGAGATCAATGAAACTGAAAAGAGAATCCATAATCATACCCACACAAATACAATTATCTAATTTATGACAAAGGGTGAACACAGTTCATTGGAGAATAGATAGACTTTTTAACAAGGTGTGCTGGAACAACCGAAGGTCTATATTCTAAATATAGCATATATATATATATATATATATATATATATATTTAACACACACAATCTAGCTTTTATGAAAATTTATTCAAAATTGACTATAGACCTAAAATTAAAATGCAGAATAATTAAACTTTTTAAAGGAAACATAAGAGAAAATCTAAGCGATCTTGGGTTTGGTGATGACATTAGAATATGATGACAAAAGCATCACCCATGAAAGAAAAAAATAATGAATTAGACTTTATTAAAATCAAATGTGCTCTGTAAAAGATGCTTTAAGAGAATTAAAAAGCCAACCACAGACTAGGAGAAATATTTGTATATTTCATAAAGGATTTGTATCCAAAATACACAAAGATCTCTTAAAAACAAACACTAGGAAAATAAATAGAAACAATGAAAAATTTAGACCAAAAAAAAAAAAAAATAGAATAAACACCCTACCAAAAAAGACCAATGATTTGGATGGCATATAAAGATATAAAGAGATGCTAAATATAATTTGTCATTAGGAAATGTAAATTTAAAAAATGTGATACCACTGCATTGAATTCCTAAAATCTAAATTAATACCAGTATTGTTAGGAATGAATAGCAGAGAAGATTTCATTCATTGCTGGGGGAAATGCAAAATAGCATAACTTCTTTGGAAAAAACTCTGGCAGCTTCTTTCAAAAGCATGTCATTTACTATGCAACCCAACAATTGAACTCCTAGGTATTTACCCAAGTGATTTGAAAAATTTATGTTCATACAAAAACCTGTACACAAATATTTATAGCAGCTTTGTTCATAATTGCAAAAAAACTTGAGGCAACCAAGATGTCCCTCAGTAAGTAATAGATAAAGTGTGGTACATCCTTAAAATGGAATGATATTCAGAGACAAATGGAAATGAGCTATTATATATATATATATATATATATATATATATATATATAACACAAAGACAGGATTGGGCCTTAACTCCATGTTGCTAAGTAAAAAACTCATTGTGAAAAGGCTATACATTGCATGATTACATTTATGTGATAGTCTGGGAAAGGCAAAACTATAAAGACAGTATGCATATCAGTGGCTTCCAGGAGGCAGGGAGGAAGCTGTTAAGTATTTAGAAGCACAAGGGATTTTTTTTTTTTAATTTGTGAAGCTATTTTATATGGGCTTGTAATGGTGAATACAAAAGACCATGTATTTGTCAAAATCTATAGAACTTTACACCAAAAATAAACCTTAATATATGAAAAATTTCAAAATAGTTTTAGACAGAGGATCCAAAGATTGAATGAAGAGTGTGACAAAATAATCTGTTTAACAAATGGATACAATAAACTTACTGAACATAGTAGGGGTGAAAAGGTTGGGACCCAAGTCACCCTGGAAATGAGTAGGGTCTACAAGACTAAAGGTAAAACAACTCTAATAATTCTGTTTTAATAACCAAGAATGTGGGTTATCAATTCTGACAAACTATACCTATGTATTGGAATTGAACACTTAAGTAAATAAATAGCAAATGTTGGAAAGCACGTTTTTCAGTGCTGGAGTAAGAAGTTACATATAAGTGAGAGAGAAGGCCATTTATATGCATACATATAGGCTATATATAAGGGCTATATACATATATGTGTGTGTGTGTATATATATATATATATATATATATACACACAAGGAGCAACTTAACATCCACATCTGCAGCAAGGAGCAACTTAACATCCACATCTTTGACTGCAATATAATTTTGCAACAAAAGGAAGCAAGGTTTTTGGAACAAAGGCTGATTCTAGATCAAGGGCTAGAAATATACAAGATGAGCCTGAAGTTTGTAGCGGTAAAAAGTAAGAAAGTGTTCAAGACATACAAACAGACAAATAAACTGAAACAAAAAGTAAGCAGTAATGAGGATTTGTAAATGGCACAGACACTAACTGAAATCGTTTTATAAATAAAGTAGTGTGGGACTATGAACCAAAGCATTATATCCACCTCTGTATTGCTAGTGAAACAAATAAATGAAGGACACACAAATATCCCATGCAGAAAAACTCCAAATATTTTATGTGGATAATTTCCCCCTCAAAACGTGGAGCAGAACTTTGCACTTTCTTAACTGTGGGCTGCACACAGTGACCTCCTTCCAAGGAGTATAATATGGGATTTGGGAAAAAATGAATAATTTAAACTGAAGAAATTGACAAACCACCTCAGACAGGTGATTGAGCTTAAAATGAACAGTAGTAAAGCATTTTGATACTGTGTTCTTTTGATATGATGCGATGAGAGTGGAACTTCACCTCTGTGGTTTTCCTCTCAACTCATGTAACCAGTCCAATCATGAGGGAAAAATATCAGACAAAGACCAATTGAGGAATATTCTACAAAATACCTGACCAGTAATTCTCAAGACTTCAAACTTATTAAAAACAAAACAAAACAAGAAAAATCTGAGAAACTATCATAGCCAGGAAAAACCTAAAGACACCTGATAACGACATGTAATGTGCGATGGAATATGGGATCCTGTAAAGGAAAAAGTACATTAGGCAAAAATTTAAAACTCTTAAAGTGTGAACTTCAATAAAAAGGTGTGAATATTATCACTAATTATGACAAATGCACCAAACTAATATAAGGTGTTATTAGTATGGTTGGGTGTGGAGTACATGGGAGCTTTCTGTACGGCCTTAGTGATTATATTTTATTTTATCATTAAAAACTAACGTTTTAATTTTGAGGACAGAGAGACAGGAAGACACAGCATGAGTGGGGCAGAGCCAGGGAGAGAGGGAGACACAGAATCCAAAGCAGGCTCCAGGCTCTAACCGACAGGGCCACCCAGGTACTTCCTGCCTCGGTAATTTTAGAAGTTGATTTTGTAAAAAGGTTACTTCAACAGTAAAATAGTGATGTAATGAAAGAGTTTATCAGGAAGAGGTTAAGAGAATTAGAAATGAGGATTATGGGGGCGCCTGGGTGGCTCAGTCGGCTGAGCGTCCGACTTCGGCTCAGGTCATGATCTCACAGTCCGTGAGTTCGAGCCCCGCGTCGGGCTCTGTGCTGACAGCTCGGAGCCTGGAGCCTGTTTCGGATTCTGTGTCTCCCTCTCTCTCTGCCCCTCCCCTGTTCATGCTCTGTCTCTCTCTGTCTCAAAAATAAATAAACGTTAAAAAAAAAATTTAAAAAAAGAAAAAAAAAGAAATGAGGATTATGAATATATAGTGTGAACAGATCAATATAATAGAACAAATATTTATATATATATAATTTATATAAAATATAAAAATCTAAGCTTAGTTTACATTCATGTAAAATAAAGATAACTCATGAAGTTACTGTGAGCATTAAATGTTTGTTACTGTGAGCATTAAATGTTTGTAGCATGTATTTTGGTAGAGTGATTTGGTTCAGTGATTAGCAGCTCTTTCTGATATTGTTATCATATATATTTTTTTAATGCTGACACAGCAGGTGCGCTGAGTGGCTCAGTCTGTTAAGCGTCAGACTTCTACTCAGATCATGATCTCCCAGTTCCGGGGTTCAAGCCCTGCATTGGGCTCCTGCCGACAGCTCTGAGCCTGGAGCCTTGTTTGGATTCTGTATCTCCCTCTCTTTCTGCCTTTCCACCCCTCACGCTCTGTCTCTGTCTCTGTCTCTCTCTCAAAGTTGAATAAACCTTAAATAATTTATAAAAAATAAAATAAAATGTTGACAGAGGAGAAAGAGAGGACTGCTAATTGCCTCAGATAATTTTCAAGGACAGCATATTGGAATTTTTAATCAAAGCAAATACCATGTTTACTGGATGATGGATTGGAAGAGGCGTAGGTAACTTGCATTTAAAATTGGAAATTTAAGTGATAATAAGGACTAAGGTATACAAAAGTGAAAAGAAGGGAAAATAGACATAATTGGATCAAAAAGTTTTGGAAAGTTAAGGCCAGAATAGTACACAGACCATAATGTGGATGTTCACAAATAAGTACAAATTGATATAGCTGTAAATATATTGTTTCTTGGTAAGATAGATGAATATTTTCAATGGTATAATATTTTTACTGAATTGTAGGATACTACTGTGTCTTAAAACCCTGGTTCTTAAGATATTGACATGAGAATCAATGATGCCTAGGTTCTTTCTCCTTTGTAAGGAAGCACAATAATATGTTTCAATATGGTTCAGAATTCCCAAAAACTTGTGGTGATTACATTCATCGATGAAATATAATATATAACAGCATAGGAGTTGGAAAAACAGTGGAAAGAACCCTAGAATAGAAACCAAGAGTAGATTTACTTAAACTTCATAATTGAAGAGGTTTGCACCCATTAGGTTACTATTTTTTGGTTTTGCACAAGTTGTTTGGACACTCTTACCTTCTATTTCTTCCATCTTGAAGTGCAATTTAAAAAATACAATTAAACTCCTATTAAAGATTAAGTCATTTTCAGAAATGTAGTGAGTCTGACTGGTTGTTTATGAAAATCCATTACACTAAGAAATATAAGGGACTTGAATAAAGGAATTAAGTGGAGGTCCAAAACTAACTGCAAATTGGAATTATCAACCATGTGATTGCATATATGTTTCTGTGTGTATGTGTGTGCATGTGTACATATATAAACCAAATCTGTTTTATAACAATGAATATAAGAGAAAAAAATGATCAGTTGTCTGTTCAAAGTTTTTGGTTAATATGACTGATTGCATTTATATATGTAAGATCCTTTCATACTGAGACAAAAAGTTATAATGATTAAATAATTTAAAGATAAGGAAATACATATTTATAAATAATATATATAGTATTTATAGAAAAAATATTTGTAGATTACACATATGTAATTATTTGTGGGCATGTTTGTGTGTGTGCATTGCCACAATAAAAGAGAATGGCATATTGTCTGTTATCCGATCAGCATTTTGGGCAAACTATTGGATGGCTAATGAAATGGTGATAAATGAAACTAAGTATAAAATTGCAGACTAGAGAACCAATGTTATAGCACAGTTGAGAACTTATCTTCTCATGACAGTCTCGATATGTGTCAGGACTTGGACATATCAAATATGGCAAAAAACTAGAATGAGACCTGAATCAAAATAGAATAAACTAAAATATCCGTCTATGTCTCTCTTTCTCCCTACTCTATTTGATACATATATTTCAGAGAAAAAATTTACCAAAAAAACTGTAGAAAGTAGTAAAATTAACATTATTGTAGAGAGTAAAGAAACAAACTATCTACAAACAAGAGCAGAATAACAGGAAAGAGACGGAACAGAAAAACACAGCAACAAGCTGCTGAAATCAGAAAAAAAAAATCACTAGAAAGTTTACCAATAGAACTGGAAGGACGAAAATAAAAAAAAAAAAAGGAAAAAAAGAACTGGAAGACGAAGATGAAAAGATAATCATGAAAATGGGATAAAGTATAAGAAAGTGATAGTTAAAAAATAATGCAATTAACTCTTAAACCCAGTGCCTCCAATCAACTATTAAACATCCCACAAAGAGTCAACAAGAAAAAACACAGGGTAGGAATGCATCAGAGAATTAATACAAGACAATCTCC
Source organism: Herpailurus yagouaroundi (assembly GCF_014898765.1). Lineage (NCBI taxonomy): Eukaryota > Metazoa > Chordata > Mammalia > Carnivora > Felidae > Herpailurus > Herpailurus yagouaroundi. The sequence continues at coordinate 16,943,271 of NW_024412377.1, forward strand.
AAAAACTGAAGGATCTGTGGCTCCGTATTGAAAGAACATTCTGGGTGTCTAGTCTTGAGAATGACAAAAGACTCACCTTGACATGTTGGTGTGAAATTTAATAACAAAAAGGAAAAGAAAAAAATCTGAATATCATCACGAAAAAACTTATAATATTGCATAAAATGAGGGAGTGATACATTTACCCTTATTTTTCATCAGCTTGGTTGGATGCCAGAATATGATAGAACACATCTTCAAAATATTTTTTAAAATCTAAATGACAATTGTGTAGCTAGGTAGACTATGAATTAGCAGAGGAGTCCAGAGAAATTTTCAAACATGAGGTTATAAAATTATCTCCTTCCCACTCTTTTTGCTTAGGAAGCAGACTAATGTTACTGACATCTTAGTAACTCTTTTCACACCTAGTCTTACTTTGGTTCCCACCTCAAATATGCTTGCATTTTTACACCTGCTCTTAAGAATTTCCATTTTACTTTATCTTATTTTATTTTTGAGAAGGGCTGGGAAGCAGCAGAGGAAGAGAAAGAGAATCTTAAGCAGTCTCCAAGCTCAGCACGGAGCCCATGGCGGGGACCAACCCTACTACCCTGGGGTCATGACTTGAGCCTATATCAAGAATCAGTCACTCAACCAAGCCACCCAGGTGCCCAAAGAATTCACATTTTAATACCTTAAGTTACTAAAACTTTTCCAAGGATTTTGAAAATGTCCTCCTTTTAAAGACAAAGGCTGACACACCCTTCCAACCTTTTCTTCCTGTCACTTGTTTTCCTTCTCTGTCTCAGGATCTGGGCTCCAATATTTTTTTCTCTCTCTTTCTATGCACACCTCTACCATTGTCTTGCTGAGGCATTTTGACATTATGTCTTAAGAAATGTTTGCCTGGCTCTCCTGATGTGGTATATGGTAAGCCAAAGTAAGTAATCAAATCCATAGTTCAAAGATTTTTGTTCATTCTATCTTAAAGATTTTTATGATTCTCAAAAATTTATGTAATCAATATGTAAACAATTTAATAGACTTCCTATAATTGTAGCTAGAACTTAAGTATCAAGAAATTTCATAAGAAACCTAGATAACACCAAGGGCAACAGATAAATTTTACAAAGAGAATAAAACATGGAGGCAAAGGTGTTTGCTCCATAGTACATTTCCAGTTAGTGATAGAATTTGGTACAGAGCAATTTTAAATTATATTTAGTATAGCACAGTTTCATTCTTATGTGTTGATCTAATACTTTTTTAGCACAAATGTTGCATTTAAAATAAATGTATATTATATTCAGATGTAACATATAATATGTACATATATATTTTTTGTAACGGTAAACATGTAATGTAATTAAAAAGTTATGTATGATTATTACTAATGGACAAAATTCTCCATGTAAATTCTAAGCCTTTTTTTACATTGATTAATTCCTAAATGAAGGCCAGGGACTGCTTATTAAAAGTTAAAAGGAAGATATTATAACTATTGATTAGTCTAAAAGATAACCCATTATAATCCCAGTTTATGAGCGCCAAAAGGCCTCTTTTCACTATATCACTCTGGTTTCCTACTGTACCTGAAATTATTTCCATTCTATATCATTTTTTCCCATTTGTTTGCTCATTTGCTGGAAATCAAATATATTTTTTAAATATATTGGCCATTAGGGGCTGAATTGTGTCTGCCTAAAATTGATATTTTGAAATCCTAATCACCAGTGCCTCAGGATATGACTGTATCTAGAGACAGAGCATTTAAGAGTTAAGGTAAAAAGAGGCCCTGTGAGTGGGTTCAGTATGACCAGTGTCTTTCAAAGAAGAGGAATTAGCACAGAGGGCAGACCATATGAAGACACAGAAAATGGCCAAGCCAAGGAGAAAGAAAATTTACAAGCCAAGGAGTGAGGCTTTTAGAAGAAATCTTTTCCAACACCTAGTTCTTGGACTTCCAGCTTCCAGAACCACAAGGAAATAAAATTCTGTTGTTTAAGCGACCCAATCTGTGGTACTTCATCATGGCAGCCCTAAGAAACTATTGCAGTGGGGTAGCAAAAGTAAAATAGATAAGTAATGGCCAAACGCTTATTAGTTTGATAAAAGTAAGACTCACCAATTTCACATATTTGCTTAGCATCTCAGTCATGTGGTTTGAAATGACCTGTCCTTCCCAAGTTTTCTTTGTGCCATCATGGCTTTCTACCTATGACCGCCTGCAGAGGCAGTTAGATGCTCTAACCAGATACAAACGTCAATGATTCCTGACAAGAATCATGTTGTCAGCCAGAAGTGATCTTCCATATTAACCTTCTTCAAGGGGTCGTGCATCACTGCATAGTAAATCATGTTGCTAGGACAAACCCAGAAGTTGCCTTCATTTTTTTCCAGTAAGGTTATGACATCACCAGCTTTAAAAAAAAAAAAAAATTACATAGCTGTTTCCCAAAGCATTCTATGCTGGAAATTATTACACTATGTGAATATTCAAATATATTTCCCAAAGTTGAGACACAAGTGAGATCTGGGTGCTGGGAGGACGAAAAGAGGTTCAACAATTGTTCATGATATGGAAAACAAGGACAGTGTGCAACTATGTGGCACCAAAGAAGGTATGTGAACTGCAAATGCTAAGAGCCAAATTGCCACTGCATGATTATCACTTACATAATTTTTGAAATAATACTTAATAATGAATAGGACTGAATACAATTTGCCTATACTACCCATATTTCTACCCATTTTTCCCATGCGCGAATTCTTTTACAACTTTGCAAATATAAATATATTCATAAATATTTCATAAATACAGCTAGATATTGACCACATTTTCAGGGTGGATCTTATAAGCAAATTTTATTTTTTTTTTCCTAGAGATAGTCTCAATAGTTCAGTAGTCACTTGTATAATTATACTGTTAAGAAAATATATCATCACTTCGGAGTTATCTGTTTTGTTAAGTGCATTTCTAGATAGGGTACAGTTCACTTGAAAGTAAAGTATATGAGTGTGGTGTATTTGTATGCTTATAAAATCTAACATTTCTCAGAAATCTGCCTCAAATTAAAAAGTAAAAGTTTTTTAAAGAAGAGTTGTATGGGATCATTTATATTGGAATTATTGTAGATGATCACATAAAGAAGCAACTGTGAGAATTAATAACAATGTTTACAAAGTTGAAATCCATGCTGATTAAATAAATCAATCAACTGCTTGATTCTGCATTTGTGTTCATTTTAGGAATTAGTCACTGGTTTGAATGTTCTGAAATCCCTGATTTTTTATTTGTCTAATAATATGTAATATTTTTAGACACGCTATAAATCCATGCTGTATCATTTGATATGTATTTTATTTTCTTTGCTCATCAAAAAAAATCACTAGTTTGTAAGAAACTCTGAGAAGCTCTGTAATGAATTTCTCTTCCCATGTTTGAATTAATGGCACTTTCTTCCTTAATAATTTTCGTAGAAGCGCAAGTTAAAATTTTATCTATGACTGAACACTTTAATGATCTGGTGATTTGTTAAAACGAACCTTCCACACACCAGCACAGTATTAACACAAAACCAATATTTATTTTGATGTGGGGTTTCAGCCCTGAGGCCTCTCTTCATAAAGAGGGATTTTTCTTTAAATTCCTTTTTAAAAATGTCTTTTTTTTTTTTGGAAAAAAAGTAACATTTTGCTGATCACCTTTAATACGAACTAATGTGAAGATCAAACATTGCTTTTAAGATTCAGGACTTACATATTGAATTTGATATTATCGCATTTATTTCAATATTCTGAAAGGGTAGGAAAAACAAATGTGTTTTGGCATACAGTTTAAAAAAGAAAAAAAAAAACCTCTGAATTATAAGAAGATGGAGTTCAGAAAGTATTCTTCATTTTTCCTCAAAAGGAATTAGAAGTCAGCGTGTTGCTATTGCTCCTTGACATAAAGACAGTGTCTTTGTTTTCTGTCCTCTGTATCTCTGAATCCTGTAATGCCATCACAGCAGAGTGCATTGGACACCACTTTAAATGATAAGAGTTTCAATAGGCACTTTAGTGGAATTAAGAAAAATCTAACACTCTTCCACCGTGATGCCACATAGCTATCTTCGTTCTATGTTGTCATGTCAGTAAATTGTATTCAATAGGCCTGAGCTTGTCTCAGTGTGTTTCCAAAATAACAAAACAAAACCAAGCGAGTACAGTTAATAGGATTTATCTTGTGTTTGCAGAGTAAAACAAAACTGACAATATGATAAATATAGCAACTTGCTAGAAACCAGGTAATCAAAGGACTGTGTTCCTATAAAGCCTGGTGTGTGTGTGTGTGTGTGTGTGTGTGTGTGTGTGTGTGTAAGTGTGTGCGCACATGTGTGCATGCATGTGTGTGTCTGTGTGTGTGTGTGTGTATGTGTGTGTGATTTCTATTTGTGTTTCCTTTTCTTAAATTTCTCCATTTGGTTGTGTTTTATCCTTCGCCTCTGCCCTAAGTGACTTTATCAGGGTTATAACTCTCTTCTTCACCAAACATGTCTGCCAAGACTTTAAAGCGGGGTCCCCAGTCTGCCAGATAGTCGTAGTCCTGGTCAGCTTCCGTGGTGAGAGAGTCTATAGAGCTAAGGGAGTCTGCTACTGATCCATTTCCTTCATATGCATATGTAGCCAATGAATCGTACGGTGGAGCAGTCGGGTCCACGTCATTTTCCTGCAGCCTTTGATTAATGAAATCCCTTATGTCTGTGTTGTCTTCCACCGGTGGTCTCTGACGAGGTAAACAGAGAGAGTCTGGTTTTATATCCCTGCGAATTTTGTTTTCTTCAATCACTTTCGGATTTCTCAGAGCACCAATATCAAACGCCTGGGTGTCCTCCTCCCCACCTCCTTCGTCATCATAATGGATAACGTTGTCTCTGATGTCTTCTTTCGAGGTCATTAGAGTGTCTTTCTTCTTCTGCCTTCGCAGAGCTACATACAGTACAACGATGGCTAGAACAAGACAAAAGTTGCAAGTTGAGAATATGTAGTTGATGATTTTCAAAGTAAACATATTATAATCAAGAAGGATCATATCTATGTTTACACTGTTCATCGTGTAAAGCTCAACTTCATTTTCAAATTGTAGCTAACAAGAAACCTTAGCAAAATTATTCACAAAATCAAGCAATGACTGTCTCATATTTAGTTTGTGTTATATTTCAGTATTTTAGTGGCAGTTAAAAAGGGTGTGTTACAAAATTTTGTAAGAAAGAATGCTTGTTCTAAGCATAGAGAGAGCTGTATAGTATTGGTATAATAAAACTTAAATATTATTGCCCATAAGTAACACTTAGATATTATTTATAGCTAGATTCCCTAGCTGTAACATTACTTGCATTTATAATGAAACAAACCCACATCTTCTTGTAAAAATGACTTTTCAAAGCGATACATTTTAGAAAGGGAAGAAAGAAGGGAAGGAAGGAGAAGAGAAAGGAAGGAAGAGTACAGAATATAAAGGCCTTAGTTTTATAAACTGTGTCAACTGAGACTTCTAATTACTTCAATTCTGTGTCCTAACATATTGAGACATTTTCTAAATCAAATTCCCAGTGTTCAGTTTGCATTCATTCATGATAAAATTTTGAAATATTTAATTTATATGCTCTCACTTAAATCTTTCTTTGTTCCTGGCTGATGCCCAGCAACCACTAAATTGTAAGTGTTTAGTTCCTCTAGAAGCGAATGGGCACAGATTCAAAGCATAAAGTCAGTGCTCAACTTTGGTCATCATAAAACCCCCTCTCCTCCACAGAAGGGGTAATAGATTGAAAATCACAGTATGTTTGATTTCCTACAGTAGAGTCTGGAAGACTGTTGTCAAAAGATTAGAAATTAGAGGAGATTGCGTGATGAGGAAAGCTCATTTATTCCCTCCTCCTCACAAATTAAAGGTTGACCAACTGGAAGGAGGAAGGAGCTATAGGTAGAGCTTTTGTACTATGGGCCTCTAAGAGACGTTTAGCACTCTGCACTCTTCCCAGGATTTAAGGAGGTCCCAAAATGAAAAAAGACGATTGCTCACTTGGGGGATGAGCCAGAAACTGCAAACCTCATAGAGAAGGCCTACATCTAAAATGGCTTTGGAGTTGCTATGGCTGAGAAGGGGACTGTAGCTGATGTGTCTGAGGGCCCCGTAAAAGATCCCTACACACCACAAGACACTCGTGCTTCCCCTCATCCCAGGAAAGATGAGAAAATGGCTCAGAATAAATGGGAAGGTCTGAAGGAGTTTGGGATTGGTTAAAGAGGTCCAAGAAGAGTTGGGTTTTTAAGAATTCTTCATGGCAGAACTAGAAATGTCAACATTCACTGCTGTGGGCTTGCAAATCCATGTGCTAAAATGGGACACGTGCACTGTAGACACTCAGAAACTATTTGGAGGAATGAGTAACAGACAGCGGGGCAAAATGATGCTGAGCAGAGCAAGATGACACAGTACACTATAAAAGGGCCAAACAGGCCAAAAATGAGCATCCAGAACATGCCAAGTCATGGTAGGTTGATATGGAAATACTCTGGGACTCCGGTGGCTCCTTGAAAGAAAGAAGCATGAAAGAATAACCCTTGATTTGAGGTTAAGCACCTAACTGATGGTGTTCAATTTCAGGTGTGTATCTACACTATGCAAATTGGACCAGAACTTCAACTTCCAAACTGACATGAGCTTCTTAGAGAATGTTCTCCAAAAACTGTCATATAATGCCTTACTCCATGCTTTACATCCTAGGTTGTTTTTTTTTTTTTTTTTTAATTTTCTATCTTAAAGATAAATGTATGTATCTACATTTGTGAAGCATATATCAACGGATTCCACAGTGCCCAGCTGTACCTCTGTTGCAATTTGAACTTAAAGAAATGACGGGCAAAACAGAAAAGCTCTCTCTAGTTTTGTGAATCTGGCAGTGAATTAATAAGTGAATGGAGCCAGCTGAACAGAATGGATGGAAGACGGAAACCCCTAAAGTAGATTTATATTAATTCTCACAGAGATGTTACAGAATACGTTACTTCAATCCTTTTCCTTTGCAGCGCTTCTGGATGTTTTAGTGTGTTCTTTTCTAGGGAGGGTGGTTAGAATTTTGATGTGTGGAGCTGTGAAAAAAGCAGAATGAGAACTGCTTTTGGCTGGCAGTTTAAACAGAAAAAAAAATTGGGAATGCTTTTACTTTCATTTCTTTCCTGTCTTTTCCCTTTTCTTCCTTTATTGAATGGGAATTGGAGAGCCATGGTTCATCTAGTTTATTTTTAAAGATAGGTACTATCTTATTAGATAGCAATAATTACTGGAATATAAGATGAATTATAAAAACACTGCTGTAAATGAGATATCTGTTATAGAAAATTTCACTGTGGCTTGTGCAACAAACTGTTATTCCTCGGAATCCCCAAGGGCTTGAATGTACTCTTGTGTTTCTGATGATGTTATTTGTTTATTCTTAATGCTATATATACATAGAGTCTTAAACAGAAAATTCATATTAACAAAAAATAGAATTCAATGTAGTTAATCTTTCTTCTATCCAGATGTGACATCTCAACGAAGAAAAACTAATTTACATGTTCAATTGTGAAGACAGAGGCAGAGAGAAGAGAGATTGAGAGAGAGAGAGAGAGAGAGAGAGAGAGAGAATATGGGATTATTGAAACCAACCTAAGAGTATAACAATGCACAGTAGGATGGCAATCAAAGCCCCAGTGCTGAGTCCTACAGGTAGAAAAATTGCTTCCACATTACAAGACAGGATGGTACCATCAGAGTCACATCTACAAACTCGAATAGTCATGGTGTTTGTGCTGCTCTGCACAGGGTAACTGCTGTCTTCTATTACAACAGGGAGGAAATACAACTCTTGCTGCCTGCGGCTGTATCCATTTCTTCGGGTTTCAATTCCAGCTGTGTTGTCTACAAAACATGACATTGATGATAAGACGGTTACTAAAAGCTTCACTTCAAATCTGAAAAGTTGGTATCTGTTAAACGGGAAGCTGTTCTTGCATCAGCAAAATAGACCCATATTTTAATTCTTTCTTTTATTATTATAAGAGCTGCCAAATGTAATGAAATGTAATCAAAATAATCCTTAGGAAAAGAAGAAACATTAATCTTCTCTGGTATAAGATCTATATTTTCAATTCAGAGGGAATAGAAACTCTATTATAAAGCAAGAAGTGTGTTGACTTGACTCATTTTTTTTTAATTTTTTTTCAACATTTATTTATTTTTGCGACAGAGAGAGACAGAGCATGAACGGGGGAGGGGCAGAGAGAGAGGGAGACACAGAATCGGAAACAGGCTCCAGGCTCTGAGCCATCAGCCCAGAGCCTGATGCGGGGCTCGAACTCCCGGACCGCGAGATCGTGACCTGGCTGAAGTCAGACGCTTAACCGACTGTGCCACCCAGGCGCCCCTTGACTCATTTTTTTAACATCAAATGTCATTGAGAAAAAAAATACAACTGTGGGTGTTTTCTTACATGCTACAAGAGCAAAGATTACAAAGTATGAATCTGTAAAACGCGTTACCTAAGAACCTATTATTTAAAATATAACAAATACCAATATCCCATTTGACTTATTATTTTCCCTGGATCTGAATCTGTGCTATATAGCTATGTATATGGTAAAATATATCTGTATATATCTGTATCTACATTTTTCACTTTTGCATATTAGTTAGTATAGGAAAAAGAAAAAAATGTGTTAAAAACATCAAGATTCATTAAAAATTTTAAACATAAATAATCACCATTTTAATATAAGTACAAAAATGATTTATTTTAATTCTGAAAAAATCAAAAACAGCAATATTTACTTAGAATAATCCAAGGCAATAAAAATTTTAAATCTTATATAAATGCAATTAATACTTCTATTGAAAGTATTATTTTGCATGTATTTTTTTCTTTACTTATTGTATTTCTACACACACAAGTGGAAACATGGTTTTATTCAAAACACCATTTCATTTTTGTGTCTATTAAAGTAACTCCTACACATATCTTGCTATTTATTTTAAAAAATGTATTAATATTTAACCTATTATAGTCATACATCATATCCACTTTGGAATCATGGAAACTAATTTTAGAAAAATATAGTACTCATTAAAATACAGGTTTGTCAGATAATGTTGCTAACTCAGTAATATTCATTCATCTATTTGTATAGTCTAATTTCAACAGCTAAAACTTAGGCAGATTCTCTAGATTCATTACATTAGAAGCACTAAGTTGAGAAAAAGTTACTTGATAAGATTGTTTTGCATGGGAAGATGACTTGGTTATTACATAGGGATATTTTTTAAATTGAAAAAGAAAAAAATACCAAGATGCAAAATGTCTATTATAACATGGCCAGCCAGACTCAGTAATGCCAGATAATGGTGATGAGAGTAGGAACAAAGAAATGTGGACTAGTTGAATTAACATTGAAATCTTCGGCAACTGATTGAATACCTAAAGCTGAGGAAAAGGAACAGTCAGGATTAAAATTTGAAACGTAAGAATAGGAGGTTGGAGAAGCTGATATATGTGTACTTGAGGAGCCATGGGTTTGATATTCTTGAACATATTATGTCAAAATGTACCCTACTCTTTTGTTAATGTTTAGCCTCTCCCTCCTCCCCATTATCCATGGGTTCACTTTCTCTGATTTCGGTTGTCCAAAGTCAACCTAGGCCTGGAAGCAGATGATCCTCTTTCGGATGTGTGGTCAAAAGGTCAAAGGTAGCCTACTGCTATATCACAATGCCTGTCTTTCCCCTCATTCCATCTCATTGTCTTAGCATTTTATCATCTTACATCATTACAAGAAGAAGAAGGATGAATACAACACAAGATATTTTAAGAAAGAGAGAAATCAAATTCACATAACATTTATGTGAGCATATGGCTATAATTGTTCTATTTCATTACTGCTGTTACTGTGTCTAATTTATAAGTTAATTTTTTTCATAGATATCTGTGCATAGTAGAAGATATGTATATGCAGGGTTCAGTACGACCTGTGGTTCGGTGTCAGGAATCTACTAGGTGTCTGGGAACATACTCCCCCAGAAAAGGGGATTACTGAATTTTCAACACATTATTGTTATTGATATGTGACCATATACAATTCATTGTGCTGTTCATGATGGGAAAAAAGACATTAAACCTCATTTCCACTCTTAAAATAGTTTCTACTGCACAACAGATAAAGAAAAAGTTTATGTGTATCATATAACTATTAATATATATGCACACAAAGAAGTTTTATTCAACTGTAAGAAAGAAGGAAATATTGACATTTGGGACAACATGAACGAACCTGGAGGGCATTATGCTAAGTGATATAAGCCAGGCAGAGAAAGATGAATACTGCACATGACATTAGAGGTGAAATCTAAAAAAGAACGACAACAAAAAGGAACCCATAAAAACAGAGAGCACAAATGGGGTTGCCAGGGCTTGGGGGTGGTGAAAATAGGGAAACATGGGCAAAAAGATACAAAATCTCAATTATAAGATGAATGGGTATAACAAGGTATACCATGGTAACTATAACATGGTGCTATGGTTGATACCACTGTATTGTAGAATTGAAATTTGCAACATGAGTAGAACTGAAATAGTCTACCCCTGGGGGGGGGGGGGGAGGAGGTGAGGTAAATATGTGAGGTAATAAAATGTTTCTATTCAGTTTTTAAAGACTTACACTTACACTTAAAATGTAAGTTCAGATAAAAGGGGGAATATAACAAATGGCATATATAAATAGCAAATAATATTCGGACTGTGACAAAACGCTATTGCTATGAGGCAAGATGATCTAATTCATATTATGAGATATTAATTCTCCAAAACCATACAATAGGGAAGATAGTCAATGCTTATGTCCCTGAATGATGTGTCCATCTACTTTGTTGCCCAAGCCAGGGATCTGGAGGTCTGATTAGTCTTCTTGTCCATTGTACTCACATCCAGAATTTAGGGAATCTAGCATCAAGCCCTACAACTTTCTATCTCTATCCACCTATCTCCATGAGCCATTACCTTAATCTAACACACTTTCACCCCTCCTGCAAAAGCATCAGAAGTAATCCTATATCCTTCTGTTGTCTTTTTCAAACTACAACCAAACTGATCTTCCTAATGCAAATTTGAACATAGTATGCTCTTCTAAACCTTTCCAAAGTTATAATGTCTTTAAATGGCTTCTAGTTAGGGTGACTACATGTTCTGGTTTGTCTTGGGCAGTCCTATTTTATGTGAGCTGTTCTAATTAAAATCACTAATATCGTCCATGTCTATTCTCCAAAGTATTCTAGCTTTCATAATAAAATATGTGGTGTCTCTAAGGCCTTTCATATTTGGAACCCTACTGCATTTATAGCCATTCCTCACACTACACTATTAGTTGGAGAAAACCCTACTGAATTTCCTTCTGTGACAAAATGTCTGATTTCTTTCTCTAAATATTTACAGACAAGTAAATTTTTTTCAGACATCCTTTGACTTCTGTCAATCATTATCATCTCATCACAATCTGTTCATTTGTTTTATAAGCATAGAATTTAGTAAGAAACTAGCTTTTTACCATCCAATATTATGAACTCAGATGTTTCTAATACCTATTTCATAACTAAAGAAACTTAGAAGGGATAAAATGTCCACAGTCACAGAATTAATAATGTAAGAACAACTGGCCAGTACTTAGCTGCAATATATCCAGTGCCCTTTGTATTTTTGTAGTGACTGTCACAGTAGCAGATGTGATACCATTAGGAGCAGAAGCAGTGGTGATGATGACCGTGGTAGACACAGAAGTGCAGACTGATGGCAGAGGTGATCACTAAAATAATCTTGGGTATTGTGCTAAATGATTTGCACGTATTATTTTATTTAATATAAATACTATGAGGGCACCTGGGTGGCTCAGTCGGTTAAGTGGCCGACTTTGGCTCAGGTCACGATCTCACGGTCCCTGAGTTCGAGCCCCGCATCGGGCTCTGTGCTGACAGTTCAGAGCCTGGAGCCTGTTTCAGACTCTGTGTCTCCCTCTCTCTGACCCTCCCCGTTCATGCTCTGTCTCTCCCTGTCTCAAAAATAAAAACGTTAAATTTTTTTTTTAAAAAATAAATACTATGAGGTTGATTTATTTCAACTATGAGTTTAAAATTATGTAGTATAACTTCATACATTGAGAGTCTGCCATTGAGGACATAATGGAGTGGGAATGAAAATTTCTGCCATTCTAGTTACAAAGCCTTATTCTTAACCTGTGCTGTACTGTATATTATTCAAACAAACCAATTACTAAGAAGTTATGTATGTGTTTGTACAAGTAATGTGCATGTGGAACAAATGATACGTTTAAAACATAGAAAGCATTCAATTTCCCAGATAGGCTATTTTGGCTTGACTCATTAAGGGACCGTCCACATTATAAATGGAAGCAATTTGCCTCATTAGATACGATCTACATAGGTTAAATATTTAATTTACTGCTAGCCATAGAATTTCATATTTCTCATATATGGATTTCCACATTTTATGAACTTGAGTGCTTCTAGGAAAAACATGGGTTGCTACCTTTGCACCCTTTTACAAAGTTACATGGCAAGAGGTACGTTTTTATGCGATTAAACTTACTTCTGAAGTCACGGACTGTAAAATTTGGTTTGACGGCAGCTTCAGGTGATAATCTAAAGGAAAATTGCTGCCCAGCAGGTGAAAGATCTCGGTCTGCAGCGCTGACTATCTGAATTATCTGAAACAAAGTTGAGATGAAACTTGAAGTCAGTCATGAGTTTCAAAGGGAACTTAACATCCCAGGCTAGTAAGTTTATTCAATGATGCATGCAAGGAGAGATAAATGACATTTTTAAGATTCATATCGGTGGACCAATTATTTACAAATAATTTTTATAAACAAATATCTAAACATTCACAGTTCGTAATGGCAGGTACAATTATAGGGTCTGGGCCAATTCCAAATCAATATCTGCATAAATAAAAAGCTTGGGGCGCCTGGGTGGCTCAGTCGGTTAAGCGTCGGACTTCACCTCAGGTCACGATCTCACGGTCTGTGAGTTCAAGCCCCGCGTCGGGCTCTGGGCTGATGGCTCAGAGCCCGGAGCTGCTTCCGATTCTGTGTCTCCCTCTCTCTCTGCCCCTCCCCCATTCATGCTCTGTCTCTCTCTGTCTCAAAAATAAATAAAACATTAACAAAAATAAAAATAAAAATAAAAAAAGCTTAACAGCATTGAAAATTCTCACTAATAAGCAAAATAAAATTAAAATGCACTTGCTTGCATTTTAAACTAAATAAAATAAGTGCTTTCTAACATAAATACGAAAATGCTTACTGGAAAGAAAATCGCTGATTATTTAAAAGCCCTTGCGACAGCAAAATTTTAGTATAGTTACGTTTGTGAGAATGAATTTTATTTTCATAAATAAATAAAATGTTGAGAAAGAGAAATTCAAAGGATGTATATCTGATTTTGTTCTTTTATTTGTTTCCCCCCAACGGGCCAGAATGCTAATTGCATTCTCACAAAATGTTTTTAGGAAGTAAACGCTAACCATCGTGTTTAAAATTTTTCCTAAACCTCTCCCATAGGTTGTATGTCTGGTAGTTAAAATTCTGACACTTCAGTAAAGTGCCCTTAAGAATTTGGAGATTAAAAATAACTTCTAAGAGCCAAACTGTGAAATTGATAATTCACTACACAGATAACCAAATTATAATAGCTTTGAGGTTTTATTTATTAACATATGCAATAGCTTTGCATCAGAAAGAATTTCAGGAATTGTGTGTAGAAGAGGGTGAGGGCAGAGGACTGCTCAGGTGATGACTCTTTTAGACTAAGTTTGAATTTGCCAAAAGAAGACCTTACATTTCAAATACTACATTGTGGTCACAGTGGGCAAAGCACACGTCGTGTCTTAGCACAATGACATTAAACATGTGATTTATTTTTTGAATTAATTTTTTAATGCTTATTTATTTTTGAAAGACAGAGAGAGAGAGAGAGAGAGCACTGGGAAGGGGCAAAGAGAGGGAGACACAGAATCCAAAGCAGGCTCCAGGCTCTGAGCTGTCGGCATACAGAGCCCGATGCGGGATGCGGGGCTCAAACTCACGTGTTGTGAGGTCATGACCTGAGCCGAAGTCGGACAACCCACTGACTGAGCCACCCAGGGGCCCCTAAACATGTGATTTATTTGATACTTTTTGTTTTCATTTCATGGTTAAAACTCAGTCTTAGTACTATGTTCTACCTCCCCATATATTTGTGTGCATGTATGCTTACATACACATACACACATTCACACATAAGCATACATACTAAGAAATTTAGTGCCTGAAGCAGTATTGGTAATTTGTAATTTGAAAAATTGGTTTACTTTATTTTTTAATTTTTTTAATGTTTATTTTTTGAGGGAGAGAGAGAGAGACAGAGCATCCGAAGCGGGCTCCAGGCTCTGAGCTGACAGCATAGTGCTCACCCAATGTGGGGCTCGAATTCACAGACCATGAAATCATGACCCGAGGTGAAGTCGGCCACTTAGCCCACTGAGCCACCCAGGCGCCCCAACAAATTGATTTTCTCATGAGAAATCCAGGTGTCTAGTTCAGTGTAAATCGGTCACACTTCTATAAAACTTCAACTTTCCTTCACATAAATCCATCTGCTTAATCAGATCATAGTTCCCATCCACAAATTTTCTGTAAATTATTAAGGGATTGATTTTCCAGGTGCTTTTTTTTGTTGTTGTTGTTTTGCCATTAACTACTATCAGCAAGCATAATCATTTACTAAATTAAAGTTCTTTAACACCAAAAAATATCAAGAACATTACTTTAGAATGAAGCAATGTCCTTTCAAACAGCAGAGAAGAAAATTTTAGTTTAAACTGGCACTTATCTGGAATTGACACTTGGGAGTCATTACGCTAAGTAAAAAACCTCTTACACTTCAGTGATTCACCATTGTTGATTTAGATAGTATCATCCTTTTCTTTTCCTGTTGTCTCTTGCCAGATATCACACATATACATGTATACATACTTGCATACATACATATTCAGTTATAGGCCAGAAGAGATAGACCGTTCCTATGCATAATTCTTAGACAATGGGAAGATGGCTGGGTCAAAAGCAGAAAATGCTCACATTACACACTCGCTTAAAACTTAGTAATATTTCAAGGTTGTGCTTTGTACATAAATGTGACCCAGTAGAAAGCCCAACAGGCGTTTATTAGAAAAAGAGCATCCAAGGACCCCACGGATTACCTACCACTTTGTCCAGATGTAAGAAAAAAACAAGTTACCTCAGGTCATTTCTACTATTCCCAACTTTTTAAACTCATTTACTAGACAAGCAGAGAAGCACCGAATGGAATTCTATATCCGAAGGACTTTCATTGTGTGCATTACAAGAGTCTGATTGGTATAAAAGAATTAAATCCCTAATTATCTTTAAAAAAGTAGAGGATTGGTTATGGGGGTGAGGGTGAAGGGATCTGGAAAATGAGAAATTGCTACATTGTGGAATTTCACAAAACCTCTCAATACATTCTCAAATAAACAAATAAGTTTATTATTTGTTAAACATTTATTCAGGTGCTTCTATTTCAGACACTAAAGCAGGTGGTGAGCTTATCCCATGTAATTTGTGGGTACATTTAAGGGGATAGAGGGTTAAACCTTTTTCTGCATTTCTGTGTCTATTCAAAGTTAAGGATGCAAATTTATCAAATGGGAAATCTGACTGTACAAGTCATGCTGTAATAAAATTAATACTTTCTTCAAATTGTCAGAGAAAGGATTAGAGCAACACAAGCCACTAGAAGTTTCAGTATTGATGGAAATATTGTATATCTACATGGAAAAAAAATGGTAGCCACTCATCACATACAGCCATTGAGCAATTGAAATGTGGTTAGTGTGAAAGAGAACACTGATTTTTAAATTTATTTAATTTCAATTTAATAGCTACCTAGCTAGTGGACATCACAGGATTAGGATTATGCGACAGATTTGCTACAAATCAGTTTAATGCATTCAAATTGAAACAAATACTGAAGATTAAGGAATGATCTTTTTGAATAATGATACTG
>NW_024412377.1:16969405-17029798 GCF_014898765.1 Herpailurus yagouaroundi
AAGATGACTTGTATTTCTTCCTGAATTGGTGTTTTTCCCATCTAAAGATCCATTTATTCCCATGTCTGTTACTTGATGCTGGTGGTTTGCTAGAGGTCTGGGTGGAAGGATAGACAAGAATATTCATTCATGGTCTCTTTATGTAGACTGGGCTTCATTGCAATGCACATAGTGGCTAAAGTTCAAGGGCAAGTATTTTAAAAACAAAAGAAATCAGACAGAAACTCTTGCTTTTATGACCTAAGATGGTCACATAGAAATACACCTCCTCTATGTTAGTCAAGGCTGTCACTAATCCACTTCAAAGTTCAAGGGAAAGGAAGATAGAACACAATTCTTTTTCTTTTTTAAATTTCTTTAATGTTTACTTTATTAATTTTTGAGAGAGAGAGCAGGGGAGGGGGAGAGAAAGAGAGAGAGGGGGAGAGAGCAGGCTCCACACCGCCAGCACAGAGCCTGAAGCAGAGCTTGAACCCACGAACCATGAGATCATGACCTGCGTGGAAATCAAAAGTTGGACACCCAACCGACTGAGCTACCTAGGTGTTCTGACAGAACCCAATTCTTTATGGAAGGAATGTCAGCCTCACTGTCAGAAGAACATATGAGAAGAGAAGGACACAGTATGCCCATTTTTGGAACTTATAATCAGAAATCTCTTTCAGAAATGGTTCACTAGTAACTAGCATTGTAACTTTTAATAAGTCCTAGGAAAACTAAATTTTATTTAATTTTTATAAGTTTTTTATTTAAATTCCAGTTAGTTAACATATACTGTAATACTAAACCTAACCAAAGAGGTGAAAGATCTGTACTCTGAAAACTGTAAAACACTGATGAAACAAATTGCAAAGGACACAAAGAAATGGAAAAACATTCATTCTCATGGATGGGAAAAATATATTTTAAATTTAACAGGGAAATCAGAACTTATAGGAACATAGGTCCCTGGTGCCATCCTCTTCGGTGTGGGGGGTTTTGCATAAAGGGGCAAAGAGAATACCCTGGATTTACCCACAGCTCTCTTCAATGTAGAATATCAGGATTCCACATAAGATTTCATCTGATGAAGTATCCTGATAATCTATCTACAAGTTTGAAAATTACAGATCTATCAATCCCCAGTTACAGGTGAGGAAACTTTGGTGTGATCTTGCCCTACATTTTCTTGTCAGAGTCAAGACTGGAATCCAAGTCCTCTCACTATGCTTTGCACTGTTCTATGATACAGGTCAGCGAACTCAAAGAATAAGAAGACACTGCCTGAGATCGATCCACCCATGTGTGTGATAATCACTTACTTTCGAAGAGTAACACTTGGGCTGCTATCTAGCCACCATGCTGGGAGAAAGCCCAGTTCACATTTGAGGATCAAACTACAGTTATAATTTTTTGTACTAAGTATTCAATAAATACTGGCCAAATAATAGAATATTTCCAGGAACCAGTGAGAAATGTAATTGAAAATATTTGGAAAACTGTAAAGGACTAACAAACACAAGTTTCCTAGTATGTTAAAATACACTGGAGCTATTAGGCTTCCTCATTTAAAAATGGCATCTGCTTTGGGGTGCCTGGGTGGCTCAGCCAGCTAGGCGTCAGACTTCGGCTCAGGTCATGATCTCACATTTTGTGGGTTCGATCCCCGCATCGGGCTCTGTGCTGACAGTTCGGAGCCTGGAGCCTGCTTCGGATTCTGTTTCTCCCTCTCTCTCTGCTCCTCCCCCATTCATGCTCTCTCTCTCTCTCTCCTTCAAAAATAAACAAAAACGTTAAAAAATTTTAATGACATCTGCTTTGAATACCTACAGGGGTTAAAAATTCAATTTTGTGACTGTGCGCTAAATTGCGACTACCATAATGTCAAGAACAAAATCTTAGCTTTCTGTGACAACAACAAAAACCTGAATGATAGTGCAAACTGAGCATGATACAGTGAATAAGTAATACAAGCTTTCTTTTTCTTTTCTCTTTAAATTAGTTCACTTTTAAATTACAAGTTAAGATAAACGCTATCTAACGATAGCCCTGTTCAATTACAGTAGTATGATCTGCATCTATACCAAGCAATCCATCAAGCGGATTTAAATTACTCATATAAACCCACGCCAAAGTCAAATATTACTTGTCTGTTGGTGACAAAAACTGATTTCTAGGGGCGCCTGGGTGGCTCAGTCAGTTGGGCGTCCGACTTCGCCTCAGGTCATGATCTTGCGGTCTCTGAGTTCAAGCCCCTCGTCGGGCTCTGTGCTGACAGCTTGGAGCCTGGAGCCTGTTTCGGATTCTGTGTCTCCCTCTCTCTCTGACCCTCCCCCACTCAAGCTCTGTCTCTGTCTCTCTCAAAAATAAATAAACATTAAAAAAATTTAAAAAAAACTGATTTCTGAAGAAAAAGGAACCTTTAAAAATACAGCCAGTTTTTTTTTCTCCCAATGAACACACTAGAGAGAACCTATTATTAATTTTAAATATTTGCAATACCATAAAGCCCTTAGATATTCTGAATTCCTGGAGAGCAAGAGCTGAGTCATATTTGTCTTTAAGCCTCCAGAGTTTAACACAGAGCCTAGTACATTCTAGCAAATGAAATATATGAATGTCGAAAACAGACTAAACTGAGAAGCAAAAGTGGGTTCAATACAACCAATAAACCAGGAAACTTCTGTGGATCATGACCCGCGAGCACCATGATTGTTGGTGTATTTTCCTTCACCTACGGTCAACAAGACTATAGATGCCATTTCACTTTATGTTCAACTCTCTATAATTTAAAAAACTCTTCTCAAGTGACTTTCTTTAATATGATCACAGAAAAATAAGTAAACATGGTGATTTTATACAAATAGTTAATAAATGTGAGTCGGTATATATCAAATTTCTGAAACATGCCAATTCACTACAGAACTGTAGGTAGAGAGATAGACAGACCTAGGTAGATAGATAGACAGGTAGATAGAGATGATAGATAGATATGATGACAGATATGGTGATGATAGATAGATAGCAAGACTAACAATAATTTCAATTTAATTATATGTATGTTGCAAATGTATAAATAAGTTTTTACTCTTTTGTACTTATGCATATGAAAGTCACTATGACTAGTTTAACTAACAGCTTACTTAAAATATAGCTAATAAAGCACAGGCAAGTGAGCAACTGTCCCTGTGGAATTCTGTTTTGCGGGGAGAGAGCCCAGGACTCCCATTACCTTTTGGTCACGACCCCAGGTGTGACAGGGGCTGCAAAGGAAATAACTCTGAGCCTCCATTTCCTACCACTCACAGTGTGGACCATAATCCTCATCTTCATTTAATGTATATCAAGCTACAAGACTTGTTTAGTTTATATTATTATTATTGCTTATTATTATTCTAGAAAAATGAGGTACTTTCTTCTCTCTTAGTCTAAGAACATAATTTCATGGCTAGCGACGTGGCATGCAGGCAGATGAATTCCTCAGAAAACTGTACCACAAAATCTATTTCTTTCTGGTTAAACAAATCTATTCTTTCTGTGTAGTAAGCTACACAGAAAGTAAGCTTTCTGTGTAGAAGCAGTTTCTAACTACTTCTAAACTTTAATGTCCTTAAGAATAGACTTCATCTTGGGGCGCCTGGGTGGCGCAGTCGGTTAAGCGTCCGACTTCAACCGGGTCACGATCTCACGGTCCGTGAGTTCGAGCCCCGCGTCGGGCTCTGGGCTGATGGCTCAGAGCCTGGAGCCTGTTTCCGATTCTGTGTCTCCCTCTCTCTCTGCCCCTCCCCCGTTCATGCTCTGTCTCTCTCTGTCCCACAAATAAATAAACATTGGAAAAAAAAAAAAGAATAGACTTCGTCTTGTTTTTCCCATAAACCCCAACAAATCGTGTTTTGCATATAAATGACAGTCTGGACAAGCTTATGACAACGAATGTATGAATTTGTGTTTAGTCTGAATTATGGATAGTAATGCCAGAGGTTAATTTTTCTGTACATACAAAGATGATATCCTATGCATTATGTTGAAGTAAAATGAAGTTATAACAAAATAGCTTTATATGCCAAATAACCTCAAAAAAAGAATTACCCAACAATTTGATCCCAACTCATAATGATATATTTACATACAAAATTTTCCCCAAATGACAGTTAGTGAGTCAATTCACTCACTGATACTTGAGCTGTTCCACAATAAATGCAAACAATCCATTGCCATCTGGATAAATATATGACTGAGAAAAGAATTGTCTCTGGTATCATTTGTTTATTTTGTAATTATATAAAATATGTTTTAGGGCTTTAATGTAGATATTTTAAATTATCTTTGTCTAATGATATTTGTTACAGCAACACCAAAAATATATTGGAAACATTTGTGTGTTGATAGTTTCTGATAATTTGAATGAAGGGAATTTTTGGAGCTTCTATCTTTTTTAAGATTCTCAAGAATTAGTATCATAAAAACAGCAAAGCAGTAAAGCATAAAAGAATTATTAGGAGTCTTATAAATTATTTGGACCTCCAACTATAGCAACACTGATTAATGACTGCTTTTTAATTAATTAAAGTTATTCAATCATTGTAACATTTCATTTTGCCTGAGATTTTATATGTAAGGGTCAGGCTGAAACATATGCTAGTTCAATGTGCAATAAGGTATACTTACATGTTTTTTTTCTTCTTGCCAGTACAATGTAAGCTATTTATTTCTCACTCATTCACCATGATAATGGTTACCTGCTTAGCTGGCTAGTTTGATCAGTGAAAACAGCCTTATGCATTAGAATATGAATACATTTTACTTTTAAACTCTGCAAACTCAAGCAAAATAAAGCCCACAATAAGCTATTCTTACTGTAAATCTTTAATTATCATGAGGTATGTGTTTAGTCTCTTTATTTTTCACATGACTGCATAGCATTTACCCCAGCAGACTTCCTTGAGGACTCTAAAATACAGTGGTCTATGAACAGATACTAGAACAGATCAGGGAGATACATATTTTAGAAATGATTATATATATGGATATATATGGACATATATACATATGTAGCATATATATACATACATATAGGTGTGTATATATACATATATATGTGTATATATATGTGTGTGTATTTATGTATTATGTGTCTAAATCCCAGTTCTACATATTTCCCAGTGAGGGCCAACATAAATAATGAGAATCTACTCATGAGGGTTTCCTAATTTGCATTTAAGTAAACTCTAGAGCCAGCATGTGCCCCAATCATGTCGATAGCCTAAAAGAAAATGAATTTCTCTAAATATGAAAAATCTAAAATTGAGACTTGGTGGTGCCTGCTTCACTGAGAAAGCACAAACTCTCGTCTCATCTTCCACAAGTTGGAGCACAAGGCTCTGGCTGGAGGTGTCAGACGTGCTACTATTGTGCAATGATGATGTTTTCGTGGTCTACATAGCCACTGGGGAGAAAGAGACCTTCCAGAACCACAGAACAAGTGATTAATGAACTATCTGCAGACTTTCATCTTCAGTTAAGGTACAGAAGCCTGCTAGTCCTACTTTGAAAAATATGCGCGTTTTGTGTGTGTGTGTGTGTGTGTGTGTGTGTGTGTATTAAGACGAAAGTCTCAGTAAGATTAGTTTTCTAATGAATGATCTTTTATTATGGGCAATATGTCTTTGCTAAATAAAAGTGATTTGAAGAAACGGTCTCTGCTTAGCTGTCACTTATTATGTATAAGCCATTAGAGTGAATGGTTCAGGAAGGTCTTATAGTCTATAACACAAACAATTCATTTTGACCACATTTGCCAAAGATCTTAAAGCTAAACTTTATTTTCTAACTACAGTATGGTTAAGCTATCCCCCAAGACTCGATGAGTAACATAGATGAGAGCTGACATGAAAGAAATGATGAGTAACAAATGTAACTGTAATCGGATGTGGTATAGGAGGAGAAAAAAGATGCCAAGCGTGAAAGCAGTCTTCAGGAAAACACCCTAAAGAAAACAGGTGTCCTCCAAAAAGGGAAGACCAGCATTCTGATCTCTTGACGATATGTCTGCTCTACAGCTCTGGCAGCTGACTGGATGATCTGCTCTCAAAGCCTGAGTACAGGGGACATACTTTTGTAAGGAGACGGCAGGACAGAGAAAGCATACGGTACAAGAGCAGCTTGTAAAACACCTGTTCAGCGTAACAAGGATGGGTGAATTTCCTCAGGGTCAAGTGGGCAAACCGAAAGCTAAAATTGAGAAATCACGTTATAAACTCACCCAAGAAGACTGCCTTCGATGCAAGGGGGCCATGGAATTGAGAAGCCAGAAGACCTACCACTGAGTGCTCATATCACGTTCCTATGCAGACGGGATGCCCAGAACCCGCACCGTCCGATAACTCAAAGTTCACTTAAGAAGACGATGTTTGGGCAGCAGCCTTTCCTGCCAGTCCATTTAGTCCTAGAAGCAGTGGCAGCCAATGGAGTATCATATCGGGCAGATAAGAGAGACTTGTGTGTTTCCCTCTCTCTTTTCCACTCTGACAGGCCGGAGAATGTGTACCCTACAAGCGAGGGGTCACAGTTCCAACTTATGGTGTCACCGAGTTCTGCAGTTATCTATTGCCATGCCGCAACAAATAACCCTAAAATGTAGTTGCTTGAAATAATTACTGTTTTAGACATTCTCACAACATTGTAAGAATCCGGGCAGGGCTGGTCTGGGCACATGTTCTGTTTCACACGGCATTGGTGGATGTTACACTGTGGTATTCAGCTAGTACACTTTCCAAGACAGTCTCACTCACATACTCAGCACCCTGGAAGGTATGATGGAAAGGTTGAGCTGAACTCGGATGGTCAACCTGAGCACCCACATGTGACCACTCTAGAATGGTAGCCTCAGGGTAATCAGTTTTTTTTTATGTGACAGGTCAGTGTTCCAAGAAACAAGGTGGAAGCTGCATGTTCTTTTTTGTAAGTCTGACCTTTAATAATCAGAATAACCTAGAAGTAATGAAATCCGTTAAAGACATCATTAGGGCCTCAGAATAGGTGTCTAACTATTCTTCTTTAGTCACAATTGTTGAAGATAAACGAAACTGTTTAATATTTACACCCACTGAGTGGAGACTGAACAAAAAACCCCTCAACAGAAATATTCCCATTCAGCTCTCCCCTGCACAGAAAAAGGAAATTAGCTGCCAAAGTAGCAGATGAACAAAATAAAATAGGAAGGGAACAAAATGAAAGACACTCAGAAGGGATTTCCCCAAGCCTTTCACAAGACCAGAAGCAGATGACTGGGAGATGCACTCATTTTGCAAACTACATCGAAAACGAAATGTCACCATTCCCCCGACTAATCTGTTACCTGAGGAAGCTGCGATAATATCCTAGGTTGTCCAGACAAACATATATGGCCCATGCCACTTTCAGTCTAGAGGATTGTCTTCTGGACCAAGCAGACACCAACACAAGGGATCAGTCCTAGCAATCCTATTGATTCTGAGGGATTCCTTAAAGAAAACCGCTTATAGCTCCTGCATATTCCACAGTGACATTTATAAAAAAAAAAAAAATCACATTAAAATTACATTCTACGAAAAAGAGAGAAGGGAGAGGGGTGATTTTAAGAATACGCTCTTCAGTTTGAGAAAATATTTCAGAATGGGCTATTTTGTGTGATAATGAATTCCTCCTGCCTGGCCTCTGAAGCTCCCAATATTGTATACAGGGGTCCGGCGTGGAAGAGAAGCTGGAAAGCTGGCAGACTTTTGCGGGCACAGCATTGAAAGGGATGAGGTCACACAATGAAATGCACTCACTGCTAGATATTCATGCAAGTCTGCAAACAGGGCTCATTGGCGGCTGTCACAATTTCTCCGGACTTACGCTACGAGGAAAAGGAACAGGTTTCTGAGTTTCCCCAGGAGACCACTCAGCTGTCAGTCCAAAAATGAAAAACACCTCAGCAGGGACTCGTTTAAGAGTGTTCAATCCAAAGAACTGCAGTATAACATTGATTCTGTCCATGCCATACTTACTAACTTTACTCGCAATTATGGAGAAATTATACTGCGCGGTGCTTTCTCTGTCTAGTAATTCATTAGTGGCGATGGTTCCTTCAGTTCCATCTATTGTAAAGTAGCTGTCCCCATCACTCTTCCAATCTATGAAGTACCTGTATATAAAAAGAGTAGATGCAAATGTGCAATGATTACACATTAATCATAATGGCAGTCAGGCTAACTTGACACAATTCCTTATTTTTCTCCCTGTAGCTATTACCCACCTTGCAATAAAGAAGAGTGTAAATGACAGCTTCTTTATTGCAAAGTCAGTATGCTCAAGGGGAAACTGGAAATAATGAAAGATTTAGTACTCCTGCTGTTCATATTATTTTAGGGTCTTGACACCTTGAAAGCTCAGCAGAGACGAAAATTCTAAAGCTGACCATGGGTTTCCTTAACCTGCTGAATATTAAAACTTTTCCAAGCAGTAAAAGATTCCTTAATGGTGGCTGTGGGAAGAACTGGGGGTGGGGGAAGCATCTGGATACAGCTACAAAGAACTTTGGCCAGAACAGAGGTAGAATCTTCATTTCCACACATAGGGGAAAAAAATCATATTATGGAAACTAAGGGGCAATTTTGTAACTGACACTGTGGAATTTATAGAGAAGTATTTCCCTCAAATACATATAAAGGAGACACTGTTGTTTTATTACTCTATGTCAGTACAACTTTCTAAAACAAACAGTGAGCAATGTCCCTTTATCTTCTTTATTAGTTAACCTTTTGATAATAACAGATGTTACCTTCTTTATGTGAAGAAGCTGAACTAGAACATTCCAAGAAAATTAATTACAAAAACCAGAAATTGCAATTATATAAATCTTTATGCAGCAGATAGAGTGAAAAGTCTTTTTCAAACACATATTTTCAATCATAGTAATAAGCATTTTGAAATCTTAGCATGTACCAGATAATGTTCTAAATGCTTACCTGTATTACCTTATTAAATCCCCACCAAAAAAAAAAAAAAAAAAAAGAGTTATTCATCTCCCCACTTTGCCTATGAGGAAACTGAATCGTCGAGATATTAAGGAATCTGCCTCAGTTCACATAGAAACTTTTAGAGTGGATATTTGACACACGTCGTCAATCTTTTCCATATCATTATCATTATGTAGTCTTACCAATTTTAAATCGAACTTTATGTGAAAGAGCTCTGCTCATCAAAAGGCTCAACGTGCAATATATTTATCACCATTACTGTGGCCTGGGAATCATGACTAGGTCAATACAAACAGACATCATCGAAGTGAGCCCATCTAAATCCCCAGGCCAAAGAATCCGGTTGTTCATTGTGGAGTTAGTTAAGCCATGCATTTCAAAGTAGAAAGTTATTGTTTTGACAAGTTGGTTATTTAAAACTGGGGCTAGAGGGGGCGCCTGGGTGGCTCAGTTGGGTAAGCATCCGAGTCGGCTCAGGTCATGATCTCACAGTCTGGGAGTTAGAGCCTCACACAGCCTCAGAGTCTGGAGCCTGCTTCAGCTTCTGTGTCTCCCTCTCTCTGCCCCTCCCCTGTTCATGCTCTGTCTCCCTCTCTCTCAAGAATAAAATAAAAACACTAAAAAAAAATAAACTGGGGTTAGTTTGCATCTCATTTCAGCACTAGACTAAAATCAATTGCTTTCATAGATGATATTTATGACTCTTAACTTGTTAATATTTGTTAGTAACTGCTAGGATCAGAGGATGGGCCATGCCGTTAGTCTGCCTTGGATACTTCCTTGGTTGATTTGAGGGGTGAGAAGGCATTGATGTCTTATGATTTCAATGTTGCATCCTGTCTCATAGGAATGCTCTCAGAAATAAATATTACAGAAATAAATATATAAATGAACTTAAGGCACATTTACAGGTCAGAGAGGATAGAGTATAATAGAGCTATCTCCCTATCACATAATCTCCTTTTCTGAACACGGAAGCATTTTCTCACAAAACCCCTTTCCAGTACCTTTATTCAATTGAGCATAAGGATAATTTAGAAGAAAATGGCTACTGAATCTCCTTAGTGACTATAGCATTTCTGGAGGAAATTGTCGGTGTAGAGGAACTGGGTCCGATCATACAATTCACTAAATATTTTCGGAGTGCCTGCTATATACTAGACACTATACTAGAGTTGAGAAATACAGTAAAGCACAATGCCCACCAGTGAGAAGTCCAGCTGGGAGACACAGACAATTTCAGCGCCTGATAGGAAAGAGAACACACCAGGAGTGCAAGGAAAAGACGCCCAGTTCAACACCCGTTGGTTCAGGCAAACTTTCCTTCACATGACGTTTGATGACATTAGAAAGTGATACAGGAATCATTTGGGACAAGAGTGAGGTAGACAAAGTGAGGAGAGGAGGAAAGACATTTCAGGAGGCTGCGACAGCCATAGCAAAACCATGTTGTGTGGGGGTGGGGGGGAGCTAACTATAAGCTGCTGGGAATCATGAAAAAATATCTGAAAGGCACAATCATATGGAAAAAGTTCAAAGATTTAGGTCAAGGAGGGTGGTATAAAGTACACTGAGGAGGTGGGGCATGTTTCTATGGCTAATGAACATTATCAAGGGGGATAATTTGTAATCTGGTAGGGCCAGGGAGTTGATGGTAATTTCTTTTTTTTTATGTCTTTATTTAAATTCCAGTTAACATAGAGTGTAATATAAGTTTCAGGTGTACAATACAGCGATTCAACACTGCCCTACACCACCCGGGGCTCATCACAGCAAGTTCGCCCCTTAATCCCCATCACCGATTTCGCCTCCACCATCCACTCACCCACCTCCTCTCTGGTAACCATCTTTTTTTTTTTTTTTTCTTTTGGTCAAGAGTCTGTTTTTTAGTTTCAAAGTCCTTCCCCTCTGATACCTAGTCTCCTTGTCTTCTAGGATGTCCACTTAACAGTAACGGTGAGTGTTGTTGTAAAGATGAAATGAGATAAAATATGTGGGACTCGGCATAGAATCATGCGTTTGTGTACGTGTGTGTATCCCTTTTCTCTTTCCACATTACCGATTATTTCGTTTTACTTCCCAGATTAAAAAAAAAAAAAAAAAAAAAAAGATTCCCTAACATAAAAACATATGCTTACTACTGGGACCAAGTTGTGACATTCAAAGTCTTCAACTTTAAAATTCCTGAACCACAGAGCTCCCACGCAGACCCCTGGGGTACAAACCATGAGCACAAACATCCAGGCCCTAGTTCACACAATGGTGTTTTTCATTTGGCACTCATCCACTATTGTCTGGCGTCTAATTTTTAGCTCCGTCACCGTATTTTTTGGTGCCTCCTTTCTCTGGATGTTATCCTTTCTGGAAGCTTTTTGCCTCCTTCTGGAGTTCTACTGAAACTTATTTGAACATTTTCTACTCAGCTAAATATCTTCAGCATCTTCCCATAACTGATCAGGCTCCAAGACTGTAGGTCCTGTAGTACGTCCTGGCATCGTCCTGATGCCCTACCTTTGGGTGACTGACTGATCCCTGTGCCTGATTGAACAATAACCATGAGGCAACAACTACCATTTTAAATTGTGATGTTTTGCCCAATATAGCAAGAAATGACCCCCATCAATGAAGTGGAAATGGAGGTACTCCTACATTTCCTAGACATTTTCAGAGAAGACATGACCATGTCCTAAAATGTCTAGATTATTTTCAGGAGATACACCCTTCCAGAGTGTAGATCACATGTTTACTTTAGGTTTGCCACAGTCCACAGCCAATCTAAGGGTAGAAGGATATTCTAATTGCAACTGCTCACAACAGTATTACATGAACTGTCTAATTTGGCCTCACTCACCTATATAAATGAGAAAACCCCTGAGATAGAGAATCTGAATCATGTTACCCTTATTTGGTAAGTAGATGAGATTTAAATTTTAAAAAAGGCGTTTATGATCTATATATAATGAAATAAATGTATAGTTCATGTAAGTATGCAACCACCGTTGCTAAGAAACCTGTTTTCACAATTGAATAGAAGTCAAAAATTAAAGCCTTAACTTAATCTTTGCAGACCACTTGACAGGGTACAATTTTATTACTTTTCTGTAAATGAGTTTTCAGAAATGCCTTAAAAAGTTTTCTTCTCTCCATTAGGTAAGCATTCTCCTAAAAATTGTGTCTTTTAATTTGCCTAATAACTTTCTCACAGTTAATGGAAAAGCTAAATTCTCAAACACATTTTGTAAAAAGTCCTTGATGGTCCAGAGTTACTCTAAAAGTATTACATCTCATTCTTTAAGCAATAAAGATGTAGGAGTAATGGTTCAGGTCAAGGTAGAAAATTTTCTTTTGTTAATATGATAATAACCAGAATCTCTTCATTCTGTCTTAGTCACTGTTTTGTTTTGTTTTTGTTTTCTTTTTTTTTTTTTTTTTTGAGGAAGATAATTAAATGAAAGTAAATCCCATTCAATTTATTTTCACAAACATTTTATTGAGAATCTAAGGCACATACGACAACACTTAGGTTATAGTCGCTTCATCAAGAATCACAATTAATTTTTTTTCTTAGAAATCCCAACATTTCTCTCAAACTTTGTTACATCTTAGTTGTTAGTTTCCTATTAATCCCTTTTAGTTTAGTTTTGTTTTGTTTTTTCTAATCCTCTTCTTCATTCTAACTTTCCCCTTAGGAAAATTAAACGTTATATCATAGACAGTATAGAGAGCTTCTCTTGTTGTTTGCTGTGAAATGAAACATTTTTATAAAATTATAATCATTTGGGGCGCCTGGGTGGCTCAGTCGATTGAGCGTCCGACTTTGGCTCAGGTCATGATCTCACACTCCATGAGTTCGAGCCCCGCGTCAGGCTCTGTGCTGACAGCTCGGAGCCTGGAGCCTGCTTCAGATTCTGTGTCTCCCTCTCTTTCTCTGCCTCTCCCCTGCTCATGCTCTGTCTCTCTCTGTCTCAAAAATAAATAAAAACACTAAAAAATTTTTTTTAAAAAATAAATAAAATTATAATCATTTAATAAAGTCATAAATCTTCTGTCTTTAAATTTTCCACTTGGAGGCACATAATATGTTTATAAATACATCCTTAAAGAAAGAGAAATACATCATAATCCACATTTTTATTAAAATTAGAGTTGTTATATTTTAATTTCCCTCCAGGTTGCTTAAGAGTTTCTTAGTTTTTTATCGCTCATCATCAGGGAAATACAAATCGAAACCACAATGAGATACCACCTCACACCTGTCAGAATGGCTAAAATTAACAATTCAGAAAACAACAGCTGTTGACGAGGATGCAGCCAAAGGGGGACCCTCTCACTCATTTTTAAAAAGTGACATGTGGTGGGGTGCCTGGGTGGCTCAGTCAGTTGAGCATCTGACTTTGGCTCAAGATATGATCTCGCAGTCTGTGAGTTCGAGTCCCACGTGGGGCTCTGTGCTGACAGCTCAGAGCCTGGAGCCTGCTTCGGATTCTGTGTCTCCCTCTCTCTCTGTACCTCCCCTGCTCAGACTCTGTCTCTCTGTCTCTCAAAAATAAATAAACATTAAAAAAATAAATAGTCACATGTGGTCTTCTGACTGTGCATCAGATTTTTATGTATCTAAATGCCAACTTTATCTGTCCCTAGAGTCTTATACCCAGAAACTCAGAAGCAGCTCGCTCTAGTGGGAAAAAAGTAAAGGTTAGGCAAATATTGATTCAGTTTGGGTTCTGCCATTAAGAGCTTCAGTATTAAACAGAACTTTCAGTTTCTCATGTATTATAAAATATGGACAGCACTATCTGACTAAATAAGGACGGAATGTGATCATGCCTTTGCCCATGTTTCTCCCTGTGAAGCCTTAGCAAATCCCTCCAGGCAGATTTATTGCTTCTTTATTATGATATTCTATCTTCTTACTTCTTTTATCTAATTTATCTATTTTAATTGGTGTTAACAGTGTCTCTCCAATGAGATAGTGAAATAATTGAATTTTGCTTTGTTGTTACAGTAAGTTTCTATAGAATACTCAGAATTCATCACCAAATTTACTGTTCTATCCATAATATCTTGTATGTATGAGTTCCATTATGTTATAAAACACCTGACTGTTGTTAATAATAGTCTGATGATATTTCAAGCATGGAATTTCTTCATGTGTATCTTTGAATATTCAAACATTAATTCTGAAGCCCTTTTCAGGTACCTTCAACTTAACTACTTCCTTGAACTGAATCAAATGCTTGTTGATGCAAGTCGCAGTTGGAATTATTTACTCTCTAGTGGCTGTGGCCAAATGTCTCTGCACTACAGACATTCTAACTAGAGTAATTTACCATTTGACACCCAAATATAGACATCATATTTAAAAGACGGCTTTTATTTCCCTTTTTTTCTGATAACAAAGCTTCATCTCCTCTTTGCAGTTTGTTTACTCTTTAGCTCCTTTACTTCTGAAAATTACTCACATTCTCTTAACTCATCAACTAGTCTTATAATATTTTCTAGGGAGAGGTTTTTTATATCTATGATATATTTAAAGTAACTGATCCTTTGTTAGCAAGGATGTGGAGAAAAGGGAACCCTTGTGCACTGCTGGTGGGAATGCAAACTGGTGCAGCCACTGTGGAAAACAGAATGGAGGTTCCTCAAAAAATAAAAAGAGAACTACCCCATGACCCAGCAACTGCACTACTAGGGATTTATCCAAAGGACACAAAGATGCTAATTCGAAGGGGCACATGCACTCCAATGTTTATAGCTGCACTATCGACAGTAGCCAAAGTATGCAAAGAGCCCAAATGTCCATCAATGGATGAATGCATAAAGAAGATGTGTGTGTGTGTGTGTGTGTAATGAAAATTAGTGATCAAAAAGAAAGAAATCTTACCATTTGCAACAACATGGTTGGGACTAGAGTGTACTAAGTAAAGTACTAAGTAAAAGTGTGCTAAGTAAAATAAGTAAATCAGAGAAAGACAAATATCATGTGATTTCACTCATATGTGGAATTTATGAAACAAAACAGATAAACATAGGGGAAGGGGAGAAAAACTAAGACAAAAAGAGAAAGGTAGACAAACCATAAGAGACTCATATACAGAGAACAGACTAAAGGTGGCTGGTGGGGTATTCGGTAGGGGGTGGGCTAAATGGGTGATGGGCATTAAGGAAGGCACTTGCTGGGATGAGCATTGGGTATTATATGTAAGTTATGAATTACTAAATTACACTATATGTCAACTAACTTGGATTTAAATAAAACTTATGAAAATAATAAAATAAAGAAACTGATCTTTAAAAATCAAAATAATATGAAATTTCAAATAAATGTGAGAAAAGTCTATTTATAAAAGCAATTAAAGAAATTATAGAGAGAAGGGAATGAGCTATAAAATGTGTGTGCTGTATATGGGGTACTCCCTGAGCATTTCAAGATAAAGCAAAGAATGAAACCTCCAGCAGGCAAAAGGTAAATGCAAAAAGTCAGTTATAAAAAAAATATATAAATTTGGATGTTTTGTCACTTTGAGGAGTTAGCATGAAATATAATAGGATAGCCTTCAAAGTAACACATCACCCTAACTAGTATCTGGACGCTTAGCCATTGAGATTTCCTTGAGTGTATCACTAGAATAACATAAAATTTTGTCTAAAAATAAAAGCAAATTCAACAATGGATTGGTCAATCCACATAAAAATTAGACCTGTAAGTCTGTATCACAGATCCACTGAATTTTGTCAATAAATCCTCAATTTTGTCTAAATCTTATAAGAAATTTGTGGTTGTCTAAAAAAAATGAAAGGCACTGAATCTCAAATAATAAAATTTTACTTCAATACATACCAAAAATTCGTTAATAAAACAACCGTATATTTTGGTTTTTGCTTTTCCAGCCTGATAAATGTCAATGGTGTCAGTTCAATTAAACATTTTTCAGATTTAGTTAAAGTTGGTGTAAGATTTAAATCAGAGTAACACAGGGACGCCTGGGTGGCTCAGTCAGTCAAGTGTCCGACTTTGGTTCAGGTTGTAATCTCACACTCAGTGACTTTGAGCCCTGCGTCAGGCTCCGTGCCGACAGCTCAGAGCCTGAGCCTGCTTCAGATTCTGTGTCTCCCCCTCTCTCTGCCCCTCCCCTGCTCATGCTCTGTCTCCCTCTGTCTCAAAAATAAATAGAAACATTAAAATAAATTAAATCAGGGTAACATAAATAAAGTGTTTAGAATACTTTCGAGTGTATAATATAGTCCATGGTTACCATATTTAAGGGATTAAATATTGTACATTTTTACTGACTTGTTTTGGCTTTCTACCAAATTTTGTTTAATAAGCTACTCAAAACTTTGAAATTTTAATTATATTTTCAACAATTTTCTTAAAATTGCAAAGCAACTCAAAAACTTAGGTGAGTATTTCAATTGCACTGAAAAAGGGAAACACTTAGCTCTCCGTTTAGAATCTGGCTGCTTATCGTTAAATCCTATTCTCATCCTTACTGAAGACATAATTGGATCTTCCTACGCCTCAGTTTCTCCCTCTATAAAATAACGTCAGTTATAATGTTTCAACAAAACTCACCAAAGTGCCCGGCTCAAAGCCAGGAACAAATTAGCTATTACAATGTCACTATATACTGATGGTTATCAAATTCACTATATATTGGTGGCACCCAAAGTAAATAAAAGTAAACTTGTCCATTTTGTGCACGTTCTTTGCAGTAGCTCCTTTTTATTGATTGTCAATGGATTGGTCATTTGAGGAAAGCAAAATAAGCTTATCCACAAAGGAATTTCTCATTCTTCATGGCAAGTTAAAATCTCTATCTTCTCTATCGACAACCTTTCAAATGAATTATTCTTCATCATTTCATTGATGTAAATTTAGAGGGAATGCTTCTTTCATTCCCAGTGCAATGAAAATAAGCAGGGAATTCTAGTAAAGGTGTTGCCTTTCTCTAACATTGTCAACCTCACCATAGATCTGCTTGTAAATGGGAGATTCTGATGGATAAATAATTGGATAAGAGCATGTCTAAAGCTTATACATACTCAGGTGTCTCACTGGGGGTAGCTTCTGCTGAGTTTCTGCTAGTGAAGATCAAGGAGAGATTACAGATATGTAAATCCAGTCTCTGATAAATTACATAACTGAAAACTAGCGTTAAGAAATCTGAAAATGAAATTCACCCAAACTCAACTTTTCTCTTTACTTTTGTTCACACAATTCCATTCCCTTCGATTAAAATAGTTTCTCACCTTCTCTTTCATCTCCTTCACCCTTGACTTTAAAGAATTCTTGTATATTTTAGAGAACAGTCCTTTATCAGATGTGTCTTTTGCAAATATATATATATTAAAATTCACATTGTGAATGCTAAAGTAAAGAGATAAGGCAAGCAGTGCTCAAAAAGGATTAACTGTTTTATCTTAATGAATATTTTATATAACCTTATGGATAAAATGTTTTCTCCCAATTGCTATCTGAGTCTTCAGTATTTTCTAAGAAAACAGTCCATAAATATAAAATTAGTTTGCTCTCTGCTAAATAATAAAAACCAGAATACAAAAGGGTGATTAGAGTTGTACAAAATGAGAAATTGGACTCTACATAATGAAGCATTTTTAAACCTCACTTTAAGAAAAAGAAATCATGTGTTACTCTCTTTATCAGAAACTATCTTTCATGAATCACTTCATTAATTCTAAGCGGAGACAACCTGACCTTTAACACTACCTAGGATTAAGTATCACCAAAATATATATTGCAAATTTTTAGATCACTAAAAAGATGCAGGGAAAATAACTATAAAGAATACAGAAAATATTAAATGAAAAAACAGGGATAATATGTACAAATGATAGACATGGGGGGAAAGCAGATAGAACCTTATATTATGGAATATTTCAAATAAACTCAGGGAAAAAGTAGAAAGAATTATGGAATTTAGGCACTACAGTAGCAGCTTTAAGTGTTAATATCTGGTGAGGTTGCCCTATTGACTTTTTTACTACTGTGTTGTGTTTAGGACCCTCAAGAGAATTATTTGTCCAAAGTTGATTTTTGTATGGTGTCTACTTGCAAAGGTACTGATGACATTTAGCTTCCATTAACTCTATTTATAAAAGCTAAGGATCTGAAAAAACATTTACAAAAAAGAAGAAGAAGAAGAAGAAGAAGAAGAAGAAGAAGAAGGGAGGAGGAGGAGAAGGAGGAAGAAAGAGTATACTCTTGACTTCATTGTGTTAAGATGGTTCTATATAGAGAGAGATAGAGATAATAATATAGAGATAAGGCTCAATAAAGATTATATCTAAACACCCAGGTCTTCAAACCTTTAAAAAACCAAAAGACCTATTATGTTTATATACCTAGATCTGTTTATGGTCAATTTGGAAAAATCAAATGCACATATATACATACATACATACTCTACATTTCATTATATATTAGTATAAATATATTAAGAGAATTTTACATGTAGTATGTAAGAGAATAAGGAAATATTACTATCAAGTATCTTTTTATTTCATGTATTTGTAGATGGTGGTTAAAAAGTGAATACATATTTATTCAATAAGCTAAAAATGGTAGGTACCATGATAGAGTTCAATATGGTTGGTGTCTTTAGTGAATATGAAAAATAGGAAAAACACAAGATTGAGAGGAAGGAGAAGTGAGTTAGAATATATATATATGTATATATGTATATATATATATATATGTGTGTGTGTGTGTATGTGTACGTGTGTGTGTGTGTGTATATATATATATATACACATATATATATATTATTGCCTATTCATATATATATGGCTTTGCCACCTAAGATGGCAGAATTCTAGGATGAAGAAGATGAAATAGAGAGTGAGAAACTATTTTATGTAGGGAATAGAATTGTGTGAACAAAGGTAAAGAGAAAGGGTGAATTTTGGTGAATCTCATTTTCAGATTTCTGAATGCTAATTCTGAGCTGAACATCACTTAATGGTATATCTGAGTTGCATATGTTTATCAATGACTTTATTTGCATATCTATAATATCTGCTTGATATTCTTGGGCAGCCATTAGGCAGAAACTCGGATAATTGAGTATATGAAGCTTTAGACATGCTTTTATCAAACTGTTCATCCATCAAAATGTCCGGCTTACAATAGGATCTTATCTGGAGTTGACACTATGAAAGAAAGGCAACCCTTACTAAAATCCCCTGCTCATTTTGATTGCACTGGGGAAAAAAAATAGCATTCATAAAGTTCAACAATATGAAAACAAAAACTTATTTTAAAAACTGGTCAAAGAATTTAACAAATCTTACCAAAGAAGCTATACAGATGTCAAATAGGCATGTAAACAGATGTCCTATCAAGCTCTTTCATCAGCAAATTAAAACAACTATGAGATATTACTACACACCTATTAGGATGTCCCAACTTTGGAATGCTGACAACACCAAATGCTGGTGAGGGTGTGGAGTAACCAGAACTTGCATTCATGGCTGGTGGCAATGCAAAATGGCGCAGCCACTTTAGATGACAAAGTAGTGGCTTCTTACAAATCTAGGCATTATCTCACCATATGCTCCAGCAAATGCACTTCTTGGTATTTACACAAAGGAGCTGAAAATGTATTTCCACATACAAACTTACACATAGATATTTATATGGCTTCATCAGTAATTGCCAAGACATGAAAATAATTAAGATCTTCTTTAGTAAGTGAGTGGACAAATAAACTCTGGTACATCGAGACAACAGAATAGTATTCAACACTAAAAAGAAGTGGCCTAGGAAGCCATAAATAGGTAGGAAGGAATTTTTATGTATGTTACTAAGAGAAAGATGTCAATCTGGAAAGCCTACATACTCTATGACTCCAACTATATGACATTCTGGAGAAGTTAAACTATAGAGGCAATAAATATGTAATTGACATACAGGGCTTGGTAGGGCTGGGGGAGGGATGAATAGGCAGAGCCTGGGGGATTTTAGTGTGAAAATACTCTGCATGATGTCTACTGATGGATACAGGTCATTATACATGTACTTGAACCCCCAGAATGTACAGAACCAAGAGTGAATCCTAAGGTAAACTATGGACTGTGGGCGATTATGATGTGTAGGTTCAGTTGGAACAAACGTACCACTCTGGTGGACATCAGTCATGCAGGAGCCTATGCATGTGTGCTGGCAAAGGATATCGGGGAAATCTCTGCAAACTTAAGTTTTGCTGTGAACTTAAACTTCTCTAAAAATGCTAAAATGTAAAAATCTGGGGTGCCTGGGTGGCTCAGTCAGTTAAACATCCGACCTCAGCTCAGGTCATGATCTCACAGCTCATGGGTTGAAGCCCTGTGTCAGGCTATGTGCTGACAGCTCAGAGCCTGGAGCCTGCTTCGGATCCTGGGTCTCCTTCTCTCTCTGCCCCTTCCCCCTCATGCTCTCCTTCGAAATAAATAAACATCAAAAAAATGCAAGACATCTATGAAAAACTTAATAAATAAATTAAAAATGTAAAAAAAAATTTATACCAATACTTCATCATTTAATCGTACAAAAATCTCACTAAATAAATGAAAATGAAAGTGGAGAATGAAAAATTAAAGATGTGAAAAAATAAAGATATGGCACACAAATGATGTAAATATGAGAATAAGAAGTAGAGAGAACCTGGTATTATGGAAAGATTCAAAGAAACTTAGGGGGAAAAGGGGAATGTGGAATTTAGACACTGCAGTAGAGGCTGAATGTATTAATGTCTGGGAGTGGGCGACTTTTTGAATTTTGAAGTTTTGCCTGTTTTTTGTTTTGTTTTGTTTCGTGTCGTTGAGAGGCAGGGAGTGCAAAAATGGGAGGATGGGGAAAGAGGATCTGACGTGGGATCTGCACTGACAGCAGTGAGTCCATGTGGGGCTTGAACTCACGAACTATGATATCATGACCTGAGCCAAAATCGGACATTCAACTGACTGAGCAACCCAGACACCCCTGAATTTTTATCATTTTTTCAAATCTTTTTTTATTAGTTTTTGCTTTATTTCTGAGAGGCAGAGAGAGACACAGCATATGAGGGGGAGGGGCAGAGAGAGAGGGAGACACAGAATCCAAAACAGGCTCCAGGCTCTGAGATGTCAGCACAGAGCTTGATGCGGGGCCCGAACTCAGGAACCATGAGATCATGACCTGAGCCGAAGTTGGACGATCAACTGACTGAGCCACCCAGGCAGCCCGAATTTTTACCATTTAATTACCACTGAAAATAAATTATATATGTTGCTACCAGATGGTATTTGATAAGCTGGGTCTCTTTTTCCTCTCACTTCCTAAGGGTGTTTTGTAGTTGAGCTCAACTTCCTGTCCATATAATAAGATTTTTGATGTATTGGAAATGTCTCTCAAATAAAAATCAGCTACACTCATAGTCTCTTAATTCATGATGAAAAAATCAATGCCAGTTGATTACAGATTTTTTTTCCCAAAACTCTGGTGAACAGACCAAATTTAGGATTTAAGATAATTTTAAGCAGGACACAGATAAACATTTCTATTTTAATGCCAAGTTATTAATTATTTTAAATATCACAATCTACTTATGGTAATTGATAATGGTTTTCTGTTTATTAATTGATTTTACTACTTGATTTAAGTGGTAGGTTTTGGTTACAAATACCGTTAAACAGAAGGTTACATGAATAAGGAGCATTTTAGTTGTTCAATTAAATTATGTAATTTTGAACTTATATATGGAAGTTTATATGCACAAAATACATTTTACTTTGAGTCATCAGATTCTTATCATCCCATACTTCTTACATAGACTGAGTTTAGAATTGAATTATCCCTTTTCCCATTTTATACATAAAATTAATTAGATTAAATTTTCTTTTAAAATTCATAGGATAACTAAGAAGTTTACATCTTTGTAACAAAAGAAACATGGCAGACTGAACAAAATTATCCACTAAAATCTCTCTGTAGCTCAAATCACTCATACTCAAGACAAATGTTAATTTTCATGTAACTGAATAGTGATCATATATTTTAAATTTCATTTCTAAGCTTAAGAGACTACTGTTGTGAAAATCCCTCACTTCACCAGTGGTGGGCAAACTCATTCTCACTTGACTCACAAGAAACTGTTCTCATAAACTATATAATAAGAGGGTCAAAGGATACAGAACATTAGAGACAGGAAATCAATGTATCTAATAGCAAAGGCTAGAAGAGTAAAGGAAACAATAATGAGAAATTAAGCTTGGGATGGGGGGGGACCAGATATGGTATACGGTTGACTCCTGAACAACACAGGTTTCAACGGCACAGGTCCACTTATATGAGGGTCTTCTTTGATACGTACAAAACAGTTTTGTAAATGTATTTTATCATCCTCATGCTTTTGTTAATACGTTTTATTTTTCTGGCTTACTTTAAGAATGCAGTATATAATATATATAACATACAAAATATATGTTAATGGCTGCTTACATTAATCATGAGGGTTCTGGTCAATAGTAGGCTATTAGAGATTTTGGGGAGTCAAGTTACGTGTGGATTTTCAACTATGCAGCAGGTTAGAGACACTAACCTCCACATTGTTCAAGGGTCAACTACATTTGAGGTTATCACACCCAACTGTACCTTTCTTCAAAATTGTTTTAATCCTTGCTTAATGCCATTGCATTCTGGTTCTTTATTCTGGGCTCAGTGATAATAAAATAATATACTGGGGTGCCTCGGTGGCTCAGTCAGTTAACCATTCGACTCTGGATTGCAGCTCAGGTCATGAACCCACAGTACATGGGATCGAGCTCTGCACTGACAGCATGAAGCCTGCTGGGAATTCTCTCTCTGCCCCTCCCCCGCTTGTGGTCTCTCTCTCTCTCTCTCTCTCTCTCTTTTCTGAAAATAAATAAATAAACCTTAAAAAGGTAATAAAATACCCACTGGTATGGAATAATGTAGCTCTGAATTAATGCCTCGTACAGTAACCCTGTGAAAAGACAGTGAAGCAAAGGGAAACAAAGTGTACCTAAATGTTAGGTAATTACACATTTTGATGCTTATTTTTCACAACATCTTTTTACTCTCATTTTTAAGTGAGCAAACATGTTTTCAGGCCCAAAATACGATGATTCATACCCTATGTTTCCTCAACTGACATGATTCAAGCTTATTGTTTACTCCAAGGACATGGAAGGAAGAGAGCTTTCATGTTGACTCAAAAGCGGCTCTGTCTTTTGACAACCCCTCACGGGGATCAATTAGATCCATCTGGGTCTACAGCTTTGGTGAGTCAGGCTGCTACCCATTAGAAGGAAGACTAGTGATGCCGCTTTTTTCCATATACAGTAGCTCTTGTCGGACACTAGCTCGCGTGACAGTAACCTCCCCCCCCCCAACAACAACAACAACAACAACAACAAAACCAGTCTTACAGTTGAATTGTTTCTCTAAAACATAGATTTCCTTTATTCCTCACACCAGTATCTTAACTCTAAACATGTTCTTGTATTTGGAAATCTGAAACCCTCACCACCCTCCCACCTTTGCCAGGTGATGGGTTTCCTTATAAATTCTCCGATTTGTTTGGTTTTGTTTTTGACATACTGCATTAAGTTCATATTTTATAAATATTTTGATCCCATCATGCTTTGATCAGTCTTCAAAGATAGAACATACAGTAAATTAAATAACTTAGCCTGTTCTCTAGATGTCATGTTTCACTATGTTCCAGAATTCTCATTTACTGTATGTATCATAGAGAATTTCAATGTAGAACAACAACTTGAATCCAATGAGGAAATTAACCAGCATTCAACCTGACATGTAGGGGCACTCAGGAGTTTCTATTTCTCTTCTCTTTCCCAAGACAAATGGTGCTTCTTTAGCGTTCTCTCCTGACCACTGACGTGTTTCGAGAAGAGGAATACTCAGACCATCTTGGGAGATAGATTCATATGAATACAAAGAACAAGGCTTACCTGCTCTGAAGCCATTTCCTGAGACTTTCCTATATGCTATGAATGTGTTGAGGTAACCACTGAATGATTTATGCATTTTTTGTATTATTGCCCCATGACAGAAAGTCTTATAAGATATGAGTTTATATATTTTCCTTAGGTCAA
Source organism: Herpailurus yagouaroundi (assembly GCF_014898765.1). NCBI lineage: Eukaryota > Metazoa > Chordata > Mammalia > Carnivora > Felidae > Herpailurus > Herpailurus yagouaroundi. The sequence continues at coordinate 16,993,507 of NW_024412377.1, forward strand.
TAGTGTTTTTTGCATCAAAAGCCAATTTTTCTTTGGTCTGATTTTGTATATGAAGGTTTAACCCCTTAGAGGTGGAAGATTCAGAACAAATCACACACTGCTCTCTCTCTTTCTTTTCTACTTTTTTTTGTTTGTTTGTTTGTTTTCCCAGTTCTTGTATGCATGTGGGATATGGGCAGCTAGCAGGGAATTGAAAGGTTCAGAAGAAATAGAGTTGAATCAATAGGAAGTCTCAAACTATATCGCAGAATCAATGTATAAGTGAGGGAAAGGGAAATCCCACTTTTTCAGTAGTAGTACAAATGGAATGTATGGGTTTCGGAAGGAAGGAGAGAGAGAGATTATTTTCTTACTCTACCAATGGCTTTGTTGACTCACTACCCAGCAGCCTTATAGCAAAAGGAGCTCTTTGTAACGTCTGGGCTTTGAGAAATTCCATTATTCATCTTACCCTAGAACTGGCTCTAACTGCTTTCATCAGTGGACACAATTGTCAGTGAAAAAAATGAACTGCAAATGGCAAGTGGTCAAACCATCTTTCTCAAACACTAACTTCCAGCAAGAGACAGAGATTTTTGAGTAATTGAAAAAATGTATTAAATGTCTACTATACTTCAGGTACTGTGAAAGTATCTCCATATCATGAATCATGGGAATTCATCCTTTGAGGTTGTATTAATAAATGCCTTTTACAAATGAAAAATTGCGACTGGTTAGCTTGAGTAACATGTTCACCATCATGCCACTGTTAAGCCACTGCTACAGGGACTGATAGCAGATGTCTTTGTTCAAATCCTGTGGCTTTTCCTCTAATACGTATCACGTGAAGGCATAACATTTTCCCCAAACTCAATCATCCATGCAGGTTTGGACAGAGCATTGTTTTTCCTTTCTCTTCCGACACACAGAAAATGAAAAGTTTCTTTTTCTTACCGAACAGCACTACTGCCCACATCTAGGTCTTGTGCAGTGACAGCACCGATGATGGTCCCAACTGGAGTGTCTTCATAAACCTCCATGGTATAGAGCGGCTTGCTAAACACCGGTGGCTCCTCAATATCCAGCACACTGATCTTCACTGTGGCTGTGTCTTTAAAAGGGCCCGCGGAGTGAAATCTGTGGTCAATGTGAAGGTTGGAGGCTTCTACTTTAAAAGTATATGCCTTCTTTGTTTCAAAATCTAATGGCTGGAATAAGGACAAATCGAAAATGAAGAGGTGCATGCATATAGAATGTGGCAAAGATGGTGAACATTGTTTCAGAACATTTGCAAGGTAATACCAATTCTGAATCGGTTTCAAAACTTGTAATTAGTGGGTGAAGACACAGTTTCGGAATCACACTCTTGTAGATTATTCTGGGTAACTTGTAACGATAATTAGTTGCATATACTAAAATGGCACGTAGATGCACATACATGCTTAAGTAGGGCTTATTCATTTTGCAGGAGCGGTTAAAACACCAAGAGAAATTTTAAGGCAAGTTATTTTCTGATCTTACACAATACTGACATCTAGTGGAATTAAGCTATAATTAAAATACAATAAAATTGAAATTGGATAGCTAGGACAGTCTACGTTCCAGTTTAAAATTTGGTACAACAAAATATGTTTTTTTTTCTTGAACTACTCTTCTTATTTTGACAGTAATATAATTTTTTATTAAATTTTTTTTTTTACTGTTTAAGTCTTTTCACTGAAAAAAAAGGACTCTGTCAGGATTTAAAGCATACACAGTGGTAATTATAGAGTTTTGGTCTTTGGTGTTCTCAGCATTGTATATATAATTAGTAGGCATTGTAATGCATCATTAGGATATTTTACCAATCTTTTACCTTGAACATATATCATCAAATTAAACACAATTGTGAAACATGGTGTTTGGAAGTCATTTGTCCAGAAGTCACTGATTCTCTATTTTAATACGTTACTACTACTTACTTTCACTTTTATTCTATTTGTTTTATGTTACAAATAACTGAAAATATTACATTCTGGAAATATGGGGTTGCCACGGTGCTTTATATAAACTTTAGAGTCAATGGCTCTCCCTTCCATGAAAAATACAATAAAATTGAATATGAATATGAATATAAATTGAATATGAATATGAAAAACTAAGACAATAGGAAATTAACATTAACATAGAGATTTTCAGGGACCTTTAGTAGTTTCTGTTTTCTAAATTAATTCCCTCTGCTATGACTCCAATGACTTGCTAATTGCTGTGTCAACAGATCTGGTTTTTGTCTCAGCACACCTGGGGAAAATAAGGGAGATCTATTTCTCCCTTAAGGATAAGACCATAATTTTATGCACTTTCTCTGAGGATGAAAATGGAAAATTTTAAAAAATTCCTGTGAAATCCTCAAAAACTCTCACAGTTCCATGGAGTTTATTAGAGCAAATAGTAACACCACCGAGACGTGACATTAAGTTCTGCTCACAATAATTTTCATTCAGGAGAACCTATATTTATTTTCCCTGTAATTATTCCCTTATTTATCTAATTTGTCCAATTTTATTCATTTTTTTATCTGCTTTGCGCTCAATGTTTTCTTTTATCTTTTTATGTATTTTTAGTGACTTGTCTCATGCTTCTTTGACTATTATATTATGTCAATATGATATTGATTTTCTTCAATTTCCATCTGTTTTGTTAAGAATTTCAATTTATCATTAAGCCAATAAAAGTAAATAATGGCATGCATAATATGCCATCATTGATATTTTAGCTATTGGTTAAATGAATAGGAACATAATATCAAGAACAAAAAAGGAGGTAGTCCCATGATGCTATTTCGATAAGCCTCCAGCTTGACTACTGTGTTTTGTTAAAGGAATCAAAATCATGAAAAAGCAAAACAAAACAACAAACAACAACAACAAAAACCAATTGCCAGACTAGGACAGCAAAGCATTATTCAAGCAGAAAATATGAAACTGTTAACAATTACTGAGAATGTTTACGTAGAATAAAGATCAAAGCAAGATAGGAAAACCATTTTTAAATATTAAAGGGATATCCTTTTGAACCTCAGTTAGGCTTATTGTAATAGTGTCTCAGTGGAATTAACAAAATTCAAATTATTAAAATGGTAACTTTAGGTTGAGAAAAAGAAGAAATATCTAACAAAATTAAGCCATTTAATATTGAATTAATTTAAAAAATATCAACAGCCTACATGGTGGTGAGGCTTGGAACACTTCCTGGGTGCAATGACAAGATTTGCTTTTTCTACATTCAACAAACTCAGAAATTAGTGAGAAACATGTCATCTCGTTTAGTGAATGAGAGAGACCGATGTGTAAGAAAGAGGGCTGTGCTAGGTCATTCAAATTAAAGGACATAGAAACATATGTTTCCTGTTTTTATAAACCCTAAATGCTCTATGAATGTGAAACAATATAATTTTCCATCATACTGACCCCTATCTTCTAACGTAAGATTATTTTGACATGATCACCTTGGGTCCTTTTGCCTCGAAAGCTAACTGAGCTGTCCTAGCTTATACTTACCCCTTTGGGGGGGAAGGGGGCCAGAATTTACTTCTGTCTCAGAATATAGCCACTAATACCATGTGTTCCCCTCCTCTGCCCTTACTTTCTCCTAGGCATCAAAATGCTCCTGATTATCTACATGATTGGGCAACTTCTTTCTAGACAAGATCTACATTTTATTCATTTTATTTACCTACTTGATTAAGGTGCCACTCCCACCTGATGGTTAAAATAAACTTAAAAAATAAAAATAAATAAAAAAAGGCAGCGCAGATAATTTCCTCCTGGCCTTGAAGAAGTAAACTCATGAGGGTAGAAGCCACCTGGCAAGTCCTCAAGGGGCGCCTACCGGAGTTGACACTGAAACCTAGCCAATAACTAGCAAGAAATACTGATCTCAGTCATAAAGCCACAAAGAAATGAATTCTGCCCACAACCAATAAGCTTCGAAAGTGTCTCGAAGCTTCAAATCAGATGGCACCCCAGCCGACGCCTTGATTTCAGCCTGAGAGGCGCTGAGGTTTCAGCAGAGGACCCAGTTACGGTATCCTCTGACCCACACTTCCATCTGTCTTTACTTTTTCCTCCTCTATACTGCTTCAATTTTTATGGTTAACACGTATCGGTATTATTTTGCCCACAGAGTAAAGTCATCACTCAACACAATGTATTCTTCAGTAATAAGATTCTACTTTCTCAATCTTATAGTGGTTCTTAATGGCCAATGGAAGGAAATATTTTCAATCAATCCAAATGACTGAAGGCTGAACCTTTATCCAAATCAGAGTAGGTGCCTTTCAGGACAAGCAGAAAACAGACTTATACCAGCCTGAACCATGATGAAAAGACAAGATGGAAAAGATCTTACAAAGTAATTTCTTTGTGCCAGGGTGTGCTACAAAGATAAGATTTTCTGATCAAGCGTCATTTTCAAGGAAAATTAAGTTTCCCAAAACTTCGTTTTATGATCGACATGGTAACCAATTTATTTATTTGTTGCTGGCACTTTCTGTTTCATAACAATTTATTCCAGAACTTGACCACAACTCATGTTACATAGAAAATCATTCATAGATGATATCTGCACGTACTTCTTTGATTTATTCACATCAATTTAAATTCACATTGATCAAATCAAATGTTTGGTGTTCAGAATAGAGTGGTTAACAAGTTAAATGAAGTCCATTTTATCACAAGCCTTATATTGTAGAAAAGGATGGCCACAACAACAACAACAACAACAACAAAAAATTAGTAAGTACATCATTTTCAGCTAGTGTTAAGATGTATGAGGAAAATGAGGTAATAAGACACGAGGACACATAATTACATAGAGCACATTGGAAGTGCATTTTTTTCATGTTTATTTATTTTTGAGAGAGACAAAGACAGAGAGTGAGCTTGAGCGGGGGAGGGACAGAGAGAGGGAGACAGGATCCAAAGTGTGGGCTCCATGCCAACAGCAGAGAACAAGATATGGGGCTCAAACCCACAAGTCACAAGATCATGCATGATTGAGCCAAATCGACCTCTTAACCTACTGAGCCACCCAGGCACCCAGGAAATGCATTCCTGAGGATGTAATAATGATAGGAACTGAGATAAGAAGAACCACCCATGGGGAAGTCAGAAGCTAATGACCCTGATGGAAAGTGAGCAAAGGTTAAATGCCATAGAATAAATTCTATACCTTTCACTAACTATTTCTTGAACATCCTACCACGTTCTAGACATGATTACCCATGCTAGACCTGAGCAAAGCAGACAAAAATCACCACCTGTGTGGAGTTTGCTGTCTTCTAGGAGTTGACGGACAACAATAAGATACATAGGCAAAATATGTACCATGTTGGGTGGCAATAAATGGTATGGAAAAGTGTAAAACTGGGGTCAGATCATGTTCTGTGTGTTAGGGGTAGATGGCAGTTTGTGTATCCTATCACTGTTGAGGAAGGAATTCAACTCAGCAACTTACTAAAAACTAGAGAGGTAATTATTTTTGTTTAAGTTTATTTACCTATTTTTGAGAGAGAGAGAGAGCCTGCGTGCTGAAGGAAAGTGGGGAGGAGCAGAGAGAGAATCTCAAACAGACTCCGCACTGTCAGCACGGAGCCCAACACCGGGCTTGAACTTACAGTCCAGGAGATCATGACCTGAGCCAAAACAAAGAGTCCGAAGCTCAACCAGCTGAGCCAGCCAGGCTCCCCCATGAACTAATTATTTGATGCATAAAAATTGTTACATGATTAGGTAAAAATTCCCCAACACAAAAGGAAAACAAGTCAAACGTGGCCATTTTTAAAACCTGAATTTTAGTTGTCGACAAATTTCAACAGCCTTTCAGTTTTAAAATTAAAACAAAACAAAAAAAAAAAAAAACTAAAACAAAAAGAAACCCAATGGAATGACCAGACAAAAAACGTATTTTCTAAATAAAATTATTAAAGTGAAGAAACATGTACTTCCTGAAAGTTACCTCTACATAAATTTGCCACAGAACTATTTGTTAGAAATGCCTTTAATTTTTGTGGGCATAATTTAGACTCCAGATTTTTGCAGCACTATGAATTTTTGATAGTTTTAATGAATTAATTTTATTTTTTTTATTTTTTTAAATTTTTTTTTCAACGTTTATTTATTTTTGGGACAGAGAGAGACAGAGCATGAACGGGGGAGGGGCAGAGAGAGAGGGAGACACAGAATCGGAAACAGGCTCCAGGCTCTGAGCCATCAGCCCAGAGCCCGACGCGGGGCTTGAACTCCCGGACCGCGAGATCGTGACCTGGCTGAAGTCGGACACTTAACGGACTGCGCCACCCAGGTGCCCCATTAATGAATTAATTTAAGAATCATGGGCATTATTCACTCTATGCCCATATTTTAGTGATGATACTTTTTGGCACAAATTCAGTAACTAATTCAGCAAGATAAAACAAAACAAAAAAGAATACTGAAAGAAACTCTAGTGCTTCTAGTTAAGGGTTTGGGGTAAATGAAAGATTTTACCCTAAAAATGAAAGATTACATTAACTTTTATAAATACTTAAGTAAAATACGTGTTTTACATGCACACACAGTATAGATCATGATCATCTAGGGAGGCCAATTATTTTTTGAGCTTTCTTTCTTGAATAACAAAGTTCACAATTTACTTCTCTTTTTTTTAATGTTTATTTTTGAGAGAGAGAGAGAGAGAGCATGAGTGGGGGAGGTGCAGAGAGAGAGGGAGACACAGAATCCAAAGCAGGTTCCTGAGCAGGTTCTGAGCTGTCAGCATAGAGTCTGATGTGGAGCTTGAACCTATGAACGGTAAGATCATGACCTGAGAAAAAGTCAGAGGCCCAACTGACTGAGCCAACCAGGCGCCCCTCTCACATTTTACTTCTAACATATATTGTTGGTAACAATAGTTATAACAGTTAATATGCTTTTCAAACATACTATAATTTACAAGCTATTCAACTTTGAAAAAGTTACCTTTTTTCTTTGAGTTTCTTATTTCTCATATGCATAATCAGTAAAACACTATCTTTCTAAGTAATTTATAAAATACATTAAACTTTACATAGTACTGAGAACTAAAAAATAATGCATCATAAATTAAAACAATAAACCAACACAATGCATTTGTTCTGTAGTCAATAAAAAATTTAAACACCCTGTATATTTCAAGAATGTCCTTTATTGTGACAACACAAATACAGATAGGATAAAGTGGCTTTAGGGGGCTCAAATATAGTAGGAATAATAGATGTGTTTAAAGTATTAATGCTATAAGTATCGTAAGTGTTTGAAAGAAATGCTGACGTTTTGGAAGAAAGTAGGAAGTGATCAGCGTTGCCTGAGGGACTCATGAAAGTCTTTGGTATGAGACATGGGAGATAGTTAAAAACAACAACAACAACAACAACAACAACAACAACAACAGAAAGAATCAACTAAGAAACTTATGTGGGGCAGTGTCTCCTGTGCAAAAGGAAGACTAGTGCATTTGGTAGAAATCACAGTGAATTTCGTATGGTTGGAAAATAGCCTGTATATATGTGCGTGCTTATTCATGTGTGCAGCAGATGATAATACAAAACAGACGGTTTGCTTGGTATCTTACTAATGATGGAAACAAAAAAAGAACTTTAGCATGAGAGTAAGAGAAACAGAGTTAGGTTTCAACCACTCATAGAGGAAAGGGTAAGTTAAATGAATATATTCAGAGAATGGCCATAGCAGTGGTAGAAGGAATAACCAGGAGGATGCATGGCAACCCAGTAGGCAGAGAAAGAGGGATATTTTAACCCATGTTCAGGAGAAATTAGTGGCCAGGATTTACGTCCTATTTGTCACAAGGAAGCTGATGGCAAGAGAAGCAACATAAGAAAAAAGTCTAGATTTGGGGGTTACGAAACTGGAGAGGAAGTGGAGCCTTATCTAGGAAGGAGAAGACATGAACAGAATCGCTCTTGTTGGGAGAAGAGAAGGAATTTGACTTTGGTCATTCTGAGTTTGAACAGACTATAGAACACACAGTTTTAAATGCCTGATGGGAAGCAAAACGAGCTGCTTTGGTAATTTCAGTCTAGGAGCCAGTGTGGAGTTTATAAGACTGATTAGCAAAGTTAGGTAAGATGTTTAAAAGAAAAGGTGATGACAAATATTTACAAAAACTGGGACATCATATTTACAGAAACAAATAAAGAACACCACTTATTTTTTTATTTAAACTTAAGCATGTCAGACTGGCTAAAAATAGGAGTGTCTTAAATTTAATAAAGGTGTATGTTAGGCTACATAAAATAAGCGGTTCCAAATTTTTTCATCTTTTTCCCCTTAGAGTTATTCAAAAATTAACCACATGGTGGTGCTCTTCACCAAATCATTTGGTGTGAAAGCCTTTCCTTGCCATTTGACTTCAAAAAGAAAATGAGTTTTACCAGCAGGACCTAAGTAAAATATGAATGGTTCAGTGAGACCCGCTGAGAGCTTAGCCTATTTACTAAAAATCCTGGTAAAGAATACAACATTTTACTTCCTTTTTTTACGGGAAAAAAATAATTCTGCTTTGGAGTCAGTGTGAAAACAGTTACGTTTATTTGGAATGAAATAATATTTCCAACTAAAATCAAAGAGTAAGAATTCTTTTTTTAAACCAAAAGTTTTACTTATTGAAAAATAAAGAGGAAATCACATCATCATTCTTTACTTTAAACATGCACTCTTTATTTCCTAGTTACCAACAGACATTTTTGTAGAAATGGTAGAGAACTGAGAAATTATGGAAGATAATAAAATTGTCCTTTTGCAGAACTTAAATGTTGATGACAGTATTTTAATTGCTTTAATTTCTTAATAGTAACAAGGAAATTACAGTGCTTCTATAAATATATTTCTATTTTTAGTCCCTCAATGTTTTTAACTCATGTAATTTTATATTTATATCTGTTAACTATGTAATTATATAATAAATTATATTTATTCTCAGTTCTCCAGTAGAAAAAAAAACTAGAGTAAAATATATTTCCTTTCCTTTTTCAATTAAGAATAAAATTGCTCAATTTAAAATGCTTTATGCTCTCGTTTTAAATGTAGCCTATCTCCTAATTTTTAGATGGGATGAAACTTTTAACAGCTATTATTTTGATTTTGTTAATGTTTTTAATGTTACAATACTTAAGAACATATAGGGTACTTTCTATTTGTTGAAATTTTGCTCAATGCAATGTGACATAAGTGTAGACTAAGGGTAGTTTTTTGTGTGTTTGGTTTTATTTTTACCAATAGCCTGTGCCTTAGGAAGATTTGTAAAGTTTCATAATGTTATTCTGAATTCAATGTGACACAGTGAAATAACATTATGTCATAGGGCTCATAAACTGAATTCAGGCTGACATTAAAAAATAAATTAATAAAAGTTTTTTTTTTTCATTCTTCTCTGCTCATAAACCTGACTATCATTTTTATTCACTTACACCCTCCTCAGAAAGAGAGAGGGGAAATGGTAAAGGGAAAGCAAATAAAGATTTTGGAGATAAAACAGTAACTAGAAATATGTGCTTCAGAGAACTTTGTATTTAATTTAATTTAATTTTATTTTATTTTATTTTATTTTATTTTATTTTATTTTAAGATGTCATTTAAATTCCAGTTAAATATAGTGTAGTGTTGGTTTCAGGAGGACAATTTAGTGATTTATCACTTACATACAACACCCAGTATTTTGTTTATTGAGTTCAGAAAAGAAAAACTCGGTAAACAAAATATCTTACTCAATGTTAGCCAAACAGTTAAAGTAACTGATATTTATCAAATAGCTACATATTCAAAGGTAGAATATATTTTGGACTTTCTAAATGCATTAACACCATAATCCCTGCATGAATTTGGTTTTAATTAAAACCCTTTTTTACAATTTTATGCTGAGATGTTGAAGGGAGATTTTTTAAGAAACTAATTTAAAGATCACCATGTAACTTATTATTGACGTTTACATATTTATTTATCATCACACACCTAATTTTTCTACGACTCCTAAAGGTAACTACAAGGTAAACTTTTCTGAGAACTTACTGAATATACACACAACTAATTCTATAATACATTCTTCACCCCTCCCCCAAAACTCTAAAGAACTGCAGTTGTTTAAATTAATTTTGAGTTTCTCATGGGCTCTATTCAACATAATTTTTCTAATGGTTCTATTTTCAAGAAATCATTCTGCCATGTTTAATCAAGTCATAATTCTACACGTACATATTTGTACAAACACACAAAATATAATACATACAGCAGATAAATATGTAGGTAGGTATGTAAGTAGGTAGGTAGACAGATGATAGGTAATTTTAGAATTTTGTTACAGAAGTGATCTCCTGGGATATTTGTCTTTTTTTGAGATTTAATAGATGAACTCTGCAAGCTACAATTGTCCTTTCCAAAAGGTTGCCTCTAGGTTTTCCTCACTTAGACATTAAGACAAATGACAACACTAAGAACAAATCTATTCAATTCTTTGGTAATTTGCTGGATGATCAGAATTTTTATGAAAATATTTTTTGGCTGTCCCTTTAAAATGTCGCCAGCGGGGCGCCTGGGTGGCGCAGTCAGTTAAGCGTCCGACTTCAGCCAGGTCACGATCTCGCGGTCCGGGAGTTCGAGCCCCGCGTCGGGCTCTGGGCTGATGGCTCAGAGCCTGGAGCCTGTTTCCGATTCTGTGTCTCCCTCTCTCTCTGCCCCTCCCCCGTTCATGCTCTGTCTCTCTCTGTCCCAAAAATAAATAAACGTTGAAAAAAAATAAAATGTCGCCAGAATCTCACCATTTCTCACAACCTCAATTACTATGCAAGGCATGGTCCATACCTCCATCAACGGTTCCTGGGATTATTTCCGTAGGTTAGTAATTGGTCTATTTCTATCCTTACTTCCTAGTCATTATTCTCAGAACACCACAGTATCCCAGCTTTACAAGGATAGAGGTAATTTAGATCTAAAGTCACCCTGGGCTTTCCCATACCATGATCTAATTCGAGTCCTTGGACTGACTGGCCTATTGGGCTTTCCAAGAAGGGCCCTTTCTCTGCACCTTTGACTTCATTTCTGGCTGGGAACCCTTTCATTAGTGCACTCAACCCACTGGATTACTTGCAGCTGCTGCCCAATCTTTCTGGAACAAGCTTCACTCAGACACTACATGGTTCATTTCCTGCTTCATTCAAGAGTCTGCTGACATTTCATCCTGTCAGAGAAACGTTTTTTGACCACCTCATTATAAGAGCCACCACATGCAGTAATGACTTGTATCCCTGTACCCTGCTCTACGCTTTTCAAGCTTGAATTTATAGCTGCTGTCAGTGATTTTGCATTTATCATCTGTCTTTCCCAACTAAGTGGAAGCTGCTTCAGTTCAGGGATTGGATCTGTTTTGTTTACTGCTTTATACCCAGAATCCAGAGTGGGCTCTCAGATTTAGTGACTTCCCCATCAGTACCTGTTGAATGAAGGAGTGAATGTTAGTTATGGACACTGAACTTTATTTAAATGACAAATTTTATGCCAGCAAAATGGACAATTACTCATCCACTGCAAGAAGAAAAATGTACTTTTTATACTTGGAGATACACATTTCAGACTGGTTTTCTTTATTATGTAAATCAATTTTAATAACGTTATATCATAATTTCATAAATCCTTTTTAATCTCCTTAAGAAAGAGAAGTCTCAAAAAATTAAATCAAAAAATGCAACAAAATAAAATTGTTCAAAAATTTGACTCTTTTTATGAATCTTTCATAAGGCAAAAAGGGAAAAGGTCTGTTCTTACTGCTTTAGTGAGGATGTATAATAGGTAAATATTTACGAAAATTGATTTATATAACTAAATATTTACTTTCAAAGATCAAGCCATTTTGATGTAAAGACTATACTTAGCCATGTTTTCAATTGTGTTAAAAAGTAACACACATTTTCCCACACGTTTTCCCAGGTTGACACTTAGACATCAATGTTTTATTGGCACAGATGATAAATATGTATAAATAAAAATATATAAAATGTGTATAAATATAAAATATAGGTATAACTTTAAATATACATGCATATATAGATTTTAAATATATAGCATACACAATATTGACTCTTCTGTACCTCAATTTTACTTTGTAAATCTACTTATTTTCATACATACATTTTATTAACTGTTGATGTAAAATATTTTCTATTATTTTCTTTATTACTAAGAGAATTCATATTTGCTCCATTTAAATTAACGTTTGTAAGTCATTTAAGTATAGCGCTTTTTGAGAAAAAATAAGTGATAAGATTTTTCATTGACTTTCTACTGAATAGAAAAGAGAAAAATGAGCAAAGCAAGAAGAAACAATAAAGGAGTAAAGTTGATAAGAATGTGACACAGTTTTTAAGAGTACTTTGAAAATTAAACATAAATGTATAATTGTGCTGAATGAGGTCATGTGGTTAAATTAATTTGTAGATAAGGTACAGTTTATGTGCAATAGTGGAAATAAAAAGTGATAAATAATCTATATGAAAATTGTGTTTATTTTCAATATTGTTTTTATTGTCATATATGTCATTTCTTTGTTAAAATTCAGAGTTCCTGAGCACATCTGGAAACATCAACCTCATTCATGGGAATGACTGCAAATATACTTCTTGTAGGTTAAAATAATTTCAGTTATTAAATGTATATGATATACTGCAGTTTGGGTTGAATACAAAATGCTTTGTAGCAGAGGAGAAAACAGTACTAAATTAAATGAGTGTCACTGTTTTTCCTACACTCCATTCTTAAAAATTCCTACAATTTGCTTCACTGATACGGAAACAATCTACACGTCCTAAATACAATTGTGATTTTTCTTTCTCACATTTCCATAACCCTTCTTCAAGCCACTCCCCAACAAAACACAGATGATAACCGGTCTAATATTGACAATTGTGCTCTCCCCTTCTGCGATTCCTCTCTGTATTAATCCCTTTTATTATTATTATTATTATTTTGATAGAGAGAGATAGAGAGAGATGGAGAGCATGCTCTTGAGCAGGGAAGGGCAGAGAGAGAGAAAAGAGAGAATCCCAAGCAGGCTCCGTGCTGTTAGCATGGAGCCCAGCACGTGGCTCCTTATCATGAGCTATGAAATTGTGACCTGAGCAGAAACCGAGAATCAGTTGCTTAACCAACTGAGCCACCCAGGCGCCCCTAACCTGTTTAACATTACTCAGTGGCTTCCCATCAGAGTCCGCCTTTCCTTCCCTCTCCCTCTCCTTTCATCTTTCCCTCTCATTCTCCCTCTCCTTCCTCCTCTCTATCTCTCATTAATCCTTCTTTTCAGTTACCTCCTTGAAACCTCCTCAAGGCCAGCATTACCCTTGTTCATTTCTTCCATTCCTCAGTAGCATAGATTACTGACATAGGGACTCTTCCACTGTGATATAAACCTTTACCAGCAATGTGTGAATTAGATATTTATTTAGACGTTTATCGTCTCAGAAAAGTCATGAGACGGTAAGACCAAAGCTGGTGGGGTTAGAATTTACCTCTAGATCTTAATTTATTTTTTTTTATTTTAAATGTTTGTTGTTGTTGTTGTTGTTTTAATTTTGAGAAAGAGAAAGCCAGTGAGAGGGGAGGGGCAGAGAGGGACGGAGAGAAAGAATCCCAAGCAGGCTCCCTGCTGTTAGTGCAGAACCCAATATGAGGCTCGAAGTCACAAACCATAAGATCATGAGCTGAGCCAAAATCAAGAGTCAGACACTTAACCAACTGAGCCACCCAGGAGCCCCTAGATCTTATTTTAATTAATATATTTGTTTAAGTTTGTAACAATTAAAAATCAAATTACAATTAAATTCTTGTAAGAATTTTTTAATAAATAAATTCATGGACCTGTTTCAACAAAAAATATATATCTGTTGATTTTCAGAATACAAATACCTGAGGAAGTGAATACTTCAGAGCCGTTTGGTCTTTTTTAAATTTAATATACTGCTCATTTAAGGAAATTAAAATTTCTGTCATTTTCAACTTTTAGTCATTTTGTGATTTAATTATTATTGGGTAATCAACTGTTCAAAACCTTGTCTATGTACCTTTTTCAATTTGATGACTCCTTCTTGTGTATCCTCATCTGTGACGATGTCAAACAAATTTCCCCCATCTCCTGGAACAATATTGTATTCAATTTCTGCATTTTGTCCAAAATCAGGATCCACAGCTCTTATTCGTCCAATGGCTGAGCCGATAGGAGAAGACTCGGGAACTTTCAGATGGAAAATACCTGATAAGACATGTATAATTCATGCCATCAGTGGAGTTAGTTAAGTGTATAGTTAGATGACTAGGCTTGAGAAATATACTATATCTAAAGTAAATCACATTTAGAACATAATAGTGCCAAATCGAAAAGGAATTTGCTGTCAAGTTAAGAATTATGAGTAGGAGTAATAACTTCACTTTTCACTTCCATAGGTCCTGCTCTAGAATTTTAATTGGGAATTATAACTAGTAAAGTGTGTTCAATTTAAATTAGCGTGAGGAAGTATTTTAAATACTAACAGCCTCAAAGTGTACCTAATAATAAACGGAAGGGCAGGAACATCCATGTAATTAAATGGTACCAATAGGGTAGAATCCGGGACACAAGACAGAGATAAAATAAAGATAGATGACAGATTGATAGATATTTATAGAAAGTTAAGGTTGTATTTTCTAATATATATATAAATGTTTTATATTTTTCTTATATATTCCATAGAGAGTATGTACTCAGTAAGTGTAAATCATTAAGCTAAAAAAAACCTGTTAAGATAGTTGACCAAAATTTTAATCTATGATGGATTTAAGTATATTATTAATTGACTAATATTCAATTTGTGTTTAGTATCTAGTAAATTTTTTCTGGGTATACTACAAGCTACTTTTATACACATATAAGATCAGGATATCAAGTTCATTCTGCTCCATTATTTATTTATTTATTTATTTTAGCATTAAGAAAAAAAAAGAAATGTTTATTTTCACCACCAGGTGGAGCACGTACATTACTATGAATTTGATACTGAGTCAGAAAAACCTAGAAAAATTTCTATCTATATAAAATATACCAGAATCAGGAAAATTTGGAATATCCTCTAAAAATGAAAATATATACATTGCTTAAAGGAGTTTTATAAATTGTGTATGGCATAACATGAAAAAGATATAGGCTATTTTACTGACTTGTCATCAAAATCAATATTAAATGGTTAAATGACAGTCTATTTATATTAAAATAAGGAAAGGAAGAGTGTGGAAGGAAATAAAAGTGAAAAAAAAAACTAAACTCAAAATACAAAATTTGATTTTTATATCTTCTTTCCAGTTTTAATTTCTATTAATGTACTTTGGATTGTACCTTCTCATGGCTAAAGCAACCACCGTAATTCACTTGTTTAGAACTTCTAGTTACATTCATAGCAATTAAGGTAGGAAGACCTTTAATATGTTTATTGAATGGTGAAGTTCATTCATCAAATTGCATTACAATATTTTGGTTATAGGCTTCAAGAAATATGAGGAAAAAATGCTCAATCACACCTTGTGGACATTTTGTTAAATATTTTCCATTTTATTCCCAATTACTTTGTTTTTCTCTTATAGTTCTTTCACAGTTTCAAAATGGGGTAATTTCATTAGCCCTGGTAGCATTAAATCTTTCAACTACCGCTCACCGCCCCCCCAACATAGATATCTACCACTTGCACAAATACTGCTAAAATTAGCCTTGTTTACATTCAATGGACATTACCTCATCCAAAAATATAATTAATATTAAAAGATCTAAATATTTACCTAAATTCGGCTGATTTCATGTAAAACAGAGTGTAGATTTTTACAGCAGTCTGAAAATAGTTGTTCAATTAATTTGATAATTAATTAACAGTATACCTGCCTTCAAAGGGGAGTATGTCAAATCTTTCTAAAAGAACACATTTAAAAGTTAATAAACAAATCAGAACATAGGCAAGTAATAACAATAATGCAAGTGGTAATAATGGAGTGTTACATAGGCATTAGGAAAGGATTTTGATTAAATAAGTCATATCACATGATCAAGCTGGCAACTTTTCATAGGCTACGACTATGTTTCATTAGGTTTTATTCCCTAAACACTTCACGCAGTGGCTGTCATAGAGATGCTCAAAGTTCGCAGGATTTAAAGTAGCTTTGGACTGGAGGCTACCAGAGCAAAGAGGAAGAATAAAGTCACAGGTTGCAATGTATACACATTGTCTAAGAAAAAGGTAACAACAGGTATCCAAGTGAAATTGAGTTCAAATAGCCATGATCACATAAGCAGGACCTAATGTGACTTTTACAGCCTACTTTTCTAGAGTGTTAAGTGCTTCACAATAGCCTAAACACTGATCGTATGGAAGCACTTCTGAGCTACTAGCAAATATAAGGATGCCTGACTTCTTGTTTAACATGGCTGGAAAGCCTGCAACAGTTATTTAAACTTGTACTAAACTTCTCATATATGTGATTCTTTTTATTTTCTTTTTTTCTTCCTTTCTTAATATCTGTTAAGTAGAAGTATCACTTGTCAGAAACACGTCCACCACTTTTGCCTTTTGGGTGATTGTGATAAAGAACCTGAAGAAACACCAAAAGCCTTGATGCTCTACTACACTTAGTCATAGTTCAATGTCATGGTATATCAATAAGTGTTAAGAAAGGTGTTGAGTTTTTTTTTTTCCTGATAAAATAGAGTAATGGAAGTATGCTGAATAATGTACTGTACATCCTTCTTTCACATGATATTTAGTTAGGAAATGACCAAAAACGTTATCAAAGACACAGCTGACAGACAGTGATTTGAGTGAAGGAGGCAGCTGCTGAGGGTAATGGATTTCAAACCTCAAACATGGCCAGCAGTGCAAGGTGATGATGGTGGTGCGGACTGAGGTAGGGGGAGGTTGGATGGGATCTTTAGAAAAATATGGACATCTAACTTAAAGTATGTATAATTTTTCTGCTTACTCTATCTAATCCATTCAATAGGAACAAATTCAGATTACATATTTGCTTTATGAGTTAGATTTCATTTGAACGATTAAAAGCAAAATTAAAAGAATCAAAAATCAAGGGAAATAATCTAGTCTGGCATCATCATTAAGAGATTATGGTTAGCGGAGGTAAAAAAAAAAAAAAAATTAGCCAGAATTGAGACCCTCCAATTTAAGAAGAATTTTTAGATATCTGAAGGACATCGGATAATGCAGACTTTAAATGAGAGTTCCCCTTTTCAAGACAATATGCTGAGATATGAGTTTTGGGTTTTACAAAAGGAAATTTATGAAGCCACTAACAATAAATGTGAAGATGGCTATTCCTTGTAGTATTATGTCAATAGTAAGTTAAATAGCAGTTTCTTAAAAAGTGGTCAGCATATAGCATGCCTATAAATTTTATAATCATCTGATGGCACTGGAAAACTTGTAATAAACTGAAATGCCAGCATTCTCCAAAAAAACCTGACTCAAAAGCACTCACTAACATGTCCCACCAAAATTAAGATATAATAAAAGTGAAAACAGTGATTTACCATGTACATCTTTTTTGTGTATTGAGGTTTTAGTGTACATAAAACATAAATGTACAGAGCACTGAATTTCCTGTTCTTTGGGATAGCACATTTTAGTAGGGTGGAAGACATAGTCATTAAGCCAAGCATTTCCAAATAAAATACTGTAGTTAGAAATAAAGTCTCCAGAATATGGAACAAATCAGAGAAACTATGCATTAGTCATGTCATATTTTTTTAGGCTCTGTCGGTTTATTTCCAGTGACTTGACATTTTATCATTTCTAGAAACTCGACAGCAAATAAAGCTGGGGTCATTCAGATTAATTCAAAACTGAAGTAATCTTCAGCTGTGCCAAAGTTGGATCGCTTGTGATGGACTGTGTCATTACAGTTCCATCAACTTCTGCGTGTCCTACTTTTGATGCATATGAAACATCTTGATGGCACTACCCGTACAAGACAGATTAAGAAATGAAACAGGTGACAAGAAATTGTTCAGAGTCAATAAGGATATATGCTTACATACTCATCAAATATACATGCTATGCTTAAAAGAAAAAAAATTTCTCATGGAAAACGAGAAAACTGCATGTCGTGAACTAAGATGGAATTATAGTGATCAAATTCTAAAACTTCTTACAGATAATGCTCCCTCTTAATTCCAAAGGTAAAAGTATCGATTATTCACTTATAGGCTAAATGAGTATCTTCTCAGGAACTTTGTTGTTTCAAAAAATGTACTTGGGGTCCCTGGGTGGCTCAGTTAGTTAAGAGTCCGACTTCGACTCAGGTCATGATTTCATGGTTCCTGGGTTTGAGCCCCGCGTCGGGCTCTGTGCTGACAGCTCAGAGCCTGGAGCCTGCTTCGGATTCTGTGTCTCCTTCTCTCTCTGCCCCTCCGCAGCTCGTGCTCTGTCTCTGTCTCTGTCTCTCTGTCTCTCTCTCTCTCAAAAATAAACATTAAAAAATTAAAAAAATAAAATTAAATAAAATTAAAAAAATGTATTTTGATTATTAGGACTCACACTGGTTTTGTGTATGTGTCAGGGAGCATTCAGTGACACCTAAGGAAAAAGGATATACAATAGGCTTTCCTTCTCTGAATTCTTTGGAATATTTCCAAGCATTGATATAAATACCAAAAGAGATACATCTACTTAACAAAACATAAATTAATATGTTTTAAGCTACTCAGAAATAAAAGTTGCAGGACTTGCAAAAATATATTAAGTTAATGAATAAACTATGTAATGCAGTGACAACATTTAGTAATAAAAACAGCAAATATAAAGAAAATAGAACAATCCATTACAAATTCTCTTTTGAAATACATTTTATGTTTATTGTAATAACTAATATTACTCAAAAATAATATGTAAGAAGTCAATGTTCAGCTGCACAGAAAACTTACTATACTTAGGAATATGAAAACATATTATTTGAGATCTCGTAAATAGATGATTGCTTGAAGTGCTACATGTATGTTTAAACTTTTGAAAATAATGTATATTACCATAAAACTGTTGATTCAGTGATTCAATTCAAACATTTAATTGTTCAAATAGTCATCCCACATGTTTGTGTGTATGTGACTTACCATATAATGACATAGAAATAAATGTTTCTTTCTCAATATTTTATTGTTTTAATTTCATAAGCAAAGATAATAATAGCACACAAAATGATTTCACCTTATCTAAAGAAAAGAAAAAGGAAATGGAAGCAAACAATATTTCTGTATGAGGATAAAGGACTATGTACCTGTTATACCTTCTTATTAGCCCTGTGACCTGGTGCAAAATATTTAATCCTTCTTTTCCTGATCTATAAAATTGGAATAATAATAATGGTGATGATGATGAGATCGTGATGTCACTCATACAATAGTGAAACTCCTAAGTAATAACTATTATTACTAGTTGCTTTCCAAATAGTAATTCTCTAGATAACTCCATATCTATATTGTACTATTTTCCTGTAGAAGTTGCAGTAGTCAACTTGAAACTGCCTATAGAGATATGGAGATGACAGAAAGGGAGGTGTTAACAGAGTTCTGAAAAGCCATTCTAATTTTAGCTGAAACCCTTTCCCCATATCTTCAAAACTGAAGGATTCAAGAGTAAAAATATCTTGGTGGTTGAAGAATGTTTTATGCCCTCTATTTCCTCAAAAGCCTGAAGCTGTATTTTCAATAAGCACAAATTAAAGTAACGGAAATATAGTCTGCAAGAAAAAAACATCCTGATACCAAAGTTGGATTCCAACTAGATTTTAGTCAAGCATACTAAGCATACAGTAAGTGGAAGCTCTCAGTAGTGACAGAGACATTTAGTCCTGCTCATTCTTAGGATGGGTCTGGGATGAACAAATTTTTGGAATTTGTTCAAGTATCTGGAATCAAGAACTTTACTGTATTGGCCAAATTACTTCATCTTTTTACAAAAGTTATAATTGCCTAGTCTAGACTTTCATTAGTTGTACCCATGAGTATGAATTGCCATAGACCCAATATACAATATATTAATGGATTTATAAGTTTTATGAAATGTTATCAATTCTATTTAATAATAGAAACATTTCTTTTCTCAGAGATATGAGAAATTCATTCCAAACTTTCTAGCTCTGAGCAGCCATACACAGCACAAAAATTTAGGGCTAATTATTGAATTGTCCCTTCTAAATTTCCTTTGGGTGGTAGATTAGTTAAGTCGTCCAGTAACTCGGATTTTTGATGAGTGAATCAACTGCAACATTTAGTAGCTTCCTCAATGGAATGATAAAGAAACAACAAATAAAACAAAAAATACAGAACAAACTATGTTTATCCTAATGGCATTAATGACCTGGTTGGGGAGGTAGATACGAATTAAACAAGTATACAAATGAAGTAAAATTGCTAAGTAACATCAGTGCTTTAAGGGAAAGTTATGCAATTCTGCTCACTTTTTCTGACGTTTAAGCTAAGAACCTGAGCAAGTCAACTGGCTGATGTTGGATTTGTGAGGTAAGCTATTAGAAAACATTCCAAATAGTAGAAATTATATGACACAGCCAATAATTATCATAATCTTCTGCCCTTCTATTTTGCTTGTTCAGTTACTACCACTATGGCTTATTTATATAACATATACTGATATAGAGACAGTAAACATCAATTTTAATATCAAATATAAATAACTTTACCTTTAGTTAATATCAATATATTGATCTCTCTACACCCACTAATTCATTATCATTTTTCTGTTGATCTTTTTCCTCATTCAACTAAAACATGTTTTGTTGTTTCATTATCATATTAACCTATGGCCTATATATCTTGTCCATGTTGTTGCTGCAGTCTGGTCAAACTCAACCCTTGATAATGATAATTACCCTCTTTCTCAAGAAGGAGGTGCGACTGACTGAGGAAAACCAAAAAGAAGCAGTCAGCTAGATATCATTATAAATTTTCATCACTAACCTCAAATGCACTTTCCAGATTGGCTGTAAAGCATACAGATTTGCAAAGGTAACTTACCACCATTTGCTATGACCTCTATTTTACACTGATTTATTCTCCACAAATCTTTACTACCGACTTTTTTTTTACCTTTTTTTTTTAACTTTTTTCCTACAGGTTTTCCTCAACTTATAATGGGGTTTTGTCCCAATGAACCCATCATAAACTGAAAACATCGTAAGTTGAAAAGGCATTTAATACACCTAACCTACTGAACATCATCGCTTAGTCTCTCCTACCTCAAATATGCTCAGAACACTGACAGTAGACTACATTTGGGCCACATCACCTAACCGAAAGCCTATTTTGTAACAAAGTGCTGCCCATGTCACGTAATTTATGAATACTGTATTATCAGTTGTTTACCCTCATGATCGCATGACTGACTGGAAGCTGTGGCTCACTGCCTCTGTTCAGCATCACAGGTGAATATCATACCACATACAGCTAGCCTGGGAAAAGATCACATTTCAAAATTCAAACTACGGTTCCTACTAAATATATATCTCATTCACACCATTGTAAAGTAAGATGAACTGACGTGAGTTGAAGACCAACTTAGTTGGTGACCCTGTCTCCTATTTTACAGGGGAAAAAAAAATGAACTCACATCACATAGGAGACAGTTCAGCTTCCTGAACCTTCAAACAATCCCACATCAGTATTACTGCTGGTCTGAAAAGGCATAATATGCATCATTTAATAAAAACATGTTTCCAGGCACCTGAGTGGCTCAGTTAAGCGTTAGACCTCAGCTCAGGTCAAGACCTCACGGTTCCTGAGTTCAAGTACCATGTCAGGCTCTGTGCTGACAGCTCAGAGCTTAGAGCCCACTTAGGATTCTGTCTCCATGTCTCTCTGCCCCACCCCCACTTGTGCTCTACCTCTCTCTCTCAAAAAATAAATTAAAAAAAAACATTAAAAAAAAAACCCAAACGTGTTTCCTTTCTTTGTCTTCCACTGCTCCTTTAGACCTTATTCAGCGAGGGTAAGCTTTCTCTTTTCTTGGATGAGACTATGGTGAATCAATGATGTTTCTGCTCAACTCTAAATAATAGATAGTCCTATGTTCACTTTATCTCACAAATTTTAGATTTGGAAATGAGAAATTCTCAACTTATTAATTATTAATTATTACATCAATCCTTATACAAAATTTAGAGTTCTCTCGTCTGCCTCCCTGCCGACAAGGGCACCTGGGCCAGCAACGGATGGGACTTTGTTTGGGGATATGAATGGTGTGGCAGGCTTCCCTCTGTCTCATCATCCACTTTGCAAAAGTGTTTTTACCTCATAAGAGGCAACAAAGCTAGTTTTTTTTTGGGGGGGGGTGCTGTTTTCACTTGAATAGATAGGTTTTGCTTCTCTGGGATTAAAGGTAATGACTCTAATGGCTCTTTTGGGAGTTCTTGAGAGCTTCTCCCACTATATACCCAAGACAAAGGCATTGCCTCTGCTTTGATGTAACATTCCCCTTAGGCTCTGGATCTCCAAACAATCCATTTCACACACAGATTCTCACTTCAAGGAAAATCTCTGTGGCAGAACTTAAAAGGACTCTGGTTTGGACATTCAGCTTCCACAACTAACCCCTCCTTTTGTTGTCATGTAACTACTCTCCCAGACAAAGCCTTATTCCAGTATCTGCTTTCTGAAGATACTTTCACGTTCCTAAGCATAAGGCAAGCCTCAGACCCTCGATTTTGCCCATTTTCTGAAATAATATGGGAAAATATACTGGATTTTATCATTGGCTCTTCATGAAGGAAGGCTCCCCACACAAGACCTGAGAGGCAAGGGAAGGGTAGCTCCACTCTTATTTTCATTAGATGGAAACTGCGAGGGGTTTTATGCAAAGAAATCCTCAGTACAAAACTCTCCCTCCACTCCACACTCTATAGTATTTTAAAAGCACAACAATAGCCTCGCTGTGATTGAGGGCTTCAAGAATCTTAAATGCATCCTGACTTTCTATTGTAAATTCTGTATTTTGTTTCTGGGACCATACTTGGTCATGTGGTATCCATTGTAGCTTAGCTCCCAGTGGAAACTTCAATATTAGCCTCTTATATCAGTAAGCATTCTTTCACCCTTCTATCCAATTTCAACTGAGGTGTCCCCCTGCCTCTTCTTATTAAACCCCAATAATTCATTGATATCACTGAAATTTTAGCTCCTAAAATCATTCGAACGTAGCCACATATTCCCATTTTTCACAACTGCCATCAGTACCACCATCACAGATTAACTGACTCACACTACTCGTCTTGTGTCACTCCAGTTATCTAACTGGCTTTCTTGTGACTATTCTGCCTGCCATCCCCCACGTGCACTCTATTTTCTGTGCTGCACTGCATGAATAGGATCATTTATATCACTTTTATCTAGAAACTCCATTTCTTTTATCATTGAGAAGACTGTTGCAAGGACATATATGAACTTCTAGAAAATCTATGAGTGTCAATATGACGGAAAGAGAGAACTTTTTAAAAAGAGATACTCTAAGTAGAATAGACCACATCATCTCCATCGCCAGCATCATCATCACCATCGTCACTATCAAAGGAATTATTTGCATAGTGATTCCTATTCTCAGGTACTTTTCTAAGCACTTTCCCATTATAACTAATTTTATCCTCATATTAAGAGTATGAGACAGATACTATTATGATGATTCCCAGTCAGTGACGTTCTAGTAAATGTTTGACAATTGGATCAAAGTAGGGAGGGAGAACAGATATGGGTAAGCTCAAATTTTTCAGTGTTTCTCAGTTTCTGGGGTGAAAGAACTCCCAGCATCCCTGCTTTCAAGCCAATGTGACATCACTGAATAGAGATGGGAGGTGTGCACAATTGGCTTGAAGATCAGTAGAGCGAGCTCCAGCATACCACTCTACCAATGAAGAAATTGAGGTACATGAGATGAACCAATCAAGTGGCATCTCTGATTTAAACTTCACCTGATTTTACTGCCTGAATGTCATTCAAACAGAGACAATATTGGATTAACAAATAAATTCTTTTAAAATGCAAATAATTCAAATTATTCTTAATTTCAGGAAGACTGATGAATGCAAATCCCAATTAAGGGTCGATTGGAGTTGGATAGACTTAAGGAACGTTTCCTTTTTCAATGCTTAGAGAGCAAAATCAATGAAGACAGAGAGACAAGAGCATGTATTAGATGTAAGATGGTTCTTAGGAAGGGATGCTGCTCTAAAATTAAAATTACTTTTACTTCCATACCCAAGAAAGAAAAGGACATTTATTCCATCTCTTTCTGTTCTTCCAATAATCCCTCCCTTATTACATAGCTCCCAGCTTTCCACTACAAAATTTTTCAAGGAGGCATTATGTTTAATACTATAGTTCTGCTAAATTATAGATCCAATTAACGCATATCTGTATTTCCTTGCAAAATGAATTGCTCTTTATAACATCATTTTTTTTCAAGAGATTGCATTGGAAATCCCAACCAAGCTAATTCCAAATGAACTGTGAAACAGAATCCATTTGTATTACTTAATGATTGCCAGAATTAAAAGTGCTTCTGATTCTCAAAAATATGTATTTTTAATATATATGATTTATATAACCACTATCCCTATTACATAATAGTAAACATGATGGAGATCTTGGCAAGAGTTCACAACATTTCAAGTGCATCAGTAACTTTCCATTGTTCATTCATGTCTATGGAGTACATTTAATATTCCCTTCAAACCTCCATTAAATATGTAAACCTTGCTCTTGTCTTTGTCTTATGTAATTTCTGTTCCATCTAACAAAATATGGCACATAGATAATTGTCAGTGATATTAGCCACTGATTTCACAAAAATAAGCAACACTAGAGTTTGTATTAAAAATTATTAATAAATATGACACCTTATTATCTAAGCTTCGGAAAAAATGTTTGGAATCTAAATTCATCTGTGAGTATTATTTACTCAAATATTTGATTTCTCCAAAGAATTTTTTTGGAAACATTATGAGAGTAGTCTGGAGAAGAGAAATTTGATAAAGTTTCTTCCTTTATAACATTTTTTTTAGGCAAAACTAATTCTTGCAAAGCATCCAATTCATTGAACTACAAATATTATTTATGAATATTCATCACATATTCATGCATCATATTTATAGACAATGTTTTAAAATTTTCTGTACGCATGTATTTTATTATTTGAACACTTCTTATGTCTTCCCTATTTTGCTGCTTATGCCTAAATTGTTTCACTGCCCTGCTACTCCTCTTCTTTATATGTATAAATTCTATTCCTGGGGCTCCTGGGTGACTCAGTCGGTTAAGCAACTGACTTCAGCTCAGGTCATGAGCTCACAGTTTTGTGAGTTCAAGCCTCATGCTAACAGCTCAGAGCCTGGAATTGGCTTCGGATTCTTTGTCTCCCTCTCACTCTCTGCCCTGCTCACACTTGCGCGGTCTCTCTCTCTCTCTCTCAAAAATAAATAAACATTTAAAAAATATATTCCTCATTCTTTCAAGGGCAGCTTAAAGCCATTTTTGATGAAACATTTTCTTGCCCTCTCACTTTCATTTTTTCCCATAATTCTATACAAAAAATCCTTTAAATAAAACATGATGTTTTTGCATCATCTAAATATTTTGGCGAACATTTGCTCTCCCACGGGCTAATTCTTACTGTGGGTTTCAGAAATTAATGTGGATATTATTTCCTTCAAAATCCTCTCAAATCTATTCTCTAATGATCTGGATACCCATCTTATACATTTATGTGTCATTGTGTGCATAAGTCTATCATTTATTTTATTTCAAGTAGTATAATTGTCCATTAACTTAATCTCCCCATTATACACAGAGCTGCTTGAGGGAAGTCGTTAAATTTTTTTATCCTTTTTGTACCGACACACAAAAAAGATATAGCCTTTTTTGCACTTACACTTCAATAAAACTAGCAATCAATTAAACATTCATTAAATACTATAATTAATTGTGTCGATATTTGTTAACAAACTAGGTTTCTTATGTACAAAATGTTTGGTGTCAGTGGTTATTGCCTATATTCTGTTCCACTCTCATAAAGAAATACTGAAGAAGTTCGATTTCTTTGCCTATATAAATGTTAAGACCAATGAGAGGCACACATGAAAAAGAGAAATTTAAACCATGTGAAATAAATGTTGAATTTAGAATGTTTCACATTAGAAATTAAAAATTATCACCAGTGTTAAAAATCTGTGTATTAAAAGCTTGAGGGGGTAAGTATTAAGCAACTGGAGATGTCATAAGTTAGTTTTAATTTAATAATCCTGCCACTGTGTTTTCTCTGGGTTAAAAAGTATAATGAAATCAGAAAATTGTATTTAAATCAAAATATTCATTATACATGTTCATGAGTAAAGATAACACTATTTTGGTGATAGAATTTTATATTCACTTCCTAAATATTTCCGTGGAGTTAGAAATCTTGAAATTGATTTTTTCATGTATATAAAAGTTATACAATCAGTCCTAAGAATTTTTTTTTTCCTGGTGGTAAATTCAGCTACAATACAGGCATGAGCTATTTCTTGAGCTACTTTTCTCAATTCATGTTTGATCATACATTAATGGGAAATTCTGATAAAGGAGAAGCAACAGACACAAAGAAATGGTATAAAATGAGACTATACTCTAGTTGAAGAGACAGATACAAAGAAGGAATGGGGATAAGGTTGAAAAGAGGGAGGAAGGAAAATGTGGGAGGGAGGAGAGGAGGAGGAAAAAAACACTCACTGTTGGATACTTCAATTGCATTATTTTACTTAATCCTCCCAGAAGCTCTATTATTATTAAGATGCCTACTTAATTTACTATCCAAACAGAACCACTTTTGAGAGCAAAAGCAATCACTATTTGTAATTAATTCGAGACCACATGTGAAAACTGGAGCTGTCTCAGGCAAACCACAATATATGGTCCCCCTATTTATTATCTTAATTTGATGCTGTAAAAACATGAGATAGTGAGAGTTTATTTAGCTATTCAGGCCCCAGTGACTTAATGGTGAAAATAAGCTTTCCATCAGTACCCTTCCCAAAGCCTTGGCTCTCTCTATTCTACAAATCTTATAAACATAAAAAATACTCTCAGTCTTGGAGAGAATGTCTTTTCAGTTTGATTAGTGGAGAAGTAGATAGAATGCCCCATGTTCACATTCAGGGGCTCTCACTTTTACTCGGTGGTTCTGGTGTAGGAAGCAGTGATCTATATTTTCATAAATATTCATATTTAAAAATTACAGCTTTAATATGGTGCCCAATTGTGTTCTGCTGCATTGCACATGTAACTACGAAGTACCTGGCCCCACCTCTTTCCATCTCTTTTTCTTTCAGTTTCTTCTTTTAAATGTGTGTAAATAAACAAAACCTATTCATAAGGATTAAAGAAGTTAATATGCAGCTTTAATGTACTTTACATAGTACATGTGCAATAAGGATTAGCTGCTGTCCACAGTAAAATCATCACCATAGGCCATAAAGAGTAATACAACTGTACCACCTGGAAAAAGTCTTGGAACTGGCCGATGCAGCCTGGGCAGGAAAATGCAGAAAGGCAAACTGAGGACTTGTGAATTTGAAGATTTAACAAGGAAATAACAGATAGGTATGCTTTGCACCCAGAGACTTAGGGGTTTTCTCATTACTTAAATCTGATAAATTCGGTTGCTGGCATCTATTTACTTGCTCTGACTGACAGGAAATGTCACAAAAGGAATTTTTCTCCTATTGCGGGAGGGCTGGAACGTGGAAATGGGAGAACTTGCTCATTACCTGACTTGTCTGTTTCAGAACCTAAGAGTTTTATTACATCATAGGTAAAAGCTCACATCTGAATTGTGGATTATATGATGCCAAAACATCCAAGCCACTTCTCCAGGATTTGAATTAAAAAAAAAAAAAAAGGACTCTTAGGTGAGCTACAAAGTGCACAGATGAATACTGACAAATATTTTAAATATTTGTAAGTCCCATGGTCTTTAGATATTGTTAATAACATTGGTAAGATTAAGCACGGTATCTTTAATACCATTTCAGTTTTAAACATTATTTACTATGGTTCACATAATAATTTAAAACTAAAAGTCAGATTTCTTAAAGACCTACAGAAGTTGTAGCTCAAAAGCTTAGTTCTTTTGCAAATCAGGCAGCGGGGCCATGGAGCAACCAGGCTGCAATCTTGTGCCCTTTGCCACATAGTGAAAAGGACCAAATAAGTCAGCAAAACCTTCAGCATCACTTAAAAAAAGATTCATGCTTTCATTAACAAAGCATAATGTGATACTAATGTGACAGTAATAGCGATGACAAATTATTTTAAAATTGTGGTAACTATTTTTTGTTTGCTTACATCTGCCTACCTGGAGTCTAGTGAAACTATTCCCTTCTCATTGGAGAAGCTGGAGCTTGCATTCACTCCCTGAGCTTGCATTCAAAGGGATTCAGCTCTGTGTTAGCCTCTAAGCATCCATATCTGACATCTGTAGGCTCTTTGGAATACTTTTAAGCAAGATGTGTAACTGTATATGAGTGTTTAATTGTAAAAGACAAAAACAAACAAAAACACAAAGCTTTTCAAAATAGTGTAAAATGAATAAATTTTAATATTCAGATTTTACCTAAATATGCTTGTAGGAATAGAATCTTGTATGGATAAAAATAACTCTAACGATATACAAAAGTTAACTCATTACCTCTATTTAAGGAATAATGAAAATGCCTTCTAGGGGTGCCTGGGTGGCTCAGTTGGTTAGGTGTCCGACTTCGGCTGAGGTCATGATCTCACAGTTCATGAGTTCAAGCCATGTGCTGACATCTCAGAGCCTGGAGCCTGCTTCTGATTCTGTTGTCTCCCTCTCTTTCTGCCTCTCCCCTGCTCGAACTCTGTCTCTCCCTCTCTTGCAAAAATAAACACTAAAACATATTTAAAAAGCAAGAAAGAAAATGCCTTCTAAATTGTTTCATCACAGTAAACCAGTGATTTTCAAATTATTCACTCTAGATGATTTAGAATCTACCAGATTACTTGTTTGAAATTCAGATATCTGGGTCCAAGCTATGTCACTTGAAACAGAACTTCCATCACAGGGACAAAGGATCTCAAGGGATTGTTAGGGCAAATAAGATTTAAGAACTATTGGGAGCACTGTGGTGAATACAACTCAAGTCATCATTTGCATGCCTTATCGTCAGGAAATAGTTCTCTCTTGCTTGTTTTTATTGAAGTAGACAAAGGAGTCATTTGGGAATTAAAGTAGAAGTGTTTGTTCCACTTAAGTAAAAAGCTAGTTTTATTATAGCTTAGCTTGATTTTCAAAAATAGAAATAGAGCCATCAAATATGATGACTATTTTTATCACTCATGCCTACAATTTTTATGAGACCCAGGTAATAAAAGTTCTTTGTGTAATATTTCCAAACTCTTAGATTTACAATTTCTTTATTTTATGCTTTTTAAATATCCCCCCCCAAGTGAGGAGTTCTACACACACACACACGCACATATCCACATGCAGAGATACACATATAAAAACATGTCTACATACATAAATGAGGAATATGGGTAATATATAACTGTCACATATTATGCATCCCACAATACCAAAGACCTATTTGTCTATTTTTCAATCTGCATTCATATCTTTGGGAGGTACTGATATAAAAAGTCATGTATTTATAGATAGCATCTACATAATTTTTGATTAAATATGAATAATATATAAAACATTACTTCTGAAATTTACATTTTCTTCTTACTGTAGAGGCCTCTGGGAAATAAACAAGCCCCTTAGAGCCCTAGACTAGGGAAAATTTTTGTCAGAAAATGCTCTAAAAGTGTTATCTAGTTGAAATTACTTAAATATTAGTAAAAATTCAATTGTGGGAATTAAAACATGTTCTAACATTGATACTGAATCAGCACCAGTACTAAATTTGAGAAACATAAACAAACATGACTTTATGTCCACCCATTAATATATTGTTGCTTTCTTGTATTACTATTTAAATCCTTCACCTGTTTTCAAGAAGCCTCAACTTGTATTTATAGTGAAAGCTTCTGTACTAAATAATATGTTATAATACTGTTAACCTTGCAAACCAAACTGACCCAACCACCCTCTCAATCCCAAATATTGGAAAGAGGCTGACGTTATCCTCATTTAAGCAGTGGATTTCACATAAGACCCATTATTTTGACCATGCTTCTTCCAGTACATTTTTCAGAGTACTTGTCACCAATTTCTCTTTCCCATTCCTGCACCTAAGATAACATATTGGAGATAGTGCTAAAAGCAGAAATTTGGCCTTTGTTTCACCTTTACAGAGAAAACTTAGGAACATGCTATGGTGTTATCCATTATTTGCACTTGACCTGCAGGTAGGAAGTGGGCCAGTTGTCGGAGTCTCCACATAAGTTGGGATGTGAGAGTTCTATACAATTCATGTCTGGCAGTGACAGGGTGGGTTGTGAAAACAATGAAGTGTTCCTCAATGTTTCCATATTCACACACACACTGGGCAGCAGAAGGCCTTTTCTGCACTCAAAGGCCAGGAAATATTTTCTCTGTGGTGTTACTTAATGATTCTGAGATTCTATCTATCTATCTATCTATCTATCATCTATCTATCTTTCTATCTACCTATCTTTCTATCTACCTATCTGATTTAGATAGTTCTATAAAAATTGATGTCTACAAAATACACACAAAGTCATGAACTGTCATATTGTATACATGTATACTTTCAGATTGTATATTATTTGCATAAATAAACTTAAATCATAGAATGTATATGTTTGATTTACCTCATTCAGCCCCATGACAATCCCCTTGGAAACCTGGAAGAATGTAAAGGTATATTTTCTATGGCTGGATCTGAGTTAACTGTCAAAATTCAATTAGCTTTTAGCCCTTTATTTTTAAAGGCTTATTAAATTTTTAACAAGAAAATTTCACTCTAGAAGCTTACAGTTTTCCAAGTTAAGGATGCTAAATGGTAAAGAGAAATAGATTTTGTTCCCCCAACTGGTTATAATTGGGTTTATGTTGATTCTAATGAAAATCTTTATAAATTACATATTGTAATAAACATGTATTTAACAATAAACAATCTTATATTATACATTTCAAAA
Organism: Herpailurus yagouaroundi; assembly: GCF_014898765.1. Taxonomy (NCBI): domain Eukaryota; kingdom Metazoa; phylum Chordata; class Mammalia; order Carnivora; family Felidae; genus Herpailurus; species Herpailurus yagouaroundi. Next base: position 17,024,731 of record NW_024412377.1, read on the forward strand.
TAATAAAAGAAACAGTCTTAATTTGGATGCCAGAAAAGTAATAACAGGATGAAAAGATGAAATGTATTTTAACTGAACATAAGTATTTTAAACTAAATAAATGTATAGTTATCAGCATTTTTTTTAATAACTCATAACTGACCTTGGCAGTCTATAGCCTTTCTATATCATGAATGTATAATAGAAATATATATACATATTATTTATCCATAGATCTGTAGTCATTGTCTTATAGTTCATGTAAACAAGATCAAACATTATTCATTGTGCAGTAGACATTTTGGCTGATGTATTTAATACTTTAATTTTACTTACATTGTTTTTTGTTAATTTGAGGACAATAACAACTTTTCCTGGGTGAAGTCTAGTATTTGCAAATATCTTATTCATTAAATTAACTAACTATATATATGGATACAACTATATATTTTATATAGTAATTATTATTCAAATAATGTTTTATTCACTATTATCCAAATCAAAATACTTATAGCTATCAACAGTCAATATAAACATGTTTGGTAGGTATCTTATTAAAATAGAATTTCTTTAAAATAGTTTTACCTACTTTTAAGAATTTTTCTTAGAACAATTATTAATGTCCTATTTTCTACATTTGAACTTATTTACCTTACAGAGTTCTCTTACTCAAAAGAAAGAAGAAGAAATACCTCTTTACATTTCCTATAAATGAAGTATCTCTTTCATCCAATGTTCTGTATGGACTGCTTTATTTCACTAAGGTTGATCTCACATTCATTACAAAATTATGATACAGAAGAAAGAGACCAAGTGGGAGAAGCATGAATATTTTGCCTAATGTGAATTAACCACATCACTTAATTGATTTGATCTCATAATGTATTATTTAGATCAGCTTGTTAGATGGTTTTGTCATTTAAAATTCAAGTAATGGAAACCATCAGCATTTTCCTGTAGATTATTTTAACAGATACAGATCTTTTGCAGATATTCTTGGTTATGGTAGATGGTAGTTTTATAAGTATATGGAAACGATTTTGCAAAGAAAATATTTTGTCTTTATACGACTACAGGTACAGCTCTTTTAACATGTCAGGTATGATTTCCATTTCCATATTTGTTTTGGATAGTTTTCTAGGTTATCTATAGGACATTTTAAATCACACACAGGTATCAAAGGCAAATTGTCTTTCAAGAGGGAGATTGTAAACGAGAGACCTGAAGTCACTACGTAAGATGAAGTTTTGGTTCTCTCACCTAGTGGCTGCATAATCTTGAACAAGTTTATAACTTTTTTTTTTAATTTTTTTTCAACGTTTATTTATTTTTGGGACAGAGAGAGACAGAGCATGAACGGGGGAGGGGCAGAGAGAGAGGTAGACACAGAATCGGAAACAGGCTCCAGGCTCTGAGCCATCAGCCCAGAGCCTGACGCAGGGCTCGAACTCCCGGACCGCGAGATTGTGACCTGGCTGAAGTCGGACGCTTAACCGACTGCGCCACCCAGGCGCCCCATATAACTTTTAAAAACTTAACTTATAGCAACTTTTCTTAACAATGTGCCTTGCTACTTTATTTCTAAAATTGAGAAAATACTATAAAGTCATTATAAAAGTAAGAAGGGAATATATATGCAAATCACTGTGCACAGTACATGACACACACTAATTTACTAGTCAATATCATTGTCATCATCATCATATCATATTGGCAGGAAGTTCTGATATCTCAGGAACCATGTATTTTTCAACAATAAAACAGCAAACTGCTTACACATGCATGATACAAATGCGTGTGTCATTCCATCTTTTTTTTCACCTCTAACAGATTTAGAGAAGGAATTGAATGGAAATGGGTACTTAACAGTGTCACATATGCATACGTACACACACAAAGCCCAAACAAATTATGATTAAATTTTAAGAAATTATCTTCTGAAATTTTTAAACAATGAGAAATTGTAGCTCATGAAATTCATCTGAATGAAGTTGTTGTTCCTTTTTTTTTCAGAATAATTGCTTATCAGTCATGAATAAATGCAGCTAGTTGTAGGGATTTTCTTTTAAGTTATTTATGTATAGAATATATATATATATATGCATATATATATATTTTACTCTTAAGGTTGAAAAGATTATCATTTCAGTTTGTAATGTTATGTCACACTTGCAGCTTAATTGCTGCACATGAGAAATATTCTTGCAAAAAGAGCATTGACTTCTAAATAAATGGCTTTTCTGTTTAGACCTGTATTCTGTCTTTTCCTCTCAAGGATGTAATTCGAAATGACAATACAGTAAAAGGGGCTTGCCACAATGACATGTAAAATTTCAAGGGGATTAATTTCTTATTCATGCAAAATCTGAAAACCCTTTTCTTTCTCATGATTCAAAAATATCTCTCACCCATTATACTTTGAGACTATAGTTCAAAAATGCATGTAATACAAGTAGAAAATAATTTTATCATGGTGACCTGTTCAGTATATTTCTTTTGCCCTCTTGTTTCTCTGTGCAGGAATGGTGACAATTCAACACATGTCATGTGACTTTTTTGCAAGTGTTTTAAAAAGTATGGTTTTAGAGGGCATATAAAAGAAAAGAATAACTTTTCATTTTAACATTATGTTAGACTAGAAGGAGTCTGAACTTCTGAGAAAAAAATCTCTACTTAAATTGCTGATCTCAAGCAAGTTATTTAACCTTCCTACACCTCAGTTGTTGTTGTTTTTAACAGTCAATGTGGAAAATACAGAACTGTTGTTGTGAATAGGGAATAAGATAAAGTTCCTGACATGATATATAAATATTCTGGAAATTCTAGTGGACTTATCCCCCACATTCCTTGCTGGTTGTCTTCAGACCTACATATTCAACTTTGAATAAATCCCAAGCAAACATATTGCTTTATCCAGGTTCTCTTTTCACTGGGTAAGTTCTATAAGTGATCGTCCTGTTTCAGCAGGACCTGAGCACACTATCTTGGCTTCCTAAGTATAATCTAGCCTCTTTTTCATGGAGATATTTTTATTTCTCTGTACCCCAGCCTATTTTTCTGGATTCCTGCCCAATTTTTTACAAATCACCCTTCATCCATACCAGCAGAAATTGTATCCTCCACTGGCTGGGTTTTATATCCTTCATCTGAAGAGCATCATTATAATCCTCATGAATGAGAATATTGGTGCTACCTAAGAATATCTTTGCTACTTCCTATTTGCTAGAAGGAACATATTTTAAATGCACAAAACACAAAACAGGAAGGGCCCACGTTCACAGTGATGCCATTTATATAAAAGTAGAGTAGTCTCCCAAACTATCCCCCTCATTTAGCTACTACAGCTTGTCACATGTCAGAAGTAAAAATAAAGAAATAAAAGAAATAAAAATAATAATAATCAGTACTTTTCAAGTTGGGAATATATTCTTTATTAATGTCAAATATTAGAGAATCAAATGCACTATTTCTTTCTTCTTCTTTAATATTTATGTTTTATCTGGTTCCCTTAATAGCAAAGTAAGGAAAAGTGTTGCCATAAGACTGTGTTATTAATTATAGCACATTACATACTCACCATTTGTCACAGACATTTCATTTGCTTAAGTATGATGACTTCTAATTGCCACTCATGACATTTGCCATTGGACCTTCTGAGCACTGAGTGAAATATTTCCATACGAAAATATATGTTAATGATATTAACAGAAAATGATAAAGTAGTAAAATATGAAAATGAATTCAGCTAAAGGAATAAAATATCCATTTAGTTAAATATTCTCAGTGTTTTATACTTTGGTAGATGAACTCAAACTCTCCTACTGGGATTGAAAGAGGAAAATCATTTTGTTTTGGTTTTATAAACTGTTCACTCAAATGAGTATCTAGGGATTTAATCAAGTTCCTTGTGTAACCAGTGACAGAGACTTTCAGTTTTTGTATTTTAAGTCTTAAGAACACTGAACTAATCCTTGGAAATGCACCAGAAATCGAACAGGTACTGATTGGTGTTAAATGTAATACTGTAGAAGAAAACTAGATATAACACAAGTGAGAAGTATTCATTTTCAATAAGAAGCACAGAGTTGCAGAGAAAATACAGGTGTGAAACATTCTATTATCATAGAAACTGTAGCAATTTTCACCTATTGCAAAACTAAAATAAGACCAAGGTAATGTAAATAGCATCACTGGAATATCATCTGATACTTACATGAAAGCATATGGAAATGATTCAAATATAATAGGTAAGGAGAAGGCAGAGAATTCTGAGGCAAATTGCATAATAGAGCAAATAATATGGTGTCACATTTGTCATAAATACGAGTCTTAAATTAAAATGGAATATTCTTATTTATATTACTTTTTCAGGTAAAAAAAAATAGAGCAAGATTCCAACCTATCGTGAATATTTTACTTTAACAGGAATTAACAACATAAGACTCATTGTTCAATTACTGACTTGTATTATTTTATATTAAAGTCGTACTGGGCATGATTCTAATGGAAAATGAAACTCTTAAGTCATTTAATTGTTATCTATTGGCTTCTATTTCCTAAAGACGAAAAGTGTCTGAAAAATTATTATAATTTCTGCAACATTCAATGAAATGTGAGAATTGTTTTTTAAACTGCACCAATTTAAACTCAATAGAAAGAACGTACTTTTGGGGAATCGAGGTGGATTGTCATTGACATCAGTGAGGGTGATGTTGACTATCGTCGTTCCGGCTAACCCTCCTAGTTGTCCACCCATATCCTTGGCTTGGATGAGGACTTGGTATTGTTCTTTGACTTCCCTGTCCATGTTTGGCAAAGCTGTTCTAATAACACCTTAAGGGAAAACAATAATAAAAGATAAATATTACAAACACTGTGTTTTCTGAGATATGATAGTCTGCAACAAGAAAATGATTTTATCTAGATTCAGGAGTAAAGACATGCCAACAAATCTACATGTCTCTTAAAAAATGAAACACTCACTTTTTCACTCAAAAGTGAAAATGTTCAATGGTTAGAATATAATTAAATATATTATGGTAACAGCCATTTAATGAAATGGTATACAACATTGTGAATATGGTTAAAG
>NW_024412377.1:17030198-17075501 GCF_014898765.1 Herpailurus yagouaroundi
TTCTCCATTCTTCTCTGTATTTCCTAAAATAAATTTGTTACTTTACTTTTTAAGCACACAAAGTATCTCCTCCCATTTATTTTTCATCTCTCAGGATTCCTCTTAATTATTTCAGCCACAGATTTTTTTCACTTAGATCTCATTAAGCTTTGCCACTGCAGGGACCTTATCTCCCTTGTCAACGAGTTACTCCAGTCTCTGCCATTTAGAAGGAGCTCAATAAGAATGTGTCAAACAGCTGACTAGTTGAATGACTGGCTGAATGAATGAATGAATGAATATATAAATAATTAAGTTTACAATTGTGAATCATGCAGTATATATGCCTATTTACGTACCCTACTCATTTTCTGCCCTTGTATCCAAGTATAGAACTAATTTATATTTATATTTATTCATAGTGAAATAACTAAAACCTTCTGGATTTGTTGCAAGTAAAATTATGAATAAATTTTATACCAAATTCCAGCGTATAGCCAATGGTTTTTGGGAGAGACTGCAGAGCATTTGTCTTAAATCCAAGTGTCTTTGATAGTGGTGTTTCTTAAATAAAGTAGCATATATGAATAACAAATATAATATCAAGCACCAAAACGGAGTCTAGCATCCAAATCATAAACTGAATATACATCCACATTTTATCTGTTCTTGCCACTATTGACTTACAAAATGCTTTGCTCTGTTGCTAATTTAAACTTAACTACAATCTAGGATTTTTTCTGACCCTTGGCAGGAAATGGTTGCAAAACAAGCAAGTTCCATTTTTTTTTGCTACTGCTGTTTATTCATGCATGAGTACTGACACTCTATTATTTCAATCTGTATTTCCCCTCTTCAGCTCAGATTCTTGATGTTTCAATTCCAAGTCTCTTAACTAGGATTCTTCATCTCTGCCATCTCAGTGGCCTGGTTGCACATGCTTTCAGTTACAAGACTTCTGCCTGCCTTATAATGCTTATATTTTCTAGATAAATGCCTGGGTTTAATTCATATGCATGCAAACTAGGTTGGTTTGTTTTCTGGTGATTTGCTACAGTTATCATCCAGACATCAAACTGCCCTGCCCTCCTGCTCCATCCTGGGTCTGACAGGTGACCTTTCTGTTCCTTAGCCCTCCTTTACTGTAATGCCGTTCACCTGGAAGACATCTGCTAGAATTTAGAGAGAGGAAAGGGTCGCATATGTAGTTCCAAAGAAAACCACTGATGACCATGAGCACACCACCATTTCCATTTAAGAACCACTGTCTCAGAGAAATAAAATAGGGCATTTGTAGAATTTTTTCAGAGTTGAATCTGGGAAATCAGGCAGACGACAAGTTTCAAATGTGAGAAGGGAATCTTAAGGCATTGTGGTCTATCGTAAAAGCCTGGTGAAAAATAGTCTCCTTTCCAAGAAGCTACTCTTTTTTATGGACCACCCATTATGTACCAAATGCCTAATATTCAAAGCCAAACAGACAAAAATGGATTCCATGATCTTGAGCAAGGAGGAACCTTGCCAAGGACTGAGCTTAAGTGCTTCTATAGTAGAATGTAACTAGCAAACGGAAATGCTGCATTCTGTTATTTTGACTCTTAAGTTTAAGTTCATGTGTCCATCTTTATTTTTTAGTATTTGTATATAAAGTTACAGCCTTGTCTGATAATAACTGAAGCCTAAAAAATGCATTTTGCAGGATAGCATAAATATTCCACAGCAATAATGCCATGGAATTTAATTAGTTAGCTATAATTCTGAAGTAAATCCTATTTATTAGGGAAAAAAAAGAATGGAGGGGTAAATATACCTTGAATTTTGGTATGATTTAAATGTCTTGTACCTGATGAACTTTCCAGCATACATAATTGAGACGAATTAGAATAAATGCAAAAAGGAGAAAACTTCTTCTAGTGGGATTTTATTTCTGCCAATATGAATATAAATATATGGTTGAAAGAGTTATAAACTTAAAATAATATATAAAAGGACACTAGTCCGCCAAGGAACATATTCATCTTCTGCAAAGACGCTCACGTTGTCTGTAAGCCCCTTAATCTCAATGGATTTCAGCTTGCTTTGCAAAAATGGGTTAAATCTTCTGAGAGCATTTTGAGATGAAATAATGCAAGACTCTATGTGAAGAACCATTAAATATGACATGTGATAATCCAGTATATGGCTTTACATGAACTATACTGTGAATTGAGGACTGCGCTGCAGACTGACACATGGGACACCTGATTCAGTCACCGTTTGTACTAAAATGTATGTTTCATTCAGTCACCATTACCAAGTTTAACAGGATAATGGTGAACACTCTTCATTTGTCGCTCTAGATCAACTTTATATACTTTTTCTAGACTTCTCTCTGCTTTCCAGCTTTTGGTTGTAATAGACCAACTGACAAGAGATTGAATGTGTAAGGAGAACGAGGTTGGGTTTTTCTTTGCGTGGATACACCCACATTAACAGAAGACCATGGGGGAGGGGAAGGGAAAAAAACAAAACAAAACAAAACAAAAGTTAGAGAGGGAGGGAGCCAAAACATAAGAGACTCTTAAAAACTGAGAATAAACTGAGAACTGATGGGGAGTGGGAGGGAGGGGTAAGTGGGCGATGGGCATTGAGGAGGGCACCTGTTGGGATGAGCACTGGGTGTTGTATGGAAACCAATTTGACAATAAATTTCATATTAAAAAAATAAATAAAAATAAATAAATAAAAAAGATACACTGTACAAGGTTCTTTCATGGAATGTACACTTAATGGGTCTATGTTTATGGGATACTGAGGAGACCATAAAGAAGTACTCACATAATTAATTTCAGATGGTGATTTGTGTTATGAGGAAAGTGAAATCAAGTGCCTTTGAAAGTAGTGTCAGAAAAGTTCTCTCTGAGAAAAGGCTTTACAGTTGCAAACTCAGAGAACTGGAGGAGGCAGACCTGGAAAGATCACAAGAAGGAGCATCCCAGGGAAGGAAGCAGGAAAGTACTTTGTAGAAGCAGGCATGGTCCCTCAAAGCATACAGAAGAGTCGATGTGGCTGCACATCAGAAGAGTCGATTTATGCTGCTACGGGGGAAGGACAGGGCAAAATAAAACCACAGAGGGGACAAGAAGAAGTAACATGGTGGCTTCAAAGACAAATAAACCCTCTGGAATGCATCTGGCAGATCAACAAGTGGGATCAAGCTAAGACGCTTCCACACAGCAAAAGATACCATCAACAAAATGAAAAGGCGATCTGTGGAATGAGAGAAAATATTTGCAAATCACCTGATAAGGGGTTAATAGTCAAAATATACAAGAATTCATACAACTCAGTAACAAAAAGCAAACAAGCTGACTTGAAAACGGGCAGAGGAACTCAACATTTTCCAAAGAAGTTATACAAATGTCCAACAAGTCCACGAAAATGTGCTCAACATCAACAATCATCAGAGACATGAAAATCAAAGGATTACCTCCTCACACTTGTTAGAATGACTGTCCTCAAAAAGGCAAGAGATAACCAATATTGTCAGGGTGTGAAGGAAAGGGAATACTGGGGGTGTAAATTAGTGCAGCTACTGTGAAAAACTGTGTGGGGGTTCCTCAAAGAATTAAAAATAACACTACCATCTTTTCCAAGGATATCACTTTTGTGTATATATCCAGAGACAATGAAAATAGGATCTCAAAGAGGTACTGGCACCTTCATGGTCACTATAACATTATTTACAAAAAGCCAAGATAAAACAACCTAAACATCCATTAACAGATGATTGGGTAACAAATATCACACACACACACACACACACACACACACACAGGAATGTTATTTAGTGAGGAGAGTGAAGGCATGGATGAACATTGAGGGCATTATGCTAAGTAAAATAAGAAAGGCAGGGAAAGAGAAATGCTCTACAGTATTATTTATAGGTAGGATCTAAAACAGTTGAACTCATCTAAACAAAGTAAAATGGTGGTTTCCAGGACCTGTGGGATGGGGAAAATGGGAGACGTTTGTCGAAGGCACAAATTTCCAGTTATGAGATGGATACCTCCTGGGGATCTCATGTACAGCATGATGATTATAGTTAATATTACTCTGTTATATACTTGAAAGTTGCTGAGAGTAGCTCTTAAAAGTTCTTACCGCAGAAAAGAAATGGTCATTATGGGACAGGATGGAGGTGTTGGCCAACACTATGGTGGTGATCATTTGGCAATATTTAAGTATATCAAATCAACACATTGTATACCTTAAATTTCTACAATGCTGTACATCAAATATATCCCAATAAGGCTGGAAAAATGTTAATTATTACTTTGTGACTATTGAGAGAGAGAACGAGGAACAATGGATGCATGGCTCAATTTTACACTTACTGAGGATTAGAGTCCAAAGAAGGGCCATTTATTCTGTTCGTAAAAGGGAAGTCATGGCAGTGAGGTCAGAGCATGAACCATACAACCGTGCCCAAACTAAACTCCAACTCACTCAGAGTGAAAACTTCTCCGCCTTTCCACTTAACTCTCTGATCTTCTCTTCCACAACTCTCTTCTTTGGTCACTAGATTTCTGGTCACACTGTCTTCCATCTGTGGGGAATGTTCTTCCTGTGGTTTACTCATAAGCAGCTCCTCTCTTTCCTTCACATCTTTTCTCAAAGTCATCTCCATAGGACTTTGTTGGCCATTCTATCTAGAATTCTATATTGACTTAGTTTCCTATTGCTTCTGTAATAAATTGCCACAGACTAAGTGCCCTAAAAACAGTACGAACTTACTATCTTACAATCAGGGAGGACCAAAGTCCAACATGGGTCTTGAGGACCAAAATCAAGGGTGTGGGCAGGAAGCATTTCTTTCTGAAGGCTTTTTTATCTTCTGAAAGATGTCTTACTTTTCTGCATCGTCAAATCTTTCTTGGACTTTGACTTGCCCACCTTTCTTTTACACTTTTAGGAACACATGTAATGAAATTGGATCTACATAGACAATACAGGATAATCTCCCCACCTTATCTGCAGGTGAGAAAACAACCTTAATTCCATCTGCAACTTTAATTGTCTTCGTTAAACATAACATAACATAATCGTAACATAACATAATCACAGGTCCCAGGGATTAGGACATAGACATACTTGGAAGATTACTATTCTGCATACCACATATAACCTTACCCAGCATCTCCTATGCTCCTTATCTACTTTATCATTTTCTCCTTAGCCTTTACTGCTATTCAAAACTTTGTAGTATAGTTTTCTTACTTATTGTGTTTGTTCTGTGTTTTCCCAAATAAAATGTGTATTCCTGAAGGTGGGAATTTTGTCTTTATGTTTTTCTTCCCTGTAGGATACCTAGGTCTAGGTCAATGTGAAGCATATGGTGGGCACACAAAATATAATAAAATCCATAAGTGAATGTATAATAATAAGCTTAGGTAACACAGGGAAAATTCCCATACATCCTTCAATGACCTAGTATTCTTGGTCATTATTGATGGTTGAGCATGAGAATACTCATGATATAATTCTGAATGAGATGGAGTAGTTAGTATAGATCTATGTTTATTATAGCAGCTATGTTATGAAAAAAATCTGATTAAATGTTATTTTTGCACCTGAAAATGATCTCTTTGGAGATCACAGATTCTAGTGTTGGCCATGTCCTGATTAACCTTTTAACACATGAATTTGAAGGAAGCATTGGCAAATATATTTTAATCCTCAATTCTTTTAGGAATTGCTAATAGATGGTGGAATAGAAAAAAATAATTATGGTTAGAAATGGGAACTTTAACTTCAGCAGTGACAATGTAAATTTTTTTTTCAATTCCACAACTAAATGATATTTAAAAACAGTTGTACAAGACCTGCTTTTGGAGCAGTTTATATGAAAAGTTACTGAGTTGCTTTTCTTTACAGTCTTAAATCAGTCTAAAATGTGAAATGGGTTTTTTGAAAGCTAGTGCAATCTTTAAAAGTAGTAACAAAAATGTTGTATCCATCACTACACAGATGAGGTGTATAATTAAAAAAAATTGTTGCCAATAATCCAATAATGTATTTTGAGCTCAAGAACTTTATGTGTATTTTATCACTACAGAGATGAGGCGTATAATTTTTTTTTTAAATGTTGCCAATAATCCAATGACGTATTTTGATCTCAAGAAGAGTCATCAAGTAATCTTCAGTAGGAAGAACATTTAGAGACCATCTTCCCACCAATAGCACACTTTAACTATTGTTTAGGAATCAGACACCACTTCCCAGAGCCTCTGTCCTCAGGAAGTTGGCCCTCAGTCCATCCCGGAGCCCAGCAGTCAGACTATGGATCAGAGAATTTTATCCTACAAAATCCAAGTCTAATTGTCTAAGGACCCGATGACCTCCGCCAGTAGCTGGGGATCCATTTGAGGATCTAACTGTTTCATCTTGGTTTCTGAATAGCAAAACACTGTGAGGCCACTGGTTATACATAAACATGCATGACGTGAATAGTCATCTCCAGCATCACTAGCTCATTGCTCATCATCTACTTTCACCCTTCCAGTAATGGGAAGCTCACAATCTCATGAAGCACTCCTCTTATTGACAGACAAGTATTAACATCTTTTTTTATGCATATGAAACCACACCAAATTCTTTCTTCCTGTAACTCACACCAGCCATTGATAGCCAGTTTCCTCTCAAGCAGCACAGAACACAGCCTGTTTCTCTCCTACATAACAGCTCTACGACTTACTAAAGGCATGTATCACATGTCCCCGGAGTATTTTCCTTTCAAGGCCAAACATCCTCAGTTCTACCTGCTGATGTGTGCAATCCGTGATTTCTAAAATAAGGCAAGTGGAGTTCATGCAGAGTTCTTGGGAAGTGAGATGATGCAGAATACAAGGGAACCATTCACTGGGGCACATTTTGAGACATGTAGTTTTACTACTCATATGCAAAACATTACAAAATAGGTAATATGTGATACAATTGCTTCCTAATCGTCTATTTCCGTGACACATTTTTCTCCCTTATATTTATCAGCACCTATTGCTTTCCTTGCTCTCAACAGGTCCACAATCAGACTTCGTCTTCGTGCAAAACATATTAAAGGCACGATGACTTTGTGTAGGTAAACACTCTTATTTTCCCCTTGAAGAAAGAAGATACTCTATCTTTGTTTCATCGGGCACCTCAGTGCTCAGGTGTCTGAATCCTTAAAGACTCGATGCTGAATAAATATCAAAGGCATTTCAAACCACAAAACATTGTAAATATTCATATACTAGTATCAAGAATTAGCTCAAAATGTAGTCTAACCCATGCTTCAATTATACTATGGGGCTTTAAAACACCAACACAGTTTTGAAGACCTGTAAGAATAAACATCAGTCAGAATATGTAAGGAGGTTTCACTTAGGACATAGAGGCGTGCCGATTACAATTACTGAATCAAAGGTGATAGACTCAAAGAGTAAAACTCTTGACAAAGTGTCAGTTCTCTCAGCGACACTTATCAGATTTCCCTAAACATAAGCCAGGACAGAATTACAGAGCATGAAACATCAGAATGGTGAATAAAAGGGACAAATATATAGCTCATGTGTTCAACTCTAAGACCCACTCAATTGTTTTCATATGGATTCTAGAAATGCACATGTAAATACGTAAAATAAAAACTTACACATTGTTTTCGACAATGCACATACATGAAAAGATAGTGATGGAAAAATTCTGGAAAAGGGTGGTAGCAATGCTTGCACAACAATGTGGATATTTTTAATGCCACTCAACTGTACCCTTAAAATGGTCAATATGGTAAATTTTATGTGATGTATATTTTATCACAAGAAAAATTTAAGTTTAGGGGCGCCTGGGTGGCGCAGTCGGTTGAGCGTCCGACTTCAGCCAGGTCACGATCTCGCAGTCCGTGGGTTTGAGCCCCGCGTCGGGCTCTGGGCTGATGGCTCAGAGCCTGGAGCCTGTTTCCGATTCTGTGTCTCCCTCTGTCTCTGCCCCTCCCCCGTTCATGCTCTGTCTCTCTCTGTCCCAAAAATAAATAAACGTTGAAAAAAAATTAAAAAAAAAAAAAAAGAAAAATTTAAGTTTATAGGTTTAAAAAGGTATTGAAGTGAAGTAAATGATGATGCTTTCTCAATTAGGGCTCAGATAATTTGGAAAATTATAGCACATCACCACCACATGATACACAAAATAGCAATATCTAGTTACCCAACTCAGATGAGTCTCTGAAATCATTCGGGGAACAATTTAAATACTTTAAAAGAATTTTAAAGGCAAATTAAGACATGAGGTCCATCACTTATACTAATATTTGTTTTCCTAAATAATCCTATTATCAACGCTATAAAAATGTTTAGCATCCTGATTTCATGCACTTGATAAAATATTATAAAGCCTATGTTTAATGTTTCATAGATTAGGGATATTTTTCTAAAGCACAAAAACATTAAGCATAAAAATGTACACAATGTAATATAACATGCTAATATGACAAGCATTTTAATGATTTATAAATAAGTATAATGAATATTAATGTTATTTAATGCTTTAAAGATTTATCTACATTTGAAGTGTTTTAATATTTAATAATAATTTGAGGTATATGTATATGAATATATGTGAATTTTAATTCACAGTGAATAGTTTCATAGTTAAGCCCAATAATTGCAAAATTAGCCAATTTTAAAGAGAACTATTATTTCTGAATCTATTTCATAGACCACATCAATTTATATTGCTTATAAATAAGCTTGCTATACTCACTTGGGTAGAGATGCTTTAGAATGTTTGTCAAAAAGCAATATCACTAAGGTAATATTTTTTTTATTTTCTTATTCCCAATGAATAATAAATGGTTATATTTATCTCTTCATAAATATTTAGGCACCAGAAGTTCTGATGAGACTCTTCCTTTAAAAATTATTTTAAAGTGTATTCTATACTCAAATGTGGAAAATTTTAGATAATATTAGTTTTCATGCATTGTATTTAATAACAGCAAAAGGAATCATAAAAGGAAGCTATACGGCTGGAACAAATGGAGACTATTTCTGAGAAATTGCAATTATCCTTGATTCTTGATTTACTCTTATGTACCACAAGGTGATAAATTTGACAAAAAGTCTTCTTAATGGTCGCTGTGCATGAGCAACTAGTTATCATTCTATTAATGAAGGGCCCCATCATCCACTCTTTTCCTGCCTAGTGGTCTGAGGCACTGTTAGTATCAAGACTTCTGTCTCCAGTGAAAATCAATGCTTCAAAAAATCTATTTCATTGTTTATGCCAGAATTGTTTCACCTTTAGTTCTAACTAATAAGCATCGCATAAGATAGAAATACATAGTTATTAAAGGCATACTATGAATATACAGGCTCTCCTATAAGGTAATACTTTCCAAAGGCTTTAGAATTCATCTAAAGTTGATATTGAACAAGTAAAGCCAAGGGGACAGAAACTGTTTTGACTCATATAATTATTGTCTGTTGAGTAGTAATTAATTTGACTATAATAATTCTATGCTTAATCCATGATCTCTACTTAAATTCATCGTTATATGATTTTACCATACTTTTTAGTTAGATACTCAGTACATCAATAGTTATTCCATCAATAATCATTTCTTTATCTTTCTTCTGCTACACTTATTCTGAGTATATAAATTTACCTACTCTGTCTATAGAGTTAATCACTACACCCCACTAAGTGTACTCTAATATCGAACCTCCCCTCCACCAATCTCTACATACCTTCTTTTCTCCTTTGTCCATCCCCTCTTACTCTGAGCAGTGCTTCTCGGAGGCTGAAGAGATCTAAGACACATACATTGCCCACACTAGTTTCTAGTTAGATTATCCATTATGGTAAATTTGGAAAATATGGGTAATCATAGAAGAAGTAACGCATAATGTGTTCATCTGATGAAAGGATTTATAATATTTTAGATAATTTTCCTTCAGTATTTGTCTATATATTGAGGTATTTGTCTATATATTTGTCTATAAATTGTCTTCACCCTTCTGGAATTTTGTGCCATCATAAACTTCAATAAACAACTGCCCCAAATTCTCTCCTCAATAATGTTTCCCTGTTTTCTCTACAAATACATATGATTTCCCAGTTAAAAGTGCCTTAACACGGATACTGCCAAATATCATATCCTCAATGCCAGACTTAATGAAAATAACTTACATTGTAGGTGTAATTTCTCCATCACGCATTCGCTCTTAACAATTGACTCCTCTGGGTTTGGGTCTCTGACCCTCTTTCCAAACCAGAAGAGCTTCTATGTCTTAAACTTTTCTAGATACTCTTCAGCACTGATGTTCCCTTCTCAAAAGACTGATGCTGTCCTTATTACAAACTACTCTTTTTTTAGGCTTGTAAAAGGGAGCAACTTCCTGCCTTATTCCTATAACTTTTTGCTGACCTCTGTCCCTCTATGGCATCAACAAGGAGAGCAAGAAATGAGAAGACAGCAGGTTCAGTTGTAGAAAGTTTTTGCAGGTTCCGTTTCCACTTAATTGACTTTATGTTTCTAGGTGACATTAAAACATGGCTAATTTATTAATTAACCTATATCTAATTGGTATTCCAGATTTTAGCACACATTTATGGAGAAGTGTTAATTTTAAAATGTTTAGCTCCTTTGCATATAGAGTGTCTGAAATTAATTTATTTCAAATTGATACAGCTCTTTACAAATTTATTTAGAAATTTAAAAAGTAACATTAGTTAAGTATGTCAACAGTTCATTTCATTATTTTAACCTAATGTAATAAATAGTATTGAATTCAAAATGCAATATATTATAATGTAACATACAAGAGTTCATAAAATAGCTGTCACTGTGGAGTTCTATTTCAACTGTGACATGGGACACCTACTTTGATCACTGGTCAGCATGGCTAAATCTCCTTAAAAAAATATCTAGCATACAAAAAACAGATTCTCTAGAACAGAGGGACCTCATTTTATTTACAAGGGAATACAAAATCTTCTGGTGCATAATATCCTGTCTTTTCTATACTTTCCAAAGATTCTTATACATTTGGCTCTGAAAACTTCCATTCAAATGTTTTGACCTCAAAATGAGAGTAGCTTCAAAAGCATTGACCAGAAGAATCGTGATCTGGGTGTTTAAAGTTTGTCAACCCTCTTCGTTTCCCTGCTAGAAGTAGAAGTCTATGTTAATCCAAATCAAACATCCATAACCTCTGGTAAATATAGCAGTAGAAGGTCTGTGATCTTACCACATGTTGATAAGACCCAAAACTAACTATAATTGAACCCAATCAAGAAAACTTGAAATGAATAGCTACTTTAATTCCAGAAGAACCCAAAATCAAATATGCCTAGGCTTTTGAAAAAATTAAAATAAAACACATAGAGAATCCTTATCTTGGTATTGGGACTTGACACATACATGTGAAATGCCTTATATTTACACAAAATTCAATCTAGAGGACATCATTCTATGGCAGCAAGGTAAGATCCTATCTTCTTTGGCTTAATGTACAGCACATTGAATCTTTATTGCATTTTTAGAATAGGTAACTTCTCATGCCAAGATTTAATTATAGTTTAAATATTTGAAAGGGGTGGTGATAATGTTGTCTCTAATAAAAAATTTACCTGTCTTGGGATCAATAGAGAAATAAGGTTGTCCCTGAAGAATGCTATAAACGACTCTGGCACTGTTTCCATAGGTCGGGTCATCCGCGTCGGTGGCCTTGACCTGGAGCACATATGCACCTGGAAAATAAGACAGTATGAATCTAGCATCTTTGTTTTACAGAGCGCAAGGTCATGTCTTTCATCTGCGGACTCCATTTTCCTTTAGAATTTGGCATTCCTCAATGATTCTGTGAATATAGGCTGTCACTGGAAATGACGTAACTACTATAACCAAAATGGTGGGCAACAGTATAGCTCTCAGTGCAAATGATACATATTTTAAAAATCTATTTTAAAAGCTATATTCATTTCCAATAGCAAGATGATTGAACTGAAAGTCATTATGATAGCTTTATTGATCTGTGCACCAGAGAAAACATGACACTGCTTACATTAGCTCATCTGCTTACTATAGATGCATTAATTTCATGATTAGGTTATCAATAGAAAAGCTAAAAGGTTTGACGGCTTACTGAACTCTAGAGGCTGTAAGTAACTTGCATTGCTATTTAAAATCAACAACTATGTACCAGCATGAGGAACACTTTAAGTTAGGACAGAGTATTTGAGAAACTGAGCAACCAAAAATAATTGCAATTAAGACAACAGGAGCACCCCAAGGCCTCAAGACTGAATTAACCTAAGGATTCAGTGGCAAAGAAAACATTAAAGACAATCCAAATTATGTTGGTGATGGTTAGAAGGCTAGAAGGATGGTTACATGGTTAGAAGGAAATCTCTCCTGAGCATAAAGAGAGTGATATGTACATCCAAAGTTATAAAAAGGACAGAATGTTCCTATTCTTGGAGGCATTAACAGTAAATGCCCAATTTTGAAGAAAAAAAAAAAAGGATTTCTCTTTTTCATTCAGCTATTCATTCAGGCGTTTTCTTTAAGGCTGTACAACACTGGAGCAAACTAAATATTAAAAGATAGTCAAAAATTTTAAAAATGATAACGTTCAGCACCCATTCAATACCAAACGCTTTATCTTAAGAATGCTTTGGTGAATAGTAGCTATATCAGGAGATGAATGATAGGTTTTAATTCACCAGTCTTTCCCAGGAAACTTCTAGAAAGAAAGTACACAAACATCTGTGATAGTCAAGAGCAGTAACATATTATCCCTCATCATCCATTATCACCATCATGACCATCCCGATCAATCTTTGCAACATCATTAATAATTATTTGACAAATAGGCATTGAGGACCTATATTAAGGATTCATCAAAACTATGTTCTCCTTTACAGTGTATGAATGAACATTTTCAAGACTAAATTTCCCTCTTTCCTCCCTTCTGTTATACAGTGATTTTCCTGGTATCACCTAGATCTTTGCTAGTACTGAGTTACACCTGTGCTGTATAGACACAATCTACAAATATTAAATAATTCTCTAATCTTAGTTATAAATGTGGTAGTTAAAAGGCTGTGGGTTGTTCTCTGAGGATATATTTGAATAAAAGGTATTATACCTGCTAAGAAATATTTAGTGACAAATTTAATAAATTTTTACCTAATTCACACCATATGCTCAATAAGAAAGACGAAGATGAATAAGACAGTATATCTTGCTTTTATGGGAATATTTATTAATTCACTCCTTTAAGTATTTGAGTTTAATTTTTTTAAAAAATTAACGTAAAGCATTTCATACTACTTTTAGAGGAAAATATTTTTCTGCATACTTAGTGAAGGTTCATATCAATATTAAAAACAAAAATGTAAAAGGGAGAATACTATATTACTCATCTTGTCCTTTGTATTGACATATGGTTATAGCATTATCTGCAATAACCAAATTATGAAAATAGCCTAAAGCCTATCGACTAATGAATAGATAAAGAAGATGTGACACACACACAAACACACACACACACACACACACATTCACACACACACTGAAATATTACTCAACTATAAAAAAAGAATGAAATCTTGCCATTTGCAATGATATGGATGAAGTGAGAGCATTATCCTAAGCAAGATAGGTCAGAGAAAGACAAACACCGTATGATTTCACTCATGTGGAATTTAAGAAACAAAACAAATGAACATAGGGGAAAAACAGAAGGAAACAAACCAAGAAACAGACTCTTAACTATAGAGAACAAAGTGATGGTTAACAGAGGGGGGTGGCTGGCTGGATGGGATAAATAGCAGAGGGAGATTAAGGAGGGCACTTGTGATGGGCACTGGGTGTTGTATGAAAGTGTTTAGTCACTAAATTGTACACCTGAAACTAATATTTTACTGTATGTTAACTAACAGGAATTTAAACCATGAGAGACTCTTAAATACAGAGAACAAAGTGAGGGTGGATTGGAGGTGGGGGAGAGGGGAAAATGGGTGATGGACTTTGAGGAGGGTCCTTGTTTGGGTGAGCACTGGGTGTTGTGTGTAAGCAGTGAACCACGGGAATCTACCCCAAAAACCAAGAGCACACGTTACACACTGTATGTTAATCAAGTTGACAATAAATTATATTTTAAAAAATAAAATAAAATAAAATAAAAATAAAATTAGGACATCAATCAATCAATCAATAATAAAAAAAAAAGCCAAGTGCCAAACAATAATTTAAAAAAAAATAAATAAAAAATTAGTACTCAGTTACAATAGATTACCTTCAGTTTAGTTAAAAAGTGATTCACTAAGAACCATATAAGTTAGGGGCACCTGGGTGGCTCAATTGGTTAAGTGTCCGACTTCGGCTCAGATCATGATCTCACAGTTCACAAGTTCGAGCCCCATGTCAGGCTCTGTGTTGACACCTCAGAGCCTGGACCTTTCTATGGATTCTGTGCCTCCCTCTCTCTCTGCCTTTCCCCCACTTGTACTCTTTCTCCCTCTCAAAAATAAATAAAAATATTAAAAACAATTTTAAAGAATGATGTAAGTTATTTGAGAGTTCTTAGAAGTGCCTCTATAGGTGTTTACAAAAACACAATTAAACAGCATTATATCAGCTTGTTTTGCTCGATGCTCCATGACTCTTTCCAAACTAATGCAAAGGACAGAAATTACTTATTCCTTTCATTGGGAAGACTCAGTTACTCATCGGGAGCAGGTAAGCCTGAAAACACTACCTTCTTCACTGCTGGGATAGCATGCCAGTTCCTCAATTAAACTATTACTATTAAACTATTACACTACTAAACACTAAATACCCAAGAGGTAGGAACAGGACGTTACACTTGGGCACTAGGTAAATGTGCAACAAGGAAACAATATAGTCAACAAAAACCAGAGTAGTCATATATGTAGAAGTCATCTTGGGATTTGTTCACTTATCACCTAAGTTCAGGATGACAATGTAACCACTCCAAATGTTGAAGTTCAGAGAGACTAACTCACAGAGAAACCATTCCTTTACCCCCAGACAGAGACAGAGAGCAGAATATAGGATTGACAATATTGAATCACTTCAACTTTCCATGTAACGCTGTTCTGATCAGTAGTAAATTAATTCATGTAAAGTTTAATAATAATTAAAGCAAATAGCAAAAAAGTTATTTTATACTAATAGTTAAATTTTAAATTTTAAGCAGTCACTCAATGTGTGTGTGTGTATATATATATATATATATGTGTGTGTATATATATATGCTATATAAATATATAGCAGAGCAAGGAACAGAGAAAGTGAACCCTGAGAGGTTATAGAATTAACACATAGAAAGAACAGTAATTAGGAGCAGTCCTTTTGATATAAAATACGACTAAATAAGAGTTTCACTACAATACCTAAATACGGGTGAGAGTTCATGAGAACCAATTCGGGTATAATTTTAAGTGTACACGTATTTACCTGTCAAAATGTATTTGAAAAATGAGTTCCATATTATAGATTCACAGTTGTAATATGATATCATCTCAGTTCATGCCAATGCACATTCATATCTTTATAAAATTCTAACTAGAAAAAAATTTTTTGAAGAGTGATGCATTACCTACATGCATTAACTTAAATTCGTTAATGTTTTTATTTCCTCTAATTTATGTTGAAAATGCTAATAAATGGCATGGTGTTTGACTTAGTAATTCCGATTTGAGAATTCATATATATGTATCATATGGTCAGGCAATACACAGAAACCCACAGAGTGGTTTACTTATTTCTAACGATTTCTCTCAAAGTTAAGAGCATGTATTCACCAATTCAGTCACTCATTTAACAATGGGGATTAAGGAGTGCACTTGAGCACTGAGTGTTATATGCCAGTGATGAATCACTAAATCCTACTCCTGAAACCACTATTACTCTGTATGTTAGCTAGAATTCAATAGAAACTTGAAACAAAAAAAAAAAGGAAAAAAATTCTCTGGTTTCCTATGATTTGTCAGACACACTAATCAGAGTGTCAGGGAAGAAATATGAACAAAGCTGAGAGGCCAAAATTCTCAAGGATAATATTTTGTCTAGAGAGGAATCAGAAGAGGAACAAATATTGAAATACACAAATATATAGCTATAGCTATACATACCACTCCTCCAACAGGTATTTTATCGTTACCTTGACATACTATCTGCTTATGCAATAACCGATATTTCAATTTTTATTTGGGTGAAAGAGATGGAACTTTTCACATATTCTTGAACTGTACTCTACTCCTTAAAAAATATATTGGACAGTCATGTTATATCAGCACATAACCATTATTAAAATAATAAATATCATTAAAGTAATAAAAGTATGTAATACTAAATTGAACCAATCTCCTTTTAGTGGACACTCTACTTAGAGAATTGGGAGGGGGGGTGTCCTATTATAAACAAATGTGGAATTGGTAATCTCCTACCATTGAGAGAGCTAGCTCTAAAAGTATATGAATCAGACATGTCAATATATATTGTCGTCGACTCCCAAAAAGGTTGTACTAATTTGCATGTCTACCAACCTGGTATATTTTCCAGTATTCTCACCAGTATTCATTGTTCTTCTTTTGTATCTTTTTATATTATGAGTGAATTTCAGTACCTTATGTATGAGTCATTTTTATTTTGTGTGCTTGTGTGTATGTATATAAACCTTACTCAAATTCTTAACCTATTTTACTTTCATAGTCTATATCTATCTGTCCATCTTTAAAATTATATTTACTGGCTCATGGGTGCCTGGGTGGCTCAGTCGGTTAAGCCTCCGACTTCAGCTCAGGTCATGATCTCACAGTTCGTGAGTTCAAGCCCCACGTCAGGCTCTGTGCTGATGGTTCGGAGCCTAGAGCCTGCTTCAGATTCTGTGTCTCCCTCTCTCTCTGCCCCTCTCCCGCCTGTGCTCTCTCTCAAAAATAAACACAAAAAAAATTTTTTTAAGTATATTTACTAGCTCATTTTGACTTGTAGACTTTTTTTTTTCATTTTGTGTTCCAAGTGGTTTTCCTTTATGTTTATCAGTGTGTGCGTATATGTATCCTTCCCTCAAAAATATTATTCTATCTGTGTGGCTGATGAGATTTGGTGGTTTTAAATAATCTCTTCTTCCAATCTATATTCAATGAGCATATGTGTTCTGGAACCTAGAGTAGGTGGGCTATCTGGTTTTCATAATGCAAGCACACGTGGCCTACTTCTGCTCACATGTAGGTCACGTGATAGTCATACTCTATTTATTTGATTTCAAGAAGATTAATATTACCAATAGGGATGAATTTTTAAAAAAATCCAACACAATGCCTGTGTTTTAAAATGAAAGAACTGAAGCCCAGTGATGTTCAAATCATTCTTGTTGACACTAAAAGAATGTCACCGACACATTCTCATTCAAAATGGTCAAAGAGATGGGAGCAGAGCTGAGCCCTCATGATTTCGGCCCAAGTAGATGTCAACTTACTGACTGATTCGTTTCTTCTTTCAATCAACAAATGTTCAGTGGCACACACCATACACCAGGGACTGCTCTCAACAAACCATAAGAGAGAAATTCATTGCATAGCTATTTATTCAGGCAAATGTCACCTCCAGCAAGGCGTCTTTATATTCTATGCATTTTTTGCATTTGGGGTATGAAAAATGTGCTAGAAATATGTTGAAAATATAAGTGGACTATGTATAATTTATGGCTTCTATAAAACCATTTTTTTTTAATTTTCTAGGTGAATAAGCATGTTCTACTCATTGAATATGTTCTTTGTTTTTCATCACCCCTGCAACTGTCTCAACTAGTTTGGGCCCTCACTTTCATAACTGCAATGCTGAGAAACATTCTAATTGCTTCCTCCTCCAGCTCCTGTCACACAGGAGCATCACAGTCATTGTCCCATAACACAAGGTTGATCATGTTACTCTCCTTCTTTGAAAAATAAGTTAAAAATTTGGGACATCTGGGTGGCTCAGTTGGTTAAGCATTTGACTTTGGTTCAGGTCATGATCTTGGGTTTGTGAGTTTGAGCCCTGCATCGGGCTCTCTGCTATGAGTGTGCAGTTGGTTTCAGATTCTCTGTTCTCCTCTCTCTCTCTTCCCCTTCCCTTTTCATGCTTGCCCTCTCTCTCTCTCTCAAAAAATAAATTGAAAAAACATTAAAAAATAAATAATTAAAAAAATAAGTCCTAAAGGGTTTCTATTCCTATTGAGAGAAAAATCACCTAAACTCACTGGCATGCTATGACTAGCATGATAGGCATGAGCTTCAAAATCCCTGTAGATTAATTTCTTTATATATACATATACTTTTAAGCTTATTTATTGATTTTGAGAGAAAGAGGGGGAGAGAGAGAGAGAGAGAGAGAGAGAGAGAGAGAGAGGAAGAGAGAGGGAGAGAGGAAGAATCCCAAGCAAGCCCCACACTGTCAGGACAGAGCCCGACACAGGGCTTGATCTCACAAACTGTGAGATTATGACCTGAGCCAAAACCAAGAGCGGTTCTCTTAACTGAATGAACCACCCAGGTGCCCCCTGTAGGTTAATTTCTGACTGTGCGGCCAGGGACCCAGGGCCAAGCTTGTACATACTTAGTTACTGTGGAGTTGAGCCTCTTTCATACCTCTGTATTCTTGCCCAAGTGATCCTGTGACCGGCAGCACTTTTGCCTCCACCATCTGGAAAAATAGTACACACCCTTGATGTCCCAGCTGCACTGTCACTTCCATGAATGTTTGTTTTTCTACTCCCAAGCAGAGATCATGTGTCCACACCTCTGTATTGCTATCAGTCTCAATACATTTTGATTTTTTGAAACTCAGTACAATATGTTTTTTTCTCATTGGCTACAAAATCTTTTACATCAGCCACCCTTCCATATTCATTATTTTTATACCCAGCCTGTCATGACATAATTCCCAAATACATGTTTATCAGCTGGATATATATAGTACTCACATGTACACACAAGACACAATTTCATATGCATCATACTCTAAATGGGTGATCTGGCAGCTGGTTATGGCCTTGAGGGTACTTTTTGACACTAAATTGTGAGTCTATCTTGTCCTGAATATCTAAAGTATGTCACTGTTCTCACTTAAGAGAGCAGACCAAGGTGAGTGACATTACATTAAAAAAACCACATAAGCAAGATTTAGCCACAGTATGAAAAGCACATCCACGGGGAGTTAATGACAAGTTATTTTCTTCTGAATATTTTTAACCCTTCTCAGGATTGAAGCATGAAAAGGAAAAAAGAGACAAATTATATCTAGAGACATATGGTTTTCTTTCAGCTCTTGCCTTATGTAGACATTGCATTGTAACCAAGATATAATACAGTTCCAGTTAGAAAGGTATGGAATGATAAAGACTCTAGAATTTCTTTCCAAATAAGATTGGAAAATAAATATGCATTTTATTACCTTAAAAAGACGTTAAGCAACAGAGAAATGTAAAGAAGAAAGGCTTACAGAATCAACAGAGAGAGAGCATGTGTGGGTAAGTGTGCATGTGTATATACACACGTGTAAAAGATCCTACAAAGGAATTGGATAGTATAACACATTGAAACATGAGATGTGCTAAAGCTAGGCTTAGCTCTAAGGTAAAAGTAAGCATAGACATACAGCGGGTGACTTTAGTCTTTAAAGTAACTGGGTCTTTAATCAATTTTGCATTAGCTCTCACTGCACTACTCACGAACACTTGTCTGTTAGCTTCCTTCTATGGATTCTCATCCCATGTTTGCCCTTTAAAGCTGTAAATGGCCCCTCTGTCCTTTTTATCTTCACCAGGGGCTGCATGTAAAGCTTTTACAAGCATTACTGAGAACACCGATTCCTGGGCCTCCATCAGAAAGTCTTATTTAAATGTTTGTGGGCGGGCTAGGTATCAGAAAGTTTTAAAATCTTCACTGATCAGTCTGATGAGCCAAGTCTTACACAATTTCACCAATTAGGAAAGGCTGAATTACTTGCCATTGTGATTATCATTTGTGCCTCAGGAACCTGAAAGCCTATGTTTGAATCTGAGATTGACCACTAGCCAACTGTGTGACTTCAAACTAATTATGTAACCTCTCCATTTTAGTTTCGTCATATGAAAAGAAAAGGAAAAAATAGTACCTATCTTCTAGCCATATTAAATGAGTTAATATTGATAAAGAAGTTATAATAAAAGTTTTCCACCTAGTATGTGCTATTTAAGTGTGTAACAAAATAAATGCATACATATTTTCTGTTCTCCTGCTCCACACATAGGGTGAGAACACCCAAATATGTAACACGAGCACAATTCCTGTCCTCAAGACCTCCTTGTTGATAGTCATATACTGATCTGGACTGTATCTTCTGTATGTTGGAAAACATGATTTGGGAATGTGTATTTAGAATACATTAAAATACAAACAAGTAGAATATGACAATATGGGACCACTTTGTTAGAGACCCAAGAAAGAAACGTTTGTATACTTGTCAAATTTGCTTGAACTAATCAGAGCTTTTAAAGATTAGTAAAGATAGTATGTCATAAAAATCCTCCAGAGTGAATTGTGTGCCCTCTTCAACTGCACTTCTAGGATAAGAGCAGGCACTTCAGTTTTATACTGCCTTCAACAATGATTTTGCTCAGCCTGGCCATAGAACATCCCTTGGCAAACCTGGACGGTGGCTTTGACATCCACTTACGATTTGGTATGCAGTCCAAGGACCCAAAAGCACTCTAACGTTATAAAACTTTTGTTCTAGATACGTACTAAATATTTTAGGCTATATGTATTTACACCTCGTGATTCAAATGTACTTTGATGGATATGACAATCCATTTTTATGAGCACTTTATCTCTCTGTTGTGTGCCAAGAGTTCTATACCACATACACCAGTAAAAATGCTAATGACTGTTCCCAGTGACACGCTAAATTCCAATTACCAGTGATGATACAATGTTGCCTCCTTTGTGCCCAATGTAATTGGAAATTATTTTCATGAATGCTGTCAGGAAATTCCATAGAAATCATGATGAAATATAAGAGTTTGGAATTCATTCATTCAGTGGCTTTTAGTCATAATTTTCTAAGCTTTGTATTTTTCTGTGTAATATTGTATTCTTATGGATAAAAAATTTTTTTTTATTAAATGCAGTTAGCCAAGATATTAAGGACCAGTTAATGTAATTAATTATTTGTTTAACACACACTCTACACTCCTAAAATTATTTGTTTTTATCTGATCGATGATTCTGCCATGTTAAGGATAAAATTTAAAAAAATATGTCTATCTACCCATCTACAGACTTTCCTCAACCTACAATTAGGTTACATCCTGATAAACACATCCTGGTTGAAAATATCTTAAGTTGAAAATGCATTTAATGCATGTGACCTACTGAACATCATGGTTTAGCCCAGCTTAACTTAAATGCTCTCAGAACAATTACATTAGCCTACAAAATCACCTAACAAAAACTTATCAAGAGGCTGTCTGTACTTATCTACTTATCCATCTATCTCTCCATCATGTATCTATGTATCTATCGATCAATTCTATTTATCTGTATCTATCTTCCTATCTATTTATCTACTTAGCTTTAGTAAAAGAAAAAAAAAAACAAATTGTATATGTATATGTGTGTATATGTGTGTGTGTGTATAAACCAGAAGTACTGGATCCTGGAACTGGCTGTATAATTGAATATATATATGATTCCTTTGAAAGCTGTTTCAATTCTGTAAGGATAGTAATGTAATTTTAGTGAATAGTATGGTAATCCCACCCTCCCAAATGAATACCACCTAATCTTAAAACTGTCTTGGGGCGCCTGGGTGGCGCAGTTGGTTGGGCGTCCGACTTCAGCCAGGTCACGATCTCGCGGTCCGTGAGTTCGAGCCCCGCGTCAGGCTCTGGGCGGATGGCTCAGAGCCTGGAGCCTGTTTCTGATTCTGTGTCTCCCTCTCTCTCTGCCCCTCCCCCGTTCATGCTCTGTCTCTCTCTGTCCCAAAAATAAATAAACGTTGAAAAAAAAAATTAAAAAAAAAAAAACTGTCTATATATGTATTTATATATCACTATCTCCCTGACACCTCCGTGTGTGTTAGAAGCAGCTTAACTTCCATGAAGGCAGTTGGCTCAAGTTTAAACTGACAAGTGCAAGTGATTTTTTGTTTTGTTTTGTCTTTTTTTTTTTTTTTTTTCTGGCTAATGATGAGTGGTTAAGTAGTATAAAGGTAACCCAGTTCAAGCCCATAAAACCAGAGATGTTTGTTGAGAGCTTCTAGGAAATGTTCTCTTTCTCTTTTTCTCTGGAATTGGTGTGCAAATATCTGGAACTAATACAGCCATTTCAACATCTTGGGGGAAATGTCACCAGAGACAGCGATACACAAGAGGCCACAAACTTAGGAATCCCAGGAAAGGAAGTGAGGAGCCTTGATCAAACTTTGCTGAAGCTCAACCTCCAAACATTTGATGGTTCAAGACCATAAATCCTTTTTTGTGTGAGATTTTTATACTTTGAGTTGGACTGGGAGGTTTTTTGTTGTTGTTGTTACTTCCAAATTAACAAAATTTTGGCAAGTCACCTAAACACTCTAAGCCTGTTATTTCAAATTGAAAGTAGGATTATAAATACTTGGGATCACATGGAACTCATTTACTCATTAACTCATGAGTTAATGCATGTAAATTGCTTAGCATAATAACTGGCACATAGGGAGCCCACATCAAAGTGGTTGCTGTTAAAATTCTTCAACTTTATAATGAAGGGGCAACATTTTCTTGTTTCCTTCTAATTCTAGTAATTGGTTGTACAAATTGGAACAAAATCCAATCTTAATGCTTTTCAAAGTATCTTCCCCATTACTGTAGATTAATCTTTCAGTTATAGGATTTTGAATATACCACTGCTCTTTTCAAATCCTTCGATGGTGTGCCATGAATCACTACTTAACATCTGAATTCCTTCAAGACTATTCAATGTCTGAAATCCATCTGTTTGGTTTTTTTTTTTTTTTTTTTTTTTTTTTTTTTTTTTTTTTTTTTTTTTTCATTCTAAAATTTAACTCCTCTGCTTCTCCAAGCCTCCTCTTTGGGAAGTTTGTCTTATCCGCTGCCCAACAAAAATTAGAGCTCTGCTAATTAATTTGGGGGTAACGATTCTGAGCTTCTCATCTGAGAATTGAAAACATATAACTGAATCTCATCAAGTGTTTGCAAAATATAAATTAGGCTATTATCTGTATGTCACCTCCTTTTGGTTTCTTTCACTATTGCCTGTGCCCAAGCCACTTCTCATAATCCAGCCTACTTCAGGAAGGACTACAGACAAACTTGCTCACCATTACACTTTCACAGAATATTTCATCTGTTCCTTCCCTTACCTGAGATCTTGCTTCCCCCTGTGTTTAGCACCCCCTCGTGGTGCATTTTGGAGTCACAACTGCATTCCTTCAGCTTTCCAATACTGCTTCTGATGTAATGATCTTTCCCACCAGGAATGCAAGGTGCTCCTCATGTTCACCTCTTTTATCTGGAGGCGTGTAAGATTGATACAAATCTCTATCTCTAGGTTGCCTCCAACTAAGGCTGTTTTCCTCAACATTGTTTATTCTTGGCCCTGCCCTTGCTACTCTGATCACCATTTTTAATCTTCTTTACAGACTTCTTTTCCTGTCCCTGGCCTTCAAATGTTCATGAATCTCAGGTTTTTCTCTCACACTCTATATGCCTAACTCTACAATTTCATTCATATTGGCCTCCAGGTGCCAGCGACTGGATTGTCATTTCTATTGTCTAGGTTCTTAAATAACAAAATTGCAAGTTGACCAGAGCAAGATGTACCCAATTTCTTGGTTACATTCTAAACTTTTTAAAAACCAATTATTGTTTTTTGGGAGACCAGTCTCTTTAACTGACTAAGCATTGCTAACATATGTTTGTCCTCTCCCTTCTCCCACTATTTTTCTTCAAAATGTTGTTTCTCACTTGAATTATAGTTTTATGATACTTCATAATCACCCTGTTGCCTGCCATAACAATGCACCATCCACCCTATGTATTTAAGCCACATTTGTTTTTCAAAATGTAAATTTGATTTTGTCCTCATCAATATCCTTAATGTTCTTTGGGCATCTGTCTCTACCTACATTTCCAGGTTCATCCATTGCCACACATTCTGTCTACTATTTGCTGCTTCAATACAATATTACTTCCCCACAACATAGTGCTACCCCATAACCTGCTCTTTAAAGATTTGTCATGGAAGTCAGAAACGTCCTCCTGCACCCAGGTACACTTCAGCCCAAAGTAAGCACTGGCTTCAATAGCTCCTCTTCCAGAAACTCATTTCGATACATTCACAGAGTGTCTTTTCTTTATATCTTTCCTGTTTCCCCTAGGCCGCAAGCATGACACATAAAGACTGTTTCCTGTTCTTACTGGAATTCCAGTAGCTACGATGGAGCTTGGTACATAATAGATGCTTAAAATATGTTTCCTGAATGAATAAATTAGAAAACAACAACAATGAGTTTGGTTTAGAAAATATTTTTGATTAGCTGATATTAGCGATTAACAATGAAGCCTTTATAAAACTCTTGCCTGAGGCAAAAGTCTCACTATCCCCTCCTGTCAACATTTAACACAATGATAGTGCTTTGCTATCTGTTACAGAAATCAAAGGGGCAGCTTCAAATCAAAAGTGCCTTGAGAACTCTTAAAACCAGTGCCAAAGAAATACAAGGAATCAGTTACTAGCATTTTGGTAATCCTGATACATCAAACAATTCTACAGAAGAGTGTATAATTCTATTGTGTTCAAGAAAAAGAATAAACTTTTGAAAAAGCAAGAAATATATTGAGGTCATATCTATGGAAAGTCATTATTATAAAAAGTAACAATTCACATTACCTAGAACCAAGTGATTACTGATTATTTCACAAGTTCAAAGACACTATGACCACATGACATTGCACTATTTGCAAAAGTGCTCATGAATCCACATGTACGATGATAGTGTGTATAGCTATGAAACAATAATTTGTAGCCATTATTGTTTAAATAATCTTAGCTAATAGAAAAAGGTACGTTATGTGTGTATAAGTACTGTGATTTAATTTTAAAGTTTGTTCATTTTATCTTGCTGTGGTTGAAGGCTACAGTGATTTATGGTGAGGTTTGGTTTTAGTAATTGCTACAAAAATAGAAGACTTAGAAACCTACTTGTTTTGCTAGATTCATTGTAACCCAGAAGAATGTGCTGTGGCAAAAAAACAAAAAAAACAAAAAAAACAAAAAAAAAAAACAACCAAAAAACTTTATTAGATTCTGTATGCTTTCTAATGGAAATTCTCCCAACTGATGAACAAATGACAATGGTTAAGCCAAATAATCCTATCTCATTTTCTTTATCTATAAAAATGAGAGTTTTGGAATACATGTCTTTAGATTCCGCTATACAAACATATATTGTAATTCTAGACAGAGCAACCTAATTAAATCCATAGTTGATCAAGTTAAACTTTAATGAATTTATCAACTTTGCTCACTTCATATAAGTTCCTATGAAATTTTCATTCATATGCTTCTCTTTTGAAAATGAAACCTAAGGGCGCCTGGGTGGCGCAGTCGGTTAAGCGTCCGACTTCAGCCAGGTCACGATCTCACGGTCCGTGAGTTCGAGCCCCGCGTCGGGCTCTGGGCGGATGGCTCAGAGCCTGGAGCCTGTTTCCGATTCTGTGTCTCCCTCTCTCTCTGCCCCTCCCCCGTTCATGCTCTGTCTCTCTCTGTCCCAAAAATAAAATAAAAAATAAACGTTGGAAAAAAAAAATTAAAAAAAAAAAAAAAGAAAATGAAACCTAAGCTTTAAATGTTAAGGAGTTACAGTTATCTTTCTCATGGTGATGTATGTTTTAATTTATAAAAAAAAAACTTTAGTAGTTGGACATGAATCTTAAAACTCATTGCAAAAGAAAAATAGCATATACATTATCACTGCTTTCTAGAATAGCATTCTGCTTATTAACCACTTTGAACTTTTCACAGTAACACATAAAAATAAAGACAAAAACTGTTATACCACTAAACTATAATTTTAATGCACACTACATGGAACATTGAATTTAATCTAGTAACTACACAATATATGCCAATAACTTGGAGGCATTCTTGTTACTTAAAGCAATGAAACATACAGATGCTACTTGAAAATGCAAGTTTGAAAACACAGATAGAATTAACTATGCCATTATTTCCAAATGCAAGCGATCTCTCTTAATTAGTTTACGACTCCATTATTTATCACAAAGCTTCTCCCATTACACTAAAATGATTCCTTTTCAATATTTTGGTGAATATATCATTATATGAAATTTTTCATATATAGTATCTTTTAAAGAGCTTTCAAGTTGTAAGCCAGCCATAAAATAGAGTGCAGATTAAAAGATAAAAAGGGATTAAAAGTCTAAGAGAAAGTGAGTTATAGCTAGATGAGGTTACCCGTGAATTTATTTTATGACTCAGCTGAGGAGGCAGAAAAGAGACGAGACGAAAAGTAGGCAGACAGTGGGGGGTGGTGTTCCAGGAGCACATGAGTACTCAGAATAATAAAGTCACGAATTCGATTTCTATTTGATTTAAAAGGTAGATTGGAAACTTGCTGAAGGACAATTTGGGGGCATAATTACAAATTATGGGTTAGTGGCATTAAAAAAGAAGCTGTGGGAAGATAAATTTCAGGGAAAGGTTTGATGTCCTTGCATGTAAGCACTCAGAAGCTGGTCAGTAGTCCACCTGACAAACCAGTCCTTGATGCATGCTGGGGCCAAGTTGTCCTCTTGGTCTTTTGGAGCACTGAACTTGGAGCCACATTCAGCAGTAGGTTCCATGCCTTTAAAGTTTGGATAGAAGTTTAGTCCATTCCCTAACTCCTCCCCATGAATAGTCTTGACTCAAGTCAGACTTCCTGTTGCTACAGTTTCCTTTATTACCTTGTTTATAGATTCTCCTGGTCCCTTCCATTACAGGGAGGCTCAGAAGTGGGAATTCCCTCCAGTCTGTGACTTGAGAGCACTAACCTTGGACTTGTCTGTTGATGGGGATCATTTTCCCACTGGGCTATTTTATACATATTGCTTTCATTTTTTTTTCAAATTTTTTGTCCTGATGTTTCCATATTTACAGGCACCTACTCCCTGTGAACTCTCAGTATTAGAAGACAGGGTTCCAGTGAACACCATCTCTTAGGATTTTCCATCTGAGAGGGAAAGCTTCAGGGTCTCAAGGACTCCATATCTTAGTCCTTAAGGATGTGATTTTGCACTAAGGTGCATACTTAAGCTTTCCATAATTTCTGGAATACAGAAACACAGGAACGTCAACCCATTTATCCAGTGACTGGCTCTAAAGATACACATTTAATACCAGGGTACACCTCTTCAGATACCCTCTGGGAGGGAAAACATCCATAGATTTTCATTTATAGGGCATAAATTAAGTGACTGTTGCTGTGATAGCTGACAGTGCACTACGGAGAATATAAGAATAAAAAGAAACAAAAACAAACCCAATAAAACTGTCCTGAAGAAAGAGTATGCAAAGAATACTTAAGTTTATTTTATGATTTATCTTGTGGAACTCAGAAAATTACTCTCATCTGCAGCTCCCTCTTCTTTCCTAAAAAATTTTGTAATATGGCAATTAATATATATGGATCTACTACAATGTGTCGAATGTTGCAAAGAACATTTTATATGCATTATTTCACTTAATGCTTGAAACCATCCTGCCTTCTATAATTAGCCCCATTTTTACAAATGCTAAATTATACTTACATACTGAATAGCTATGAAAACTTGGGCAGTTGACCACAAAGCCTCAACCTGTGGCCATTACCCTCGACCACCTCCAGGGAACATAAAAACTCTTCGTAAAGTAACTAAGTTGTTCTATTCTGTTGACCACACTTGCTGCAAAATTTTTATTTCAACATTTTTTTAATTGTAAATGAGCTTTTAAAAATATACTGCTTGTCTTAAAGTCTAATCCTAGGTAAGACAGTTTGCTGTCGGGAAGGGTGGTGCCTCCAGCCCTGTTCTTTCTCAAGATTGTTTGGCCATTCTGAGATTTTTGTGGTTCCATATGCATTTTAGGATTTTTTTCTATTTCTGTAAAAATGCCATTGGGATTTTGATAGGGATTATATTGACTCTGCAGAGTCAATTTGGGTAGTACAAATATCTTAACAATATTTATTCTTCCAATTCATTGAACACAAGATGTCTCTCCATTTAGGTGTGTCTTCTTTAATTTTTTCTCATCAATGTTTGATAGTTTTCAATGTATAACTTTTTCACCTCTTTTGTTAAGTTTATTACTAAATACTTTATCCTTTTTGATGCAGTTGTACAGGGAATTGTTTTCATAATTTTCTGGATGGTTTCTTTTAGTGACAGAAATGAAACTAATCTTTGGATGTGGATTTTATATTGTGTAATTTTACTGTATTTATTAATTCTAACGTTTTTTTGTGACACCTTATTTATAGCTTCACACAATGAATAATAATAATAATAGCAAAAAATGAATATTAATAACACTGAAATAACAATTAGGCTTGCATAATGAGTGGTATGATATGACTGTTACAAACAAGAATCTTTTTACGTCTGTATACGCATATTGTTCACATAAATAAATTTCATTAGGAACCTATCTACCTACCTACCCATCTTTTATTCAACAAATGTCTTAGTATCTTTACACTCTGTTGACTTGTTAGCAAAACAGTAATAAGAGTACAAATCTTCAGATGTTTTCCTCCATTCAAAATGAAAATCTAAGGATAGACAGGCTAAGATACTTCTCAGTGCTCATGCATCAAATAACATGTAAGTTTGTGACAAGTTTGGAGATATGATTGGCTTTGAAGTCCAGATCCAAATCAGAGATGTGGCCTACCACTTCTAAGCACCATGTAGCCAAAAGCCCCCCACCGATATGTAACAGTGGCATAGAAACTTCCTACACCTATACATAGAAAGATTTTAAGCCCTTCTCCCCTACCAAATGCCTCCTACCCCTATCTATGGCAACTGCTGTCTCTAAAGTCTTGGCTCCTTTAAGTAAAGCAACAACAACTACAAATATTAACAGCTTCTACAACGGGTAATGACTTTAGATCAATGTTTTAAAGTTATTTGACTAGATAAGATATGCATTTTCTATTATAATTTAAATGCACTTAAACAGATTCAGTAAAATACAAATGCCCTTTAGACAGTTTGTCTATTTTGTTCACAGTTGTGTGTATTTCTTGTGCCTAGAATAGTGCCTAGCGATACATTATCAGTGTATATTTTTAAAAATTGTCTATTTTATACATATACACATTAAGTTATAAAATAAACAACCAATTCCAGGATGCCACTCCTTTAAAACCAATTAT
Source organism: Herpailurus yagouaroundi (assembly GCF_014898765.1). Taxonomy (NCBI): domain Eukaryota; kingdom Metazoa; phylum Chordata; class Mammalia; order Carnivora; family Felidae; genus Herpailurus; species Herpailurus yagouaroundi. The sequence continues at coordinate 17,059,669 of NW_024412377.1, forward strand.
TTGGAAGTGTTTGGTTAGTTATATTTTGAACAAGTACTACATGATGATTTACATCTTGAAGACATTTTGAGAAACGTCATAAAACGTCCACACCTCAGGGAGGTAGGATGTTGCCAGGCTCCTTCCAGAGGCAGAGAATGTTATTAAGGACTAACTCTTTAGCCCTCGTCATGCCTTTTCTCAGGAGACTTGGAGATGGTTTTCTAACACCTAGATTCCCACATAGACTCTTCTGAATTCCATCAATTGTCTTCTAATCCCATACTGGGGGGATCAAAATAACTCACAGTTAATCAAGTTTTCTTCCCATTCCTTACCTCTCACCAAAACACCCTCTTTTCTCCATGTGACTAATCTCCATGGTTCATGCATATATGATATATGTGGAGGTGAATACTTAGGTATATTTGGGTGTGTGAATGTGACTGTGATTGTGGAGAGGGTGAAAAGAGAAAGTGATGCCATGACCTCCAGTTTATTAATTCCTAAATTTGGCAGATCATTACTATCACTTGAGTGTCTTGTTTATTTCTTTCCTAAATACAGAATTTCGTACTCAATCACTGGAGATTCTCAGAATCCATTTTTTTAAGTATCTTCCTATTACATTTTTGATGATTCAGCAACTTGGCATACTGACAAAGGCCAAAGCTAAATGTGTGCCCCATTTTGTGTATGTTATATTGTCTGACTCCAAGAAGTTTGCAATGAAACTGTAAGATGCATGGGACAATTAGAACGATGGATCAGACAGAACATGTTTAAGATAAGCTAAGGGAAAATGGCTTCATGACGTTGATCTACACCTTTAGAGTAGTTAGTAAAGGTTTGTGGTTCATAGGCAACTGAATTTTGAACTTGAAGAATGTGTTTTGGAGGAAAGAAATGTTAGAAGAGAACTGTCCAAGGGATAAAAGTGATAGAAGAGAATACCAGAAAGTAGAAATGAACATATTCCCTCCAAACCCCAGGGAAGTGCTTGGGACTAGACTGAATTGTACTGATGAAGAGGAAGTTAGGGTATAAATGAATTGGGTCAAAATGTGCATTATTAAGGCCCTCAATCTACACACCCTAAACCTCAATCATAATCCTTATGTTGTCTTGATCAAAGGAAAATAGCTGTCAATATTTGGAGAAGACGATGTTACCAAGATTTTTTTTTTTTTATCACAATAGAAAAACTTTAGGTATCAACAATGAAACTGTCTAACTCTTTAGAGTGTTATTAAGAAGAAATCAACTCTTTTTATCTATTTTTTTTAATCTCCAATTCTTCACTTGCTCCCCTTCACCAGCTGTTAAGATGGCAGGTGGGTAGATTAATAAAAAGATGACAGGTGGGCAGTGTACTAAGATATTAATAAATGACTGACAGACCAAATCTTATCTCTGCATAAGCATCAGTAATAACATGGAACACTTCTTGGGGGTTGAAAAGATATTCTTAACCTAGTTAAAATCTGGCCTCCTGTGATTTTCACCAAATTGTCGCTATTTTACTCTCTAGAGACACTAAGGATTTGTGGCTTACACGATGACTTTCAAATACTGGAAAGCATCCCTCATATTCCTTATTATTTCTTTTTCCGACTGAACACATCCATTTTCTTCAACTACTCCTTGTATAACATGGTTTTTCACCATGCACTCCTTGTTCTGCCTCTCCTGGTCCACATGAGGCTGCTAATTGTCACTGCTGGCATCCAGGAATAAACTTTTGAGTTGTAGAAGGGTGCCTGGGTGGCTCAGTCGGTTGGGCAGCCGACTTCGGCTCAGGTCATGATCTCGCAGTCCGTGAGTTCGAGCTCGCGTCGGGCTCTGTGCTGACAGCTCAGAGCCTGGAGCCTGTTTCAGATTCTGTGTCTCCCTCTCTCTGACCCTTCCCCGTTCATGATCTATCTCTCTCTGTCTCAAAAATAAATAAACGTTAAAAAAAATTAAAAAAAAAACTTTTGAGTTGTAGAAAATTCAGTACCAGGTTGAGACTGTCCTTTAATATTAATTTAATAGGAATCTGTATGAACTCCTTTAAGTAATTCACTCTGTATTGTGGGGTATAAGAGTTAGGAATAAAATTACTCTCAAGCACAGCTGTGAGTAGATGGTTTAAGTGGGGACCAGTACAAATCCAGCTTTGCTACTCTTCCTAAGGTTTTCTTTCACCATTTTTGCATTAGTAGTAATTAATAATCCAATTAACTGAGCATTTTGTCTGAACAAAAACTCTGAGCATGTAAGATAAAAAAACAGACACATTGAGAATAGTTTGGGAAGAGGGCTAGCTTACCTAGGTCTGGGGCAATATCTTAGAGGCAAATATTTGGTTACAGCATACACAAAGTTTAGGTTCTAAATGATGTCAACCCAGCTATATAGCAGATCTGAGACAGGAAAAGAGGACATATGTTTTCCATTTTTCTCTTCCATAATTTTGTTTAATATACAATCAGATTATTAAATGTGTATTTCTTCAAATAATAAATAAATACGTCATTGTTCAAGCTTTAAGAAGATGATTACTAATTAATGGCAACAATCTCATTTGTTAACTCATGGATAATATACTTCACCATATTAATTTTTCCTCAGTCTAGAAAACAATTTACACCATTTTATATAAATAAAGAAGTCACATGTCTTCATAGAAATTAAAATCGCTCATAACCCCAAGTCTAGAAGCCATTTCTGATGTTTTTGAGCTTTATTTTCATTTCTATACAGACTTAAATAAAGTGAGACACTATTCATAATATAACCCGCTTTTTAAAATTTAATAATATATTGGATAACCACTCAGTTTTTAAATATTATTATATGACATACTTTTAATAAATACACAATATTTAATCAAATTAATTATTACGCTAGTTTTGTAAAGCCAATCCGTCATTACTGGTCATCAGTTAATTCATGCTTTCACAATTATAAATAAAGGCACATGTATATCCTTGCAAATACAAACAGATGCATATTAGAAAGTTAGTCTGTTTCTAAATGAGTGCTATTTAGAATAGAAAAGAATATCCAATCATATATTTCTGTTAGGAAACTCAATGTATTTATGATGCTACTCTTATATTTTTAAGGAGGAAACTATAAGATCAGCCTGCCTCATTGTACATCACATTTTTTATATTTCGCCTCTTCAACAGTTTTTCAATCATGGAAAGAGAATAGTGAAATGAGTATTTCCTAAAACATAAACGTGGGTCATTAAAAATACTTAGTGCCTAATTTGTAAACCCCAAAATGTTTTTCTTTATAATATTTTAAATGGTCAGTGTCTTTCTTTTCAATATTAACATAATTTAGCCGAAGAAAGTGGGGAGCAAGGAGGTTTGCCTTCTAGCTCACTGCAGAGGAACATTGCGATTCTGATCAGGAGGCCCGCTGCCCCTGAACGCATCCCCCTCCCTGACACCGCTTGCTTCAGCAAAGCTGTTTGCGTGGACCTGTAAAGAGACAGGCCAGCATTGCCTTCGTGGGGCTTATCTTTTAAAAGAAAAATATTACCACTCCATGCTTGAAGCTAGACTCCTGAAGCTTTTACCGAAGTAACGTGACACAAAATATTTTACCTTAAAGAGGCCTCTTCCTAGTCCCCGTTTTCACACGTGTGCGGCCTTGATAACACAAGTCACCAGCATCTTAAATGCGGAACAAAATCAGGACGACATATTCTGCTCTTTTGCATTCTAGGCATCACAAAAAAGCATGTGTTTTTTTTTCTTCTTTCTGTTTTCTCCTTCCCTGTGCTGTAGGAAGTAACTGTATCTATAAAAGCCATACTACTGGTTCTTTATACACATGATGAACAGCTGGCTTTGCCTGAAACCCTCTTTGTGCTATCGCATCAGAGGCCAGACTTCCTTTTCTTGGCATATCAATTACCCAACACCGGCAAGGTTTGACTTCTATTGCCTACGGAATGAGGTAAAATATCGGGTGTAGTCTAAGACACTTCCTTTGATAGTATAAACTGCATGTGACCAACAAAATATAAGTCTCAAAGCTTCATCTCTTTTAGGACATATGGAAAACAAGGTTAAATGACTGGACTGGCACTTAAATGAATCATTCCGGAAATGCTTTATTTTTCGTGTTGCCTAATTATAATAAACACTGACACTTAAATGTGGATGTGTGGGGTCTCCATGCATTTCTTTCTCTTTCAAGATCTAAACAACTACTGTACTTTAATAGTTGAGATTTATTTCCCTCATACATCGCCCCCATTCAGGGCACATCACCAGGCACAGCAGCCACCAGAGACATTTAATTAGCGTTTGTTTAAATGATTGAATAGCTTTTTTATGAATAAGAGTCTTGAATAAATGTGTAAAGTCACACACAAGTCAATCGTTTGGCATAACGGTTAGTGAAAAATAAGGAGCAAAGAGAAATGCATTCAGTCTTTCAGATAATTATTTGGTTAAGAAGAGATTTCAGTTGGTATATTTCTCTTGTGCTTCTACTATTCTAACTTACACGGGGCTTCAAACTCAATGGAGAAAGACCAAGAATTACGCGCTTTACATTTGTTTATTTCCATTTGCATGTTAATAAATATGGATGTATTCCACATCCTTTAAAGCACAGTTTTAGAGATAGAGTGACTCAGCATATGTAGATTTGCAACAGAGGTATATGTAAAGTGCAAAAATGTTTGTGATCCCTTTATTATTTGAAAAGTAGAATAGCTCGATAAAGCTCATTCTATAAGATTGCACCAAAATAAAAGGACATTGTCAAGTATCGCTTATGAAGGAAATGCAAACAACGTTATTTAGGAAAAAAGAAAAAGAAAAAGAAAAAGAGAAAATTTTAAGTAAAAATATCACATTTAATATACCGTAGTTCAATATTTAAGAAACATACCAAAATATAATGCGAGCTCAAAGAAAACTCTGACTTCTCCCAATTGGCATATCTACTGTCAATGTTATCCCAATCACATAAACGATCATTATGCATTCATAGAATGTACACTAGAATTCCAGTAAGCAATGACATAAAGTCCAGAAGTTGCCTATATATCCCAACAAAATGACACACTGGCCGTATCCTGACTTGTTTCAGTGTACCATAGTTGCAATGTGTAGTTTTATATTAAACACAAGATCTCATTCCTTTTAAGGTAGCATAACATTTGAGATCAAGCAGAATTAGAAGAGATTAAGACTTTAGGTATTTCATAATGTACTCTAGTCTCCTTGGGTATTTAACAATATATTCTAGTCTCCTTTATACATCTAAAACAAAGTCAGTTGACAAATGTAGACTTTTTATCCTAACCTTGTTTTGGGAAAACTCAACAGGAAATATTAACAGCTCTCAGTCTATATTTAAGCTAGAAGTTGCTTAAGGTAAAATCTCTTTTTGTCCTCCATTATTTGAAATGAGGAACCCCCAGAGGATGTTCAATGAATTACCCCTCACATGGTCCATTCTATTATTATCACAGTTGGGAGAAGAAATTAATTCCTTCATTATCAACACAATGTTCTTTTCTCAGCCTCACATTAAAGAAAATCTTCACCCCATCAACATTCTTACATAGACAAACTATGAGGGCAGGTGAATCATGGGGCTGAGACAAACAGAATTACAATTAATGGGTATGTGCCTCTCTTTCTGTGGATTCTTTTCTTTTCTTTTTCTTTTTTTAATTTTTTAATTTTTTTTTTAAATATAATTTATTGTCAAATTGGCGAACATACAGTGCGTAAAGGTGCTCTTGGTTTTTGGGGCAGATTCCCATGGTTCATCACTTACATACAACATCCAGTGTTCATCCCAACAAGTGCCCTCCTTGTTGCCCATCACCCACTTTCCCCTCTCCCGGACCCCGCATCTACCCTTAGTTTGTTCTCAGTCCTTAAGAGTCTCTTATGGTTTGCCTCCCTCCCTCTCAATAACTTTTTTCTGCTTTCCCCTCCCCCCATGGTCTTCTGTTAAGTTTCTCAAGATTGTGGATCCTTTTCATAATAAATAACCCAGCAGGGCCTCTCCACAAAATAAACACCATCAGAAGTCACCTTTGGATTAAGTCATCTATATTCGGATGTGGCCAAAGTAGCTGAATTTATCTCTATTTGGGACAGTGAACGTTTTCTTCAAGCAAATCAATATTCCATGATTGCAGTTTCTATTTTTGTACTTAATTCTCCTTGCTAAATGTACCTTATTAATTATTTGGAAACAAGTCGAGAGTGTGTGGCTGGATCCCATCAAAACTGTAAAGGAAGGGAGAAAGGCAGGAAGGAAGAGAGGGAGGAGGAGAGACAGGTAAGACAAGAGAACACTAGGAAAAACTCCAAATTTATGCTTAATTGATGGCTACTAATTTGAGTCCTCTTGGACTTGTTCCAACTCTGTGCAGAGAAAGTTAGCCACCTGCGATTATTTTGCCAAGCTGATCTAGGACATTCAGTTTTAGGTCCATTATAATTTCTTTGACTTCAAGTTAATAAATTCATATTTAAATTCTTACCATTTTCAGTAAAAAGTACGATGATTATACAGTTGAACTCTATTTTGGGAATTAAAAAATGCATAATATTTTGAAATGACTCCTGTGATAATGTTAGTGGTTCCATTTTGTTGTTGTTGGATTGAAAGCTTCTGGGTTTAGTCAGATAGATATTTGGCAAGGCTCAGAGTGATGTGGCTATCAATCATGGTGATGAGCTGTCTTGTTGGTTTAACATGATTTTTCCTGGAATGCAATGAGCCCCCCCCTCCCTTAGAGAATCCTATGGCTATAAAGTGGATGGTAATTTTAGGATGGCAGTGGGAATAAGTGGCATATTTAATTGCTGTCACTTTCCTCAGGTTCCCCAATCATAAGCAGCCAGTTACTTTAGTCCAGAGGTTAATTTGGACTGGGAAAGAATAAGTCTTCCTCTTCCAGCCTAATTTCCATCACCAGATAATTAACAGCCACACATTCTTCCTATGGCCGAAGTTCATGCCATATATAAAGTGTTTATTTTGATTTAAATATATGGACATAGGGGCACCTGGGTGGCTCAGTGAGTTAAGCGTCCAACTTTGGCTCCGGTTGCGATATCACGACTCCTGAGTTCAAGCCCCGCATCAGGCTTTGCGCTGACAGCACGGAACCCGGTTGGGATTCTCTGTTTCCCTCTCTCTCTGCCCTGCCCCCGCTCACACTCTCTATTTGCCTCTCTGTCTCAAGTAAATAAACATGTAATAAATAAATAAATATATGGACATAAGTATACATGTGTATAAAAATGGTTGTACCAAAATAAATTCATCTACCATGAGAAATCTTTCAGAAACTCTAGTGGAAAATGGTTCTCAGGGATCTGACACGTGGCTCTTCTCATCCTCAAAGAAACTGCTATGCTTCCTGAATGGGTTTTAGAAAAAGCAAAAGGATGATATTCGTGTTTGTTTTCTTCCTTACTAAACCTGCCTGTGTCAGTACATTTATTTAAATAACAACTTAATTAGTGGGATAATTATATCCCAAAGCTGAATAATATGGTACAGATTACTGGCCAGAAAGAGTAACTAGGGTGCCTGGGCAGCTCACTCAGTTGAGTGTCTGACTCTTGATGACTCTTGTTATCAGCTCAGGTCATGATCCCAGGATGGTGGAATCGGGCTCCACACTGAGCTTGCAGCCTGCTTAGGATTCTCTCTCTCTCTTTCCCTCTGCCTCACTCACAAGCATGCTCTCTCTGTCTCTCTCTCTCTCAAACAAAAGTTAAAAGGAGAGAGAGAGAGAGAGAGAGTAACTAAATAAGCAGCAATGCTTCAATGCTTCCAATTCAGAGAATTGGTCTTGATCTGGACAAAAAGTCTGAGTAGGTGAATTTTGCCTTGGGTGCATGTATCCCCACTCCTTACCCTTACCAACTGCTTAACAACATTTTCCTACATCTTATTCTTGTTCCTAACTTTTGAACTTCACTATCTGCTAGCAGATACCTCATTTGCACTACACTTCAAATGACTTAGAACAGTTTTGATCATTACCTTTCAAGTTAATTGTGAAATTTCAAGCATGGATGGGTCATTTTAATGGGTATTTCCGGGAACTGTTTAGTTTAAGTTGTAGTTGAGGGCAGAAGATGGGATTCGAGAAGTGCACTAGTAGAATCTGGAAAAACAAATGGCCACAATAAAAGGAAAATTCAAGAGAGTGAAAGAAAGGACAAAATTGTGTCCAGAACTGCACAACAAGTTTAGACATGGGCACATCAAAGAAGAAAGGTAAATCCAGAATTGCATCCCCCTGCGAGCACAGACACACCCAGAGAGACATTTGTACCCCTTCTTTCTTGCCACATAATGCTGCTGACATTTACCCGTTGCATCTAACGGTCACCCGCTGTAGCTAACAATGTCATTGAACTTTTGATGCAACACTGCAAAGTCAATTTGTTTGAACGACCCAACTTTTCGAAAGTAGGAATTCCAAATATATATATACATATATATTGGACAGATATTCATCACAAAATGTATGTGTGCACAGTCTCTCTGAAACTACAACTATTTTCAGTGAGGGCTGTGTATTTTCGTATCTATAGTTGTATAAGAAACAAATATACAAATGTAACATTTAGAAATAACTATAGCACCTTTCCCCACCACTGGTTTTGAAGGCTAAAAGATTTACAGAGCAATCAATTCATAAGATCTGGGAACTGAAATGTTTCCTTAAACGTATAGTTAGATGCAAATACGATGTTTCTCTGTGTTTGTCATTAACTGTAATCCAGGAACAAAAGTATTACATCATAAAGGATGGGTTCAAGAATTCAATACTTGAATTAATTATTCAGTCAAGAAACCATTTATTTAATGCTGTGACTGGTGCTTTGTTAGGTGCTGGTACATTGAGATGAGTGAAAGAAATAGATCTTAAACAAAGCATAATAGGTATTTAATAATTGTAAAAACCAACACATACACAAACACACACATAAGTCATACACAGCAAATTAAATTGCAGTAGGTGTTTAATAGGTGCAGAAATACATTTAAGACACACGCATGTGCATGCGCACTCACACACACACACGCACACACCAAAATAAACCTGCAATTTGAAAGGTAACCTGATTTTCTCACACACTGGTAGATCGGTTTGTAATGTTTATTCAAATCATATAAAGAACATTACTTCTTTTTTGAATTTAAAATGCATTGAGGACCTCCAAAGGGTTTTTCTGACCAACCTCTGATACTGAAAAAGAGCTGATTGCTTTTTTATCTTTATCTCTTGGAGCATATGAAGAAATCTTACATTATTTGCGTAAGTCCCTCTTTCTGGATGAGCTGATTCGTCCTCATCCCCCCAATAGCTCCCATACAGAAGAATGACTGCATAGAGCACAGATGGTTGTTAATGTTTGCTCCAGTGAATTAAAACACGAAGTAAAGTGAATCATTATAGCAAGTAAATTGTAAAGGACAGTTTTCAACAATTGGTGCTTATTAATCTGTTAATCTATTACTAATTGGTTGATGTTTAAGTTATTTGGCTTTACTTGTTGTAAAAGGGGAGGGCACAGTGCAACACAAGGAAGAGTCCCAGAGCCAAAGAGTGGGGATTGATTTAGTTTGCATGAAGCTTCCAAAGAATTGCTGAGAGAAATAGAATGTATCTCTGCCATCCAGCTTTCTCACTCTACCCTTCACACAGTCCTTTTTGGGGGGATACTATTGGGGTTAGTTAACATATGAGGTTAAACCAAAAATGTAGCATGGATGGGCGTTGATTCCCTGCGGGAAGAAAAACACAGAAGTGAGGTCCTAGCACTGAGCAGAGCTCAGAAACCATGGTTCAGTATGCATGTATTTTATTAATGTTTGGAGCCTTATTGACGGAGCATATCACAGAAGGCTCATTCTTCTGTTCAAAAACCTACTGGTCCAGAAACATGCTTAAGTCTATTAGAGCAGCAAGGGTTTTCTCCCGAGCTCCATACCTGACAGTGGGGGAAATTGCATCACCTTGTTAGGGCACTGCTGCTCTTTCTTTCTTTCTCCCGGGGCTGGCTGAGCTGCTGACAACCCATCACCTACTGCCATTAGAAATGTCAGAGCCCAGGGGCGCCTGGGTGGCGCAGTCGGTTGAGCCTCCGACTTCAGCCAGGTCACGATCTCGCGGTCCGTGAGTTCGAGCCCCGCGTCAGGCTCTGGGCTGATGGCTCGGAGCCTGGAGCCTGTTTCCGATTCTGTGTCTCCCTCTCTCTCTGCCCCTCCCCCGTTCATGCTCTGTCTCTCTCTCTGTCCCAAAAATAAATAAACGTTGAAAAAAAAAATTAAAAAAAAAAAAAAAAAGAAATGTCAGAGCCCAGAGGGGTCTCTGCTTCCCACCCACAGCCTCTGAGGAAAGGGAGCCCAATCCTACCATCCAAGAGAGGTTCGAGCCCTGCCAAAGTAGGTTTACATCATTAAATGTAACAGTAGATGGTGGTCAGGTTCCCTTCAAGAAATCGTGTGTAAAGACAAGACAAGAAGACCACCCCAAGCTTCAGAGCAAATAGAGCAGGAGAACCCACTCTAGCAATGGATGGGCCCCTCAAACCTCACTTCTGTTCGGCAGTTTGTAGCTCTTGGCTGCACCCTGTGCATTAGGAGATGAATGGACCAGCCTAAAACAACTCCCTTCCCTTGGGTGCTAGCAGACATCTTGAGAGAATGTGAATTGACTTTCAGGCCTCTACTTAGTGCTGGGTTTGAGAGCAGAAATCTGGTCATAACTAAGTCACACTCTCTACCCTAACTGGAAGGATATAGCCAAACATGTAATTTACTTTAGAAAAAAAAAAAAAAAAAAAAAACTGAGTCACCAATGCACTGTATGAAAAATATGGTATATATATATATATATATATATATGATCTTGGAAGAATTATAATACATTCATCCTTCTTATAAACAACTCATATGTTTTCATACCAACTCTTTGTGAAACAGAGATTATTATCTTCACAGCTTGGTTAATTAAGAAATGGCAGAAAAAGAATTTTTCCCAGCCTCAACACCTAGGAGATTGCACACTCTTTTCAGTATTTGTAGACCATTTCAGGAGTTGTCGCATGAACATGATGCAATACAGGTTACAATAATTCTCAGCAGATTATCAGAATTCCACATCTTTCCTCACCATTCACTTAGAAACACCAGGTTGTCATAACAACCTTTAGAGACTGAACTTGGTGGAGACACTGAGTGCAATTCAAAGTAATGCACAATACAACTGATGTGAAAACAAATAGAATGTAGCTGTCATTCTGAAATCAAGAAAATATCAACTAAGTTTGATAAATGACTACAAATGTGTGAGACAAAAGTAGCTATTTATTGAATGCTTGACAGATAGCTAAAGTTATTGAAACCCCCTGCTTTCCAGATACTGTAGAAAAGTCACACCATTAATCCATGAGATGTGAAACACGTGGTAGCTGACCACTTTCAAGGTTTATTTGTTCACTTATTTGGGTCAATATAATGCTTCTAAAAGTGGCAATAAAAAGTCTTAATTTTGGATATTGCTGGAGAAAAAGCAGAAAGAAAATAAGTAGAACTTTCAGTTTTCCATTCTTTATTCATAGAATAATTGAAAAATGCAATGCAATGCAATGCAAAATGCTTGTGACTAAATTAGAAAAAAAAATCAGCATAAGATTTGTGTTATTCCCATAGAAATTTCCAGAAAATATGATCAATGTAAGTATTGCTCAATAAGGAGTTAGAAAATTTTTTTTTTTTTTTTTGTAAATAAAACCACATAGCCAGGCATTGTGATTTTCAATGACCCTGTCAAGTAATGGTCACAGATTTTCTTTATATACCTAGTTGAGAGAAATTTTCAGTGTCAATCCAGGAAGTGAAATTCATTGGTCAAAAATATTGGCTGAAAATGACTCTGGACAGCTAGAAAGCTTCTGGTACTCTGAGAGCTTATGTTATTGATCTTTTTTATATTCTGCTAACAAAAAAAAAAAAAAATCTCCCAAGTGATACCTTGATGTTGCTGAAGAGAAATGAAACACAGAATGTCTGTTATGTTGAATGAAAATTTACTGACAAAGGTGATCCTAAGTTTCTAGGCACAGACCATTAGTCTATCCTATAAGCCTCAAAGTTTCTGAGTTACCTAAAAATTAAACTGACAGAGAGGACCATGGAATCACATGGGAAATTTTGAGTATACTTAAGTCAACTCTGAAACAATCATGGAAACATAAATATAATGTTAGTTACATATGCATAGGTTTTCAATAACATATTTTTATATTAAGTTTCACAAATATTTCTGGAATAATTCATACGATAAAAATTCAGAATTACAAAACACATATCAATGATATCTTTTTTTAAAAAAAAGTAAAAATAGCTCCCCTAAAATGTATCTTTTCAATGTTTTAGAATGTTTCTTCCTGTCCAATAATACTATCAAATTCTTCCAAAACATTGAACTTTTAAATACCCGTATACTATAATTAAATTATAGAAAAATATCATTAAAAGTGTAAAGAAAACTGAGTAATTTATATGCCACTAAATGCTTACAATAGCTTTGGTATTTTTATTAAAGTCATTATAAAACTGACATGTTCTTTCTTAATGACAGGTATGACCTTACGTAGTAAAAGTACTGTTTTGAATATATAATAGCTGTTTAAATAATCAGAATTAATCAAATGTTGGTTTATTTTGGGAAGAAATTGTAGGAGGAATCCATATTTGTGGCCGTGAAATGTAGATTAAAATTTCTTAAAGAAACAATTTGAGAAGAGGTAATTTAAGTTTTATCAAAGAAACTTGATAAGTGAATGACAATGTCAAGCTAATTGGAGAGAGAAGTAATCATGAAAAATGAAGGAAGAAGTGGTAAAGATATAACTTGAGTTTTATCATGAGAATTTTAAAAAAAAGCTTTGATGTTAGAGATGAGAAAGAATATATAATAGAAAAGGAATTTCTTGGGGCACTTGGGTGGCTCAGTCAGTTAAGTTTCCAAATTTGGCTCAGGTCATGATCTCCTGGTTCGTGAGTTTGAGCCCCATGTTGGGCTCTGCACTACCAGACGGCTCAGAGCCTGGAGCCTGCTTTGGATTCTGTGTCTCCTTCTCTCTCTCTGCCCCGCCCCTGCTCATACTGTCTCTCTTTCTCTCAAAAATAAATTAACATTAAAGAAAGAAAAAGAAAACAAGAGGCATTTTCCCATGGCCCAAACTCTCTGTCCAACCTATCTTCCACAATTTGTCTTATTTACCAGGTAAACTTCACTTCTCACCTCCAAGATATAGTCTATCTAACTCTACGATTTAACTCATACTCTTCTTTCTACTTGACAGTTTTTATATTTACTGTAAATCTACCCATCCTTGAAATCTAAATTTAAGTATTCTAGCCTCCATGGATTGATCTGTGACCTTTCTAGCTAGAATTAATTTTCTACTCCCCTGTGGTTCCACAACACTCTTTTCTTACATTAAAGTATTTATTGCATGCCACCGTGCATTATAGATCTTGAGCTACACAGTTAGTTTTATTGCTAGTTTGTAGATTTCTTGAAGGCAAGGGAAGTCTGGTTTATCTTTTCATCTCTCATGGTAACCAGAGGACTTAGCCTAGTGCCAATTGGAAGTACTACTCGATACAATGCAATAAAAGCAGTTCTTGGATACAGTCAATCAAGACCCTCATTAAAAGAGCTTGCTAAGTGATGAGGCTAAAGTTACAAGTTTTCATGTTTATTGTGTTTATAAAGATCAAGGATTTGTACTCTTTAGGAGAGAAAAAGGAATCTCAACACTTGAACTCGTTTGAAATTCAAAAGGCCTCAAATATCTGAGCACTTCTAATGGCAAAGCAATCAGCGTTTTCAGAAACATTTGAGACATGGCAGTCCAGTAGTTTAGGGAGATATTTCTTAAAGCAATGTAAGTAGGACCGGGTGCCTGGGTGGCTTGGTTGTTAAGCGTCCGACTTCGGCTCAGATCATGATCTTGCGGTCCCTGAGTTCGAGCCCCGTGTCAGGCTCTGTGCTTCAGCAGACCCTGGAGCCTACTTTGGATTCTGTGTCCCCCTCTCTTTCTGCCCCTCCGCACTCATGTTCTGTCTTACTCTGTGTCTCAAAAATAAATAAATGTTAAAAAAAAAGAAGTGTAAGTAGGATGAATCTGTACAAATAGGGAAGTTATTAGAAGTTTAACTTAAAGGGACTCTATTTAGCAACTATTATTATCATTTAGCATTATTCTAATATTTTAAAATATTAACTAATTTGAATCATACTAAGTGCTGTCTTTTTAGTATACAATTTAATCTTATACATTATCCCTTTTTTGTTCTCATGATAACTTATCCTAATTCCTATTATAAAGAGGAGAAAATCAAAATAAGGTAATTTGATTGAAATTTTATAATCCTCAAATTATTATTTAATAATTTATTTGTAGGGGCACCTGGATGGCTCAGTCATTTAAGCATCCAAGTCTTGGTCTCGGCTGAGGTCATGATCTTACATTTGTGAGATGAAGCCCTGTGTATGGCTCTGTGCTGGCAGCGTGGAGCCTGCTTAGTATTCTCTCTCTTCCTCTCTCTCTCTCTCTCTCTCTCTCTCTCTCTCTCTGCCCTTCTGTCACCCGCATGCATGCACACACTTTCTCTCTCTCTCAAAAATAAATAAACATTAATATTTTATTTGCATAACTATGTGAATACATAAAAATAGGTATAGAAACTTACAGATCACTTTTAAAGATTTAGAAAAGTTAATTTACAATGTTAATTGCATACTTTTTATTTCCAATGTATACTACTGATAGGTATACCTTTATTTGGACCAGTTCTCCAAAGTATATAGTCGTGAATCCTAGAGCGTACGTCTCCACGAATTCTGATAGCTATCTTAGGGCACAATATATTCAATATATATTGAAGAAAGGAAGAAGATAAAAGAAGAAGAAAAGAGGAAAAGGAAGAAGAGAAGAAAAAGAAAATACTACTTAGTGGCTATTCAAGTAACCCTGACATGCTATTACTGACCACAATCAACCAAATAATAATACAATCTGTATAAGGATCGAATCTATTTAATAGTTATTCCAAATAATTCACTTCTCGTGGGCTACATCATGTGATTTTATATCATGTTATATTGGCTTTATCTATATAGATATTATTACTCGTTCCTATTAAATTTATCATTGCTTTATAATAGTAAATATTATTACTCGCTGTTTACCATTTATTACAGTAAAGCCACACCGATGCATGAAAAACCAGTAGTGACCTGGGTGCTACACCACCGTAAAACCATATGTTGTACCTTACACAGACACCGTCATGATATTTCTGTTTCTTCACTGCAGGTGATCGCTTCTAACTTGGACTTCCAATAAAAAATAAATATTTATAAAACGACAGATTAAAGCCCGAAGACCGTTACAACACACAAGTCCAGAGATGTTGAAGAGACTCAGAGTTGACACCGGGAGGAAAGGGACACTGGTGCGAAATACACAGAGTAGCAAAGGGCTGTGGCACCACACAGTCACCTTAAAAATCCTCAGATAGAGACGAGAAATCCTGGAGAGAATATCATTCTCTTTTGTACTACATACTCTTTTGTATTTTGTAAAAATACAAAGCACATGCCACATTGTGAAAAGGTTCCATGCTGTCCTTTCTCACCATAGTTTCTGCCCCGCAGAGTCTCTGTCACAGAGCAATTGGTCAGGAAATACAGCGGAATAAATGTAGTGTATGATATAATTATAAAAATAAAATATAGATGAATTTAAAAGTTTAGTCTAGAGTCAGCTAGA
>NW_024412377.1:17075511-17164859 GCF_014898765.1 Herpailurus yagouaroundi
ACAGATCGAAGCACTTATTGCGTGTTTTTCACCGCAAGACATAGGGTGAGCTATTTGAAGAAGATATCCGGGTCTTCCAAAACCCAACACTAAAGAAAAACAATGTTTCTGTACCAGGTGTAAAATACCCGGGACTTAGAAATCATATTGGCTAGTACAAGTAAATTCGAATTTCAAAAAAGGCCAAACCAGAAGGAAGTGCACCTTTTATAATTATGTCCCATTATGGCTACTTTCGAACTGGTGTGGATTCATGTCACACATGACAAGAGCTCATTCAAATCTCCAACCATTTTCAATCAAGGTCAATGGTTTCAGATTCAAATTTTCAAGTATCCTTTTTTCTTTGTCAGACACTGTGTTAGCTCCACATGCTTTCCTAACAGAATTTAAAATTGATATCTCAATTTACTTTGATTTATATCCCTGAAACTACTGCTTCAGTGCTTCCTGGTTTCATACCTGCATAATAAAGTTCCTGCTTTGCCCATCAAATTTTGGCAAAGGATCACTGGGGTATCTCTCTGGACACTGCCTTTGTCACGTCTCCAACTTCACTTCAACCAATCACTTCCACATATGATTTTCCAGCAGCTCTGAGTTCCCAGGAAACGAGGTGTTTTCACTAACCTTAGTTTGTTTGCACCTAATCCAGACTTGGCAAATAATAACACAGCCCTTCAGTCATTTCTATCCGAGGTGAGGCTGTCCAAACCGAAGTCATTCAATCATTTCCTTAACAATTTTTGCACTATCTGTGTATTCCTAGTACCGTTATCACTATAATTTGAATGTATAGCTAACACTGTATGACGAAAGGAATTTTTTTGTTCTGTTAACTATGGTATGTATGGAACTTAAAATAATACCTGCCATGTAATAAGCCCTGAAGATGTACGTATTGAATAAACAAGTGAAAAGACTAGCGTATAAACACATGGAATCTATTAAAATGATGGCAATCAAAACAAAGCAGTATTATTAAATTCTAGCTCTATATCGTTGTTTTCTGTAGGGTGTGTCCAAGAGGTCTGTCCCCTTTTGATTATGAAGGAAATTTCCAAGTAATAAACAAATGTAAAGACTTGCTACATCCAAATGAGGCTTTCTCAGATCCTTGCTACCCAAAGTATGTTCCAGGACCAGCAATCAGCCAAGAGAGACAACAAATAAAAACCCAAATGATTAATAAAAGGTAAAAGATAAAGTTGAGGAAACCTCCAAGAAAAGAAAGGAAAAAAAAAAAACAAAAAACAGATGGAAAGCAAGATCCAAAATGGGAAGACACATATCTGAATAAAAGGAGTTCTAGAAGGAAAACAGAACAGAAAAGGGGACCCAGAATAATCAACAATGTATTTTCCAACTTATTTCCTAAAATTAAAAACATTGATTTCTGATTAGGTGCCTTACTAAGAGCCCTGCAAGATGAATAAAAATAGATTCAAAGCAAGAATCAAGATTGGGACTCCTCAAAACATCCGGACCCACCTCTGTTGTCACTTCGGGGAAGCATTCATCTTAGTCAAATCTCAGCCACTCTCTCTGTTAGACACTTACAACTACTATCTGCTTTGCTGGTTTTCTGCCTTAAATCTGCCAATAAACCTCACTTTACATTTCTGTCATGTGTCTATCATGGTGTTTGGCCTTTTTTTTTTTGTTTTGTTTTCTTGTATGACAGAAGATCTCAAAAATTTTACTTACCCTGTATCCTCTCACAGGGAGCAATCGGGGAAGGTGTATTTGTTCAACCAAAACCAGGAAGCAAACTATGGCAGAAGAAGGTCAGAAGCTTTAGGAAAAAGGGCAGTGAACACAAGAGAGAGATGGAAAGAATAAAAATAAGAGGATTATTAAGGAGGAGCCCATGGCCACGGGATGATGGAATTCTAGAGAGGAATCAAACCAGATTGCAGTAAGTCAGAAAAGACTGAGGAAGACTTCTTCAAGACTAGAAATTAAGGTCATAGCTATTGAGATGTGATTTGCTTCATTGGGAGATGCCATTGAGGATGCATACATAGGAAACAGTAGGAAGGAATCCCCTCCCCTCCCCGCCATAAAATTCAAAGGCGTATTAAGTTGAAGGAAACCAAGGAAGGATGCATTTGCATAGGCATAATAATGTATCCTATGAATGTCAATAAATCCTGTCTTTAGAAAAGATAAATAGAAAAAAATACTCTTAAGGGGGTATCAGTGAGACAGGAAATGGATGGGGTGAAGGAGGGAGATATCTTTGTAGGGCATTACTTTGTCCTATAGGTTTTTACAACTATTTGATTCAAAGTGTATACTTTAGAACTCAAACTAAAAACAAACAGATGATAAGAACCAAGTAAAAACGAAGCTATTTTAAAAAGAGAAAGAGGGGCACCTGAGCAGCTCAGTAGGCTAAGCGCTGACTCTTGACTTCAGCTCAGGTCATCACCTCATGGTCATGAGATCGAGCCCCACATCAGGCTCTGTGCTGAGCGTGGAGCCCCTTGGGATTCCCTCTCTCCCTTTCTCTCTGCCCCTCCCTGGCTCATGTTTGCTCTCGCTCTCTCTCAAAAATAAATAAACAATAAAAAGAAAAGAGAAAAAGAGATGGGAGACTAATAGCATACCAATTGTGACCATATCCTAATTTATTAGGGACTTTCCCCAACTCTTTAGAAGTGTTAACTAAGCAGTCTCCCAGCACTGGAAATAAAGCAGTGAATAAAAGAGACAAAAACCTTTCACTTCACGGTCTGTCTTCTCTTCCCTTCGGAGACTGGAAAATGACCAGATGTAACCATATCTGCTCTATAATTTTCTAACTCCAGGTTTTAGAACTTTTGCAACTGACAGCAATTGCCAGGGTCTGATCACCACTCTGATCCCTTCTGTCATTCTCCTTCTGACTCTCCCCACTCCAGTCACATGTACTGTCCTCTCAGTCTTTGCCGTTTCTGTTTTCCTGAGCTGGAAACTCTTCTCCCTCAATATCCCAATTGACTCACTCATTTCAGTCTGGAATCAACTACTATCTCATGAAAGAGTCTTCTGTAATCATTATCTTTAAAATACTTACTACATGAGCAATAAAAGCAAAAGTAAACAATGGGACTAGATCAAATTAAAAAGCTTCTGCACAGCAAAAGAAATAATCGACAACCTGGAAAGGCAAGTTATAGGATGGAAGAAATATCTGATAAGAGGTTGGTATCAAAAACACATAAGGGCCTCAGAGAGGGCACAAAAAAAAAAAAACCACATAAGGAACTCATACAACTGTGAGAAAAAAAACAACAAATAATCTGACTAAAATAGGCAAAGAAGGGGCACCTGGGTGGCTCAGTTGGTTGAGCACAAGATTTCGGCTCAGGTCACGATCTCACGGTTTGTGGGTTCAAGCTCTACGTCAGCTCTGTGCTGACAGCTCAGAACCTGGAGCTTGCTTTGGATTCTGAGTCTCCCTCTCTCTCTGCCCCTCCCCTGATTGCACACTCTCTCTCTCTCTCTCTCTCTCTCTCTCTCTCTCTCTCAAAATATAAATATTTTTTAAAAAATTTTTAAATAAAAAAAATAGGCAAGGAAATGTAATATATACATAATGAAATACAATTGAGTTATAAGGTGAGGGAAATCTTGCCATCCAACGTGGATGGATCTTATGGGCATTATGCTAAGCGAAATAAGTTAGAGAGACAAATACTGTATGATATTAATTATGTGTGGGAATCTAAAAAAGTCACATTCATAGAAAAACAGAATAGAATGGGTGATTGTTAGGGGTAGGGAGTGTGAGAATGAGGACATGTTAGTCAAAGGGTACAAACTTCCAGTTATAAGATAAAAAATTTCTGAAGATCTAATATACAGCACGGTAACCATAATTAACAATACCGTATTTATACTTGAAAGTTGCTAAAAGAGTAAATCCTAAATGTACCAACCACAAAAAAAGAGATTTAACTCTGTGAGGTGTTTAAGTATGTACATATGTATACGTATACGTATGTGTATGTGTATGTGTATATGTATATGTACATTCATATATACATCATCATATAGCGTCATCATATATACGTCATCATATTGTGCACCTTAAGTTTTTACAATGTTACATGTCAGTTATATCTCAATAAATCTGGAAAATATTAAAATAAAATAAAATACATACCAGTCAGTCACTTTTTCCTGCTTTTTTGTTTCTTTATAGCACTTACAACCACCTGATCTAATAGACATTTATTCACCAGTTTTTATGCCAGTATTTCCATGATATAAGCTAAGACATGTAAGAGCACTCTCAACGTTTGTTTGTTTCTAAATTCATGGTGTCTAGAGCATGCTAGTACATTCGATTCTTAATATCAATATTTAGAAGAAAAGAAGAATGTAAAGAAAAAAAGTAAGACTATATATATATATGTGAAAGTTTAATGTTTAAAATAAACCTGTTACTATATGTACCCATTTACATCTATAAAGTTGTTTTAACATCTAATATTCAACTAATGTTCAAATCATTTTGTTTTAATGCTTATTATCTAGAGAGAGAGAGAGAGCACAGAAGCAGGGGAGGGGCAGAGAGAGAGGGAGAGAGAGAATCCCAAGCAGGCTCCCTGCTGTCGGTGCAGAGCCCAATGCAGGTCTCGTACTCACAACTGAGATCATGACCTGAGCAGAAATCAAGAGTCTGACACTTAATCAACTAAGCCACCCAGGTGCCCCTAAATCCTTTTTAAAAACTAGTATTTTGGGCAGTTTTAGAAAATTTAATCAGTTTTCAAAAACAGATTATGTAAATTTCTTGAAAATGTTTTCTGGATGTGTATATAATTACATGAAGCAGGTCAGGGTTTTCTGTAAGTTCAGCTATTCTTTTTAGTGTTCTTGCCACATTTATTCATTGAGTTCATATTTGTTTTTATATATTTAGCAAAGACTGGAGTTTGTAATGTTGTATGTCCAACGTAATGGGGTTTTGACACATAGTTTAGAAGATAGCAACACCTTATTAGCTATAGAATAATAAAAAGTTACTGAAATGAGAAAACTAGACAACTCTGAAGTTCTTCTTCTCACCTTACTCTCCAGGGAAGGAAAGGTGTTAAGAGGTGCTGAATAATAATCACATATGAGTCACTTTCTGACTCTGCTGTCTTGCACGATTTACAGAATATAACCCTTCAGATGGTCTTTGTTTTCTTTTCCAATTCCCACAAGGGAATATTCATTTTTGTCGTGTTTATTAAATCACAGAGTTTAGGCAACTTGATAAGAACTTTGGGGCCTGGCACTATTGGAGTCTACAGGTGTGCCCAGTGTTGATGTCCCCCACCTGCTGCAACACTTCTTAGCTACAAACAGATTTCCTTTGAGCCCCCACAGTCCCCGCCGCCCTCTGTCACTATTCGCATATACCAAGTAGGAAATGATGGCTTTGTCTAGACAGAGCCCAGCTCCTGTGAAAATCTGCAATGAATGTGATAAACTGGCTATTAGCAAGGACAACCTCAGTTTTATGGAATGATAGTGTATTTCAATACTGTTATTCATCGGGGAGACCGATCCTATATGCCCCAACAGCAACCCACTGTGCTCCCGAGCCCCTGGAATGCCCCAGACCTGCCATCTAGCTGTCAATTAGAAGATGATAATGGGAATGAGGGGTTAAAAAAAAAAAAAGCCCAAATAGGGAAGTGTTAAACTGAAAACCTTGCTGCCAAAGGCATCTTGTGTCTGTGTGGGCTTAGGAGGGTGGGGATTGGAGAGAAAGGGTGGAGAAAGATATGGCAGCATAAAGCCAGTGACCCAGATAGGAAAGGGAAGGAGAACAGGAGCATGATTTTCTCACTAATCTTGAGAGCACCGGGTAAGATTTAAGTGGAGACTCTATGTGAAACTGCAAAGCAAGCACATGAACTATAATTTGCTCTCTGTTGGCAAAGGGAGGGGACTGCAGGTGGGCACCGAGATAATCTGTATCATGCAATGTAAGCTTGATGGAAATAGCTTCAGAAAAGCGTATGATTGCTGCAACCAATTTAAAGTTGAAAGTAAAATATGATTACTGTGTATCTAGGAGCTCCTAGTGCAGCTCTATCCCAGGTGGCAACCAAAGAATACCCATCTGCATGCTTCCTTACCAAAAGCTTAGAACTACCCAAGGCCTCTAGGTCAGTGTATTGGTAAAAATGGAACTCAGGATAAAATTTCTGCTGCTTTTCCTGGCCTGGGATTTTATTTTCACATTTCTGTCGCAGATTCTAGAGTCTCTCCCCTGCTGGAAAATGGAGCATTACCTTTGCAGATATATTCTGCTCAAATAACTTTAAGTGCCCAGAATAAAATATATATTATTATTATATTATTTTAATATATTATTATTATATGTATGTATATGTATACACACACACACACACACACACACACACACACACACACACACATATGTGTATATATCTCACCTCCTCTCCAAACCTCAGTTTTTGGTTATAAAATTGGTATAATAGTAAGACTTTACATCAAGTGAGATTATACCTGCCATAGTTTAGAAGAGTGCCCAGTGCATTTTAACTGGCCCGAGGAATGAAAAACACAAGTATTATGTATTCCTTCCCTCGACTGATTGGAAGATGGATTGTTTCTTTGTGTTTCTCTAATAGCGGCCTTACAAGTATTTGTGTTGGGAAAAAGCAGTGATCCATGTCTGCAAAGCTGAAAGGGCTCTTATCTATTTTATTTAAGTGAAAAGTAGTTGGGTAGAAGAATAAAATCCTAGCATGGTGAAATACAGAGATGACTGCATCTAACAGTACAGATGGTGCAGATGGGTGCATCGGCCAGGGTGAGCGATTCTTATGGAAGTTCTGTGATAACTACTGTAACAGCTATTGTCACAGTAGAGCTGTGTAACAAATACCCTAGAACTCATTTGAAAAATGCAATGAGCAATTACTCTCATGGGCATGGTTTTGCTGATTTAACCTGGGCAATTCTTGGAGGCTCTGTTTCAATCTATAGGTCCTGCTATACTTGGCTGCCACCTGTGTTGGGCTACAGTCTTATCCAATAGTCTTTATTTATTCTGGGGCCCAAGTTAATGTATAAACAGGCAGGAGGGCTCTTCATGGCATTTACAGAGCAAAAAAAGAAAAGCCCAGGGGTGCCTGGGTGACTCAGTAGGTTAAGCATCCGACTCATCGTTTCAGATCAGGTCATGATCTCACAGTTTGTGGGATCGAGCCCCATGTTGGGCTCCATGCTGACAGCATGTGTCCTACTTGCCCGCTTGGTATTCTCTCTCTTCCTCTCTCTTTGCCCCTCCTCCATGTCTCTCTCTCTCTGTCTTTGGAAAATAGATAAACTTGAAAAAAAAATCCCAACTGTGAATGCACATGTCAAATCTCTGCTTACATCATGCCTCTTAACATCCCATTGGCTGAAGCAAGTCTTACCACCAAGCCTCAAATCAAGGCTCAGAGACGCATCGCAACAGTCATGGATACAGGAAGATGTGTTAATCTTCCATGCAATGTTATTCCCTCCTCCTCCTTTATAACCAATAAATCCCTAGCAAAGGTTATTATAGTTTATTAATGTTTTTGAAATCAGATTATGGGTGCAGATTGATTGTTCGCTTGCCTTCTGTAATTGCTTGTGAGATCCTCCCCAAGTTAGGAGCAGGGGGTAAATGAGGTTGCCAAAAAAGGGCACACATATGTTTGGTTTTTACTAGGATTTCTCTGATTTAATAGTTTTTATGAACTCAGTATTGAAGAATTATCTTCCTTCCATGGTTTCTGCCTGTTATTTTGCTGTATTCTCTTCTTATAACAAAGAGACCACATAAAAACAATAAAGAAAAATTCCTCTTCTATTGTTCAATAATTTAGACTGCACCTGTCTGAACATCACCACTCCCCAAGTTTCTAAAGAAGCCTTTATTCTATCATTCCAATATCTTCCCTTTCTGTGTTTATCTGTCGAATTTGGGATGTCATAACTCCAGTAATGATTATTCACAATGTTTGAAACCTTTATCTATACCTCTGTTATTATATCACACTTTTGCTTGTGTTTAAACCATTTATTTAGGGCCCCATAGGATATACACCAGGCTAGGGACTACTCCAAACTCTGGGAAAAGAGGCCAAGACAATTTTATAAACTTTCTATTGGACTCACAATGTTGCACTGTTCAGCAGTGAGAGATGTAATGAGTTGTCACACATTGCAATTAGAATAAATAAAAGACTTTTTGGTTGCAACAAAACACTGGGTCCTCTAATTTGAGATTTCTCAAACAGGTATCATTTTACCATGTTCATAACAGCAACAACTATGACACTAATCAAAATTTGGGGCCAGTAACATGATGTTCCATATTTTATTTTAGTGAATAAGGATAGTCAACAAAGCAAAATAAATATTGCAAAAATATACAAATTATAGGTTCATTTCCTTAGAGGCATTTCTAACCACCGCCCCCCCCCCCCAGCAGATTAACAGAGAATCTCAGAATAAAAGACAATTTGCTACGGTGGGGGGTGGTGTTGAGCAGGGAAATACGCCTTGGTCCTGATAGTTTCCCATTTTGTCACTCATTGGTGATGACACCATCATAGACTGGAAGCTAGGAATCATGACCTTAAATATCTTTTTCTTCACCCGTTTCAAGAGGTACTTGATTGGTATGGAATTCCAAATGCAATGGGGTCAAATGGAAATCTCTTTTGGTCACAGAGAGAAAATAGCTATTATTTGACACGGAACTAAATTGTCCCCGTTTAGAAAAATCTGTGCTTCTCAGCTATTTTACTATCGGTAGGAGCATGCTTAGCAGTTACCCCTCAGTTAACACCCAGGCCACCACTTATCTAAATGAGTTGCCAATGGGAAAATGTGTATGCACTTGCAGGCACAGTGTCTTAGATGCATTATTCAGAACTCTTCCGGCTGCAAGTGATAGAAAATCAACTTAAACTGCCTTCAGGGGGAGATGGACTTCATTGACACACAGCCTAAGAGTCAAGAGTGGTCTGGCTTCAAGCACACAGCTAGGTCCAGAGGCTCCAAGGATGTCCTCGCCACTCATGCTCTTTATCTCTGGTCGCTCTTTTCATCTGCAGTGTCTCATTTCACAGACACAGTGACAACAAGCCTGCCAGTGGCTCCGGGTTTACATTTGCTCTTTCAGCCACTTTAGGAGGAAGAACACGTCCTTTTCTTACCAAAAAAAAAAAAAAAAAAAAAAGCGCTAACATAAACCTTAGAATTGGAACTCATTGGCTCTGACGACTTTGGCATGGACTGCCTGGTATCCCTGAACTTAAAACTGATCGGCCCAATCCGTTTTACATCTGGAGCTGTGTCGCCAGGACCCAGGGCACAAAGAGGGGAGAAAAGTGAGGAAAAGATAGTTCTCAGGAGGAAAGCAGGATTTTTTGTATTGTTTTGTATTTTACCAAAAGAAGATGCCAGGATGTTGTACAGGTCACAACTGGGCAGAGTGTACCATCCTAAGAGTCTCATTACACAAACCATCCACAACAAAGGCATCCCTTCCTCTGTACAAAGGCAAAGGTGAATGAGAGGTCCTAGGTGTTTGCCCTTCCAGAGGCCTCAATATCCAGATACCAAAGAATATGGGGAAAATGATATGGAAACAAGAGGACTCAACAGTACAAACCCAACTGGTAACTTCTGTCTCTAGAACCTAGAACCAAAATGCTCTGCAGGGATATTTCTTCTAGTTTTTCACCTAGTCACATTCCACAACCTAGTAATAAGCCTTGCCATATTTAAAGAAATGATTTTGCAAAGATAACTTATAAGAAGTGAAAATAATATATGTGTTATCTTCTTTCCCCTAAGCAAGTATCAAATTCATTGTCTTAAAAAGGCCCCAGATAGAAAGTGACTAGCATTCTCCATTGATGGCCATTCCATTATCTATCTTATTTTAAGTAGTTCTGAGAAAAATATCCTGAGCTTGTCATTAAAGTCAGAACCTAAATTCTAGTATTGAAAGAAGTATCAAATCTTAAGTAGTTCTGAGAAAAATATCCTGAGCTTGTCATTAAAGTCAGAACCTAAATTCTAGTATTGAAAGAAGTATCAAATCTCAATACATTCTAAAAAAGTATAATAAAATCACCCTCAGGCTATAAATTGGAGGCTATATCCAATGCTGATATTAAAGTACTTACTTGCATTCTTATAATTATTGATCACCAGTTAACATTCGCCTAAGGTTTAATTAGAATGCTAACAGAGGGGATGTTGTATGAATGGATATGATACTATTGTCAACATATTTTTTTACTATTATTTAAAAGCTACTATAAATGAAATATGTTACAAGATACAGAAGAATGCATAAAAATGGTTGGAGGCAGGGCACCTGTGTGGCTCAGTTTGTTAAGCATCCTATTCTTGATTTCAGCTCAGATCATGATCTCACGGTTCGTGAACTTGAGCCCCACACTGGGCTCTGCACTGACAACAGGGAGCGTACTTGGGATTCTCTCCCTCCTTCCCTCCTCCCCTGTTTCCCTCCCTCTCTGCCCCTCCGCCTCTCAAGAAATAAATAAATACATATAGAAATAATTTTTAAAAAATGGTTGAAGTCATCCAGAGCTTATGCTCTTATTGGAGAGGTTCCTTATGAAAATTAGTAAAATATAATTTTAAAATACGATCTAAGGTTGAATGACATTTTAACTTTGCGTAGTTTGTTCTAACTACATAGGAAACAGTCATCTGCAATTGTATTTCTTGAGAGGAAACATATAAGCTTTTGTTCTTTTGTTCACAACATCTCAGTTTGAAAATAGAAGCAAAATTATTTTTTTTTTAAATTTTTTTTTTCAACGTTTATTTATTTTTGGGACAGAGAGAGACAGAGCATGAATGGGGGAGGGGCAGAGAGAGAGGGAGACACAGAATTGGAAACAGGCTCCAGGCTCCGAGCCATCAGCTCAGAGCCTGACGCGGGGCTCGAACTCTCGGACCGCGAGATCGTGACCTGGCTGAAGTCGGACGCTTAACCGACTGCGCCACCCAGGCGCCCCGAAGCAAAATTATATTATATAAAGTTCTTTATGTAACTATTCAAATATTCATTGTCATGTTTCTTTTGGGGCTCAGAGATACCACTTGATCCACACCTGAAAAATTAAAGAGCAAAATCCAAAATCAAAATCCAAGATCAAAAAAGGGGACCTGATGTGAGAGGGACAGAGGAAAGAATGAAATAGGAAGGAATTCTATGTCCACTAACCACCAGGTAGAGGCACTGCGTTCTAGGAGCCCGATGGATGTGTTCTAAACTTCATGTTTCACTTTATTGTCAAGCTTAATTCAATCTCAACAAGATTTTTTTTTTTTTTTTTTTTTTTTTTTCCACCTGGAAAAATTTGTAACTTCTCTGGACAATATTGTTATATTACATGAACTGAACTACTTTAAATATCCTGATTACAAAAACCCATTGCCTAACAAAACTCTGAGACCTATAAAGAGAAATTCGTTTGCGGAGTTTTTGTGCAGTTCTCATTGTAAAAATCAGAGGGAGGGAGAGAAGCAGACAGAGTGGCACTATTTCTAAAAATAGATTTACAAAAAATTATCAGTTGCTAAATATTCCAAGAAGAAAAAATCGAGAATCAAGCTGTGTCATTTTAAGATGGTCAGTTATGATACTGTTTGATCTCAGTAAATGGTAGGTAAGGTGGATATGCTATTTAAAACCAGAGACATAGTATGATTTGGAGCAAAACCAAAATGAGATACTGAAAGGAAATGGACCGGAAAATTGTTAGGCAGCCTCATCTTTTTCCTAGGGACTGACACAACTCTCAATCTTATCCATCATCTCTGCATCACTCAGGTCACTTGTACAAACATTTACACACCAGGATTTTAAGTGGAATTCCTGCTTTCCTCAGAATTTTGATGAAGGTCCCAATGCTGAGGGTAAAAGTTGTCAAGCTCTTGCTGTTTGTAAAGATCTGCCACCACTTGTGGGAGTTTGGCCCAAAGGGTAATCCCAAACCCATCTGCCACTTGTAGACCATTAGCCACCCCAAGGTTATCTAAAGACAAAACATTCTAGAGAATGTCAGTAGGAAGGGTGACTTTAGAGAAGCTTTGTCAACCTTGACTACACAGTAGGATCGTTAAAGACGCTCGGGCCATACTTGAAACATTACGGCCCAATCTGTAGGGGTGGAACACAGGCATTGGCGGCTTTTAAGGCCCTCAGATGACTCCAGTGTGCAGCCAGGTTAGAGGGACAATCTGTGAAGTGTTCCAGCTTGTCTCTTTCTCTCCCCATGGTGCTCGAGGCAAATGAAAACCTTAGGGAAGCTAGAAAAGGTTTGACTACTGTACTGGGGAGACTGGGGCTTAGAGAAGTCTCATGACCACACCTAAAACATTTTAAGGAAAGGAAGACTGATAAAGGGGTGCTTGTATGAGAGGGACAGAAGGGAGAACAATAGGAGGAGGGAGCTCTTTTCCACTAACCAGGGCAGGGGCACTGAATCTTAACAGCCAGATGTGGCCATTCTGAAATGGAATTATGCTTGAGTTGTTTTGAAAGGGATTTCATTTAAAACAAATGTCTAAAGACCATGAAAACCACACAGAGAGACACTGTGTAAGTGGAACCCTTAAAATCAAATGCTAACAAAATGAAGCATTTTGTGGGCTGGAGAAGTGAGTCGTTATCCCCACCGGGGTACCTCTTAGCAACTACAGAAGTACTGTGCAGGGGAGAGTCATTCTTTGAACATCAGTCAACATTACAGTTATACTCTCTTGTGAATCTTTGCCTTTTTCCTTCAATCCCCCCCTTCCCTTTCAGGCCCAACTTTGGAGGGGCTAGAAACAAGTGTCAGTTAGTAAGGAAGGAGGAAGGATGTTAGTTAGGTAGAGCAAGGAAAAAAGAAGAAACTAATTATATTCTTCCTACTTTCCTAAAGCTGGCTTCCAATAAGGCCTGATGTGCAAGAAATGGGAGGATTTGAATCGAATGAAAATAACTTTTGACAACTGGACTTTTTGGAAAAACCACAAATGGGACTCATTTCATATTCAAGTTCTAATCCAAAGGAAAGAGGAATGTTTCAGTGGAGTTTGTTTGAAGACAGTGAGGTAGAAAAAATAAAACTATTCCACAAATTTTGCTCTTTCTGAGTCCAACTCATTCAAACATAAGTTCCTAATTGTCAGATACTGTGCTAACCATATAGGAGACAAACATCATTACATTTATTGAGGTGTAAGACTTGCCCATCACACAGCACTGTGAACCACTTGCCTGCAGAGCACCAACATAATCATCATGATTACTGTTCGTGTTTATTATCATTATTATGATCAGTGTTAAAATAATTAAACGAGGAGGCCAACTGATTGATGTTGTACCAGGGCCATGGACGCCTAAGTGAACAAACCAACATCTGAGTATGTACAGGCCTAAGGATAACCATTCACAAACAGCCAATGAGGCTTTAAAGTATAGGCAATCAGTAATTTCTTTACTTTGCTTCCACCTCTTCTGTGTAAAAGTGTCTCCCCAGCTCCTGTCGGTTCAAACCCTTCAGGTCTGATGCTGCCCAATGCCAATCGATTTTTGCTCAAATCAACTCTTAAAATTTGTAATATGCCTCCATGTATCCTGTAATAGCAACGATAGTAGTATTTCTCTTAAGGCCCGGATCACACGTACCTGGCACTAATAGATGTTCAAAAATACTTATTGAATGGATAGATGAATAGAGCAATGTGCAAGTATGAATTAGGGTTATATTCATTGGCGTCATGGAGACAATCTTTTCAGACGTAGTACAGAATATACTTTATAGTTA
The DNA here is from genome assembly GCF_014898765.1 of Herpailurus yagouaroundi. Taxonomy (NCBI): domain Eukaryota; kingdom Metazoa; phylum Chordata; class Mammalia; order Carnivora; family Felidae; genus Herpailurus; species Herpailurus yagouaroundi. The sequence continues at coordinate 17,089,368 of NW_024412377.1, forward strand.
AAATGTATATATTTTTGCTAATTAAAAGTACTAAAGTCTTATTAATTCTCTCCAACCCCTTGGGTCCTTTATTTTTGCTTTTCCTTTTCTTTTTTTTTAATAATTTTTTTTCAACGTTTTTTATTTATTTTTGGGACAGAGAGAGACAAAGCATGAACGGGGGAGGGGCAGAGAGAGAGGGAGACACAGAATCGGAAACAGGCTCCAGGCTCTGAGCCATCAGCCCAGAGCCTGACGTGGGGCTGGAACTCACGGACCGCGAGATAGTGACCTGGCTGAAGTCGGACGCTTAACCGACTGCGCCACCCAGGCGCCCCTTGCTTTTCCTTTTCTAACTTATTTTAACAACTTCTTCCCACCGTTACACACACACACACACACACACACACACACACACACACACACACAAATGGATATGATGGAAGTAAAACGTAAAAATACAAAGAATGAAACATTTCATTCTATGACACTCCCTGGAAATATTCATGCTATGAAAAGACTATCACAGGAGGGGGTGAATGGAGTGTAACATATCTTTCCTGCTCTTGACATTTCCTGCAGTGACCTCACTCCATACCCTGTACCTTTGCTCAATCCTCCAACCCAAGTAAGGAAAATGGTTACTGTTCCACTGATCAGCTTAGTATACTGGGAAGGAAGGGATAATGGCAGAGGTTATGACCCAGTCTACCACTGCTAATGGCTAAATCTGTCTAAATCTGGGATTTCGTATTTGAAAAACTCCCTCTCTGCAGATTATAACCTACATTCTTCAATACCAGTCCTATTAGGAATAGATGTGGTATTTTGGTCTCCAAATGCTTTCCTTCCTCCTTCATCTCAAGTGGGTCCAAACTCAGGTCAGGATAAGGAAAATTCATTTTGCTTCTTTCAAAAATCTCAGTAATTATCTTTGCCTTTCTCATTTAACTAGTCAGATCTTGGTAGTTCAATTCCCTCAGCTTTTTGTTTTTGTTTTTATATTAACCGTCTTCTCTCTACACTGCTATTTACCATTAATTATTTTGTTAAACATTTTCTTTCATTCAGAATGTAAAAAGTTACCTTTAATCCCAAGCCCTATTAATTTTTAGTCTTTTGTTCAATCTATGCTATAAAATAAGAAGATGAGTTTCATCTTCCCAAAGGACATATCTAATTATGATACTTTTTGCTGAAAACCTCTCATGGCTACTAGTTGCCTTTGGGAAAAATTACTTTTCAAGTCCTTACCAGGCTGAATTACCCTACCTTTCCTGTATTGATCCTATGATTCATACACAAGTATCCCTTCCACATTTGTCTACCAATCTCTAACAAAGCATAATCTGCCTTGCCTTATTGCACACATGTTTTCTTTATTCTACTAATCATACAGTTCAAATATTACTTAGTCTTTAAACAAAAACACTCTCACCATCCTCCTGACTTGGAATTAGTTAGCATGATGGTTAATGTTGTCTCTGTATTTGGCTAGACCACAGTATCTGGTTACACATCAAACATTAATGTAGGTGTTGCTATAAAGAAAGTTTGTAGATTTAGTTAATACATTTCATCAACTGACTTCAAGTAAAGGAGATTTCCCTCAATACATGAGTGTGTCTCATCCAATCAGATGGAGGCCTTAACACAAAAATTGAGGTTTCCCGGAGAAAAAGAAATCCTGCCTGAGTTTTGCCACAACTCCTGTCTGAGTCACCAATCGCTGACCTACTATATAGATTTTAGATTTGTCAACCCCACAATCGTGTGAACCAAGTCCTTAAAATACATCTCTATAGATGATAGATAGATAGATAGATAGATAGATAGATACAGAGATTCCATACATATACATATATGAAATATATGAAATATAGGATGCCTATATCTCATTGGTATGCATCTCTGTAGAATTCTAATAGATACAATTGACTCTTCTCTGTTTTTTTGTACAGTGTTGCCTGATTCTCAGCTACATCACCCATTATTCCTGTCTAACCATTAACACTCTCATCCCTTTCATCTTTATTAGATACAAATATTTGATCTCCTTTCATAGTATGCTGTATCTATAAGATGCGCAATAAATACTCCATTAGAGAAGAAAGCAAAAGTGTTAGTGATTCTATCTTCGTTTTCTCATGTCAGAAGCCACTTCAATGTGGACAGTTTATAAAGAGGAAATGACAGAGTCTGTCATCTTAGGAGACCAAGACTGGGAGGGAAAATACTTATGTTATGTTGAGACATTATACATGACATACAACTTTGTCCCTTTTTGATCAAAAAATGACCCAACTTACCCAACACTAGGAACCTATTGTTTCAAAGTATAGAAACTGTGTCACTTGTCTTCTGATTAATATGTGTGAAATATTTTCTAGAGAAACCTGATTACTGGTAAAATAGGCTATCTTGGGGCGCTTAGATGGCTCAGTTGTTAAGCCTCTGACTCTTGATCTCGGCTCAGGTCATGATGTCACAGTTCATGAGACAGAGCCCCGTGTTGGGCTCTGCACGGACAGCACAGAGCCTGCTTGGGATCCTGTCTCTCCCTCTCTCTTTGCCCCTCCCCTGCTTGCACACATGCACATACTCTCTCTCAAAATAAATAAATATTAAAAGCAAAACAAGCCTATTAAAATAGGCTACACAAGCAGAAGTAGGATTTTAAATACATGTTTTAATTCTGCACACAATTTTTTGTTACTGAAACATTGGCAGTGAACAATGCTCCTCAAATTTCATTTAGTTTCACTACTATGTGAACTTCTTGAAAGTCTCTTTCCCAGAAGAGGCACATAGATCATTCTTCTGACATTTCCTGAAAACTCAGAGAAAGGAAATTTGATGAGAATTTAGCTGCAAATGGATAAAGTTTTGATAACACTAATGGTTTAATGTATACATTTATTTCCATTTTCATACCATTTTAGATATTCTATACATCTCATGTTTTCATTTCCTCCATAATTAACAGTTCTTTCCATAGTCATCACATAAGAATGAGAACCTACTGACATGTGGGTGTCCTTGACACATAGAAACTGATACGTAAGCTTGATCTTAATATTAAGCTTCTGATTTATTTGAAAATTATCTCAGACTTTTAGAAAAAAAACCTTAAGGCTCATTCCAATGTGGTTAGAAAGATAAAATTATTTAAAGTAGTGTTTCTAAGATACTTAGTTTTTCTGTGTCACTAAGGAATGAAAGATAAATTATTTAGGTTTTAAATTTTTTCTTCTGTAAATGTAATTTATACATGCAAAACTCATTTGTTCCTTGGGAAGTTATTTTTTTTCCTTAAAGATATAGTTATATAATTATTTTTAGAAAGTCTTAATAATGATATAATTAATATTATATTTTTAAGAAACTGGGCAATGAAATGGTATTTAATAGAATATACTTACTATTCCCTTATTGTCATGTAATGAAACTACCTCTGAGCTATTTTTAATATATTTCAGGCGAAGGAAAAATGAAAGCAAAGGGGTGGGTGGGTCCATATAAAAATAGACACTTGCCTTTAATTTGTACTTATTTTTTATTGAAATATGATGCTTGAAGAACTTAAGAAAGAAGGTGATTGTGCTTTCGAAATAGAAATAAGTGTTCATATTTACATAGCTTCTCATTCTACACATTGTTTTATGGCAGGTAAATTGTTAAAGAAAGATACTCTCTCTTCCTCTGTTTTATAAACCAGAATCTGCTTTATCAACTATCCTCTTAAATAGCCAAATCACCTAAGATCAGCACAATTCATTTGGAAATCTCTAAATTTGTTCCTCTTCTCTTCTTTGATGGAACACCCAAGGCTACTAAATACGTGGGCACAGCACGTAGTGCCTGTTTTTCAAAACAGAGATGTACTGTCAAGCTCAATGCTGTCTCATTTTATGAGGAAAAAAAAGGAAGGGAAGGGAAGGGAAGGGAAGGGAAGGGAAAAGTAAAGAAGAGGAGAAGAGAAAAAAAGAAAAAAGAAAAGAAAAGAAGAAAAAAGAAAAGAAAAAAAGAAAAAAGAAAAGAGAAAAGAAAAACAAGCCTCCATTTAAATTTGCCCAATAAGGCTGGAATAGCTCAACCATTATAATCGATTCTCGGACTCACTTAAAAGACATGGTAAAATCAAATACCAAATGAAATACCGAATGAAAAATAGAGAGAGATTTGAATTTGTTTTGTACAGTACTGGGGGACAGTGGTTATTCAATAAATATCTATTGAGTACCTACTATGTTCAAACCCATATTAAACTGTGAAAAAGTAAAGGCAGTTTTTAGCACCTACTATTTAAAACCAGTGTATCAGTTTGCTTGAAAATATTGTCTCATCTAATTGTTTTGAGCTACTGGGATAAAGATATTTTACTCACATCTTCTATATGAGAAGCTGTTATTGGGAGAGATTATGTATTTCGCTCAAGGTTTTAGAACTTGTAAAAGCCAAAACAAAACTGAAACACACATTTATGTAACTGTATAACCCACATGGACTTCCTTCCAACAATGCCAAGCTGCCCCAAACAGCTTGCATGTTGGCCATGGAGAAAATAAAAAAAAATAAGATGAAAAGTGGTATGTTTTAAGAGAAATATTTAGGAGTTGTAGAATTTGGGAAGGAGATTATTTCTAACTAGAAGGATCAAAATCCTGGCTCAACTGTATTTGAGTAGAATATTTCATAAGACATATATATTTTTATCATAAGACCTAAATTGTCTGCTTAGGCCAACCTTAATTACCAAAAGTGAGGACAGAAAAAGCAAACAATAAATGTTAGATTGATAGAAGATTTATTTTGGTTCTTGATGCAGCTGCAATATTTTACTATAAATTTTTTTTTTGAGAGACAGAACGCAAGCAGGGGAGGGGCAGAGAGAGAGAGGGGGACAGATGTTCGAAAGCAGGCCCTGCGCTGACAGCAGAGAGCCGGATGTGGGGCTCAAAGTCATGAACCAAACCGTGAGATTATCACCTGAGCTGAAGTCGGACACTTAACTGACTGAGTCACCCAGGCACCCCAATGGCTGTAATATTTAAAATTTTTAACTGAAACAAACCCCAAAACAATGAATAAAATGTTCTAAAGCCATTATAATGGAAACCCACTCTTTCAATCATAACAAAAAAAGGAAAAGCGTTGTTAAAGTTCTACCTTTTCATGTCTGGAGACTAGTTTTAGAAAATAAAAAAAGAGACAGTCATATTTCAAATTTTGGCATATAGTCAGAAAGATATCTTGTACTAATATTTCTGTTCTAATTTTTATTTTATTGTGTATTCCATAGCTGATGTGCTTTGACTGTAGTTAATACTTGCATTATTACTGCCCGAATCAGTGCAAGGATCTTCACATTAGAAGCTAGGAGATGGTTTTCTGTTTTCCCTCATAAAGTGGGAACATATACATTGAGATACACTTTGGCTACAGTCTTAGTTGCAGGCTACTACAGTTCTGAAGTGGACATCATGCAAAACTGTTGAATCTTTCTTTGACAATTTCAAGATGTTCCTATTATATTCTTAACACTTTCTAGCGTCCCCAGGTATAGTTACTTTTAGACCTCTAAACTGAAATTACTTTTTCAGTAATTCAGTTTTTCCCGAGTAAAAACTATTAAATATCCTTAATTTTGTATGTCATAAACCTATTAATTTTATTTCTCAAGTAACACATTTAGGCTTTAGAATAGGCAAAATAGATTACTGAATGAATGACCTTTCAATGAAATGCTGAGGTCCTCGGGGATTATCTGGTCTTATAGGGTATACACACTTTATCTTTGGCTAGGCCATTTTAAACAACTCTGTTAAAAGTAGAAGTTAGTTTAGAGAAAACAGGATTGCAAATATTTCTTGTCCGTAGAAATACAAATTACTTATGGCTGCTGGAGTGCAATTGATTACTGCCCTGTGGATAAACCACATTTTCAAATTCATTTTTACATACTTAGCTGCATATAAATGTATGCTTCTTTGATAATAGTGGCTGTAACATCTTACTGGTTCCCTCTTCAACAAGGAGATAAATAAAATCTCTAATACTTGTTCATTTTAGGTCCCCATGAAAGTCATGAATTTGTCCTTTAATTGAAAATATTCTTTTAATATCTTTAAGATACATTTCATATATATTATGAAAATAGATACACGGACAATGCTATTTGAAGGAGGTCTTCAAATGTTTCATGTCCTCTAATAAACACTTATAAAATTGCCATTTACAAAACTGTTAATTCGCTGTTAATCACAACACACTAGAAAACTTTATTTTTTTTCCAGTTTCCTATTCTTAACAAAGCATTTGAAAACATTTTTGGCATAAATTATGTCATCATATTGTCATTTATCTTAATTCAAATGGAATTTACATAACTATCCAAATCAGAACTTTTTTTAAAAAATTAATTTTGGTTATTTCATTATTGATTATGAGTATCTCTATCATATAGTCTATATACTTCTCAGGTTTACAAAGTCACATGGACACAGATACATGTAAGTTAGATGCTTGAAAAATAAAAATGTTAACTATTGCCTATCAGTAATGCAAGCATTACCTGTTTGCTCCTGTTAAATTTCAAAGCCCCCAAAATACCATTAAATCAATATAACTACTTCAAAGAGATAAGTTGATAATAAGTGCATTAATGTAATTTTTATTTACAAGATTTCTATTCAATTGAAAAACTAAAATCCAATATATTTACAAATCAAAAAGAAAAATATTGCTGCTTTATTTTTTTTCCAGTGTAGGAATGACTTTAAGTGGGCTTCATCTCCCCAGAAGATAATTTTGAACACAACTGAGCTATTTTTCCATATTAACTTTTTTCTTGCTATGGCTTATACTGAAATGTGTGACCATGTTTACTCAGAGGATTTACTGGATTACAAAATATCCCTTACAAAACACAGATTCAAGTGGGTGATTTAGTGATAAGCCTATTCTTTGAGTTTTTTGTTTTTGTTTTTTGTGTTTTGTTTTTGTTTTTGTTTTTTTTCTTTTTACAATTTGACAATCTAAAATGTCTCTTATTGGACACAAAACAAGTATGTTAATGATGTGCACCATTATCTCCTAAAGTGCACCATTATCTCCTAAATTGCCTATTTTCTCCTTTCTGTCATGCAAATTCTTTGCTTCACCTAGCAAAGTCGTGGGTTTCCCCTTGCCCTCAACCTTAGCCATTTGCAGTATTTACTGTTACCACTAGATGTCACTACTTTCTTCGCAGAAGCAACTATAGATGGACTGGAGTCACAGAAAAACAGACTGATAAACATATAGTTTATTAAATCTAACAGTTAACACTATCTGCGTAGAATCATTTGGGATAATTAAAATTTTAACTAATATTATATTTACTATTTAAATATCATGATAAGCCTGTCACATGAGAAGCAAGCAATAACAAACATTGTCAGCGCTGGTCAGAGTTACGTTAGGGCTCGTGAATGTCTTTGCTTCGAATATTTCAGGAGAAAAAGATTTCTGTACCTACCACCATGTGTTGCTCTCAATGATGACATTAAAGCAAATATCCTCATACCCATTTTTTAAGAAGTAAATTAAAAAATACTGAACATGTTTTATTTATATTACTTTGTTTCTCATTTTCCTTTCAGCGCTATTATGATATACATTATTTAAAACATGTAATTATGGATACATGTATATATCTAACTCCAACTGGAAAATGTTCAGGATATTGTATAATACATTCATTCATTCACCTATTCATCCATTTATCTAACAAATATTTATTGAGGTTAACAATGCTCGAGCATTGTGTTAGGCATTTGCAATGCATCAGTGATTAAAAAAAAAATCCGACAAATACCCCAACCCTGGTGGGATGTACATGTTAGTGAACATATAAAAAAATGTTATCAATTGCAATAAATAGAAAGATTGTAATGCTTTTTTAAGGGTTTATTGGTTTGTTTTTGTTTTTTGTTTTTGGGGGGTTCTCTTTTTGAGACAGAGAGAGAGAGAGTGAGAGAGCAGGGGAGGAACAGAGAGAGGAGGAGAGAGTGAGAATCCCACACAGGCTCCACGCTGCCGCCACGGAGTCCAATGAAGGGCTCTGACTCAGGAACCATGAGACCATGACCTGAGCTGAAATCAAGAGTTGGATGCTTAACCGACAGAGCCACCCAGCAGCCCCAGAATAAATAGAAAGATTTTAACTGAAGAAAAAAAAAAAAAAAAAAAAAAGAGTGGCTTGCCTTCAAAATCAGATAGCCTAATTCCATCAGAAAATCTTGGGAGACTTAGAAGAGCATGGGTTACTTTCAGTGACTCTGGAACTATCCTAATAATCACCAAAGTCGAGGTAGCCTCTTTGCGACTCGCCCAAGAAGCCATTCAGGGAAACAATGTGCCATCTTAGAATGGCATCCTCCCAAGTTTGAAGTTGTGTGCTGCATTCGCTCCTATAATTTCATCTCATGTTTCTGAGCCTCCCACAATCCAAAAGCATGTAGGAAGTGACTGGATAAAACAGGAATAGTAGTGAGGCAAAGAAAGAGTATCATGAATGTTTAGTCAAATTTGCTTCAGCAAAGGAAAACCTCCCCTGTACCAGATGCTTGCAAATTGCAGATTTTCCCTAATTCTACATCTGCTGCTCACATTTTCGGAAGCAGTTACATATAGAAAACCCTTTTCCTCTGAAACATTAAAATTGTCATCTCTCGTCTATGTCTGTCCTTGAGGGACATAAAGTTGATCAACAGAATTTGTTGAGGACTTTATTCTTAGGAAATGTGAGAATCAAGAAAAGAAATTCAAGAAGGCACAAGGCACGTTACCCTACATTTTAGAAGTACACAATTATATGGCTTTGAATGCTACTATTCTAAATCCTCTTTTAAACTTTAAACTCATAAATGAGATAAATCTATATACGGTTAGCATTATCCATATACTAGTGATAACGTAAGGATAAGTTTAGCAAAAATGATCCCGCATCTTTCCCATCTGGTCCTAAAACTAATCTGTTTACTTTATTCCTATGAGGAAGTGGCTTGCTCTCTCTCTCTCTCTATTTTTTTTTTTTAAACTTTAATTTAGCTCCTCTTAAAGTAATTTTCTTCTTTGTCTTCTTTTATTTGCTACAGTGGGACTCTGGTTTTTGCTACCGTGGGACTCAAAACTGTATGAGGCTTTGCAAAAGCAAGTGTGAGAGACCATCACCTCCTCATCTGTGAAGCTCCTTTTTGAATTAAAGCAATTAAAGCGGCCTCTGCAATTCACGGCAAAGTGTGCTGGGGTCAGTCCCGAAGCCAGATGAAAAAGAAAGACATTCCTTTCTATTCTCTCATACCTCAGTGATCCACTTCCCTTCTCTCTTTTAGGTATGATTAGGGAAAAAGTCTGCCACTATTAATTTCCCTCTGTGAAATATGAACTGAAGTTTGGTTATTTGTGCATTCTGTTGACCTCATAATGAACAAAATCCATCTCAGAAACCTCGGGGCCATTAAGAAGTGACAAGGAAACACATTCAAAGCTTTTCCCTGTGCAAAACTTCTGGCTTTCCTTCCCTTGCCATCTGCTAATTATAAAATGCCCACTTACCTGCATTTCCTTAGACTACCAACTCACGGAAAAGTCTCCAATTGTTTCTAAACACAAAGGGAAAAATGCAAGAGTCTTTTGAAGCAATGTGTAAATGCCAAACTGGTTAGAGTAATTTCATGCACCCAAAATTGACAGCTTGATCGAATAAAAGAGAAAATCTCTCTGATCTCTGATCTCGGAGTAAGCACTGATTATTTACTGCATTTAGCATCACCTGCCCATAGTTCTGAAATGGCTTATACAAGTCTCTGAGGAAATATTATCAGCAAACTGAAAATAGTTCAGAAGTATTTATTTGTGCATTTTATCCCTTATTCATAAGACAAACTTCACAGAAGATTACCATAGAATTTCAGAGTACAGGATCTCTAAAAGGCATCTAATAGCCAGTGAATGAATTTATGTTACAGGATTACTTTCAGGAAAAACGAGAATTCTATTTAGAGTACTTTCAGGTGAACCTTGCTTCTCAAGGTCTAAAATCATTTCTTTTCCAGAAATGCTGAATTATGGGCCATCAAGTCTACATCTGCTCACCAAATAGACTACTGAATATACAGATGAATGTGCTGATATCTAAACTTTCTTATCATACATAGGTTCAATTCCTTATCTCAAGAAACTTTTCAGGTCAACATAGAAGATAAGATGGTATAAAGCAATATATTTCAAATTGAATGTCATCACCTACAGAGCTCAGTCACACTTAGGTGAACAGAGATACTCATTTAGCAGGAAAAACAAAAGTGTAAATAAATATTGTTGCTATATCTTTTCTATAAATGTCCTTTCTATATCCTTGCTGGAAAAGTACCTATAATCTACCCTACCACAGTTTTTAGTTTTTAAATCCATTTATATGCTTCCAGAGAGCATAAAGGAAGGAAAAACAATGCTTAGATTATGCTATCAAAATCCTCTTTTGGCCTCTTTTCCTTTACCAAGCCAATTAACTAATTATGCTTCCCAAGCTTTTCCTGCATCATAGTCCTCCATTTTCCTATAGTATGGCTATGTTAAGTTGTGGTATATGAATTAGAGAATTTTGGGACTGGAAGACATATTCCAAGGAGTCTAATTCAAGTGTCAACCCCATGCAAGAATCTTTTGTTTATGATTTTTGAAAAGCAGTCTCTAGCTCTTGCAAGAACACAGTAACAAATTTCTATGCAAACAGAGATAGATATTATATATATATATATATAAAATACATTATACATATTATATATAATACATATAATATATAATATATAATATATAATACATTATACATATTATATATCATACATATAATATATAATACATATAATGTATGTATATATAATACATACAATATATAATACATATAATGTATGTATATATAATCTATGTAATATATATACATATATATAATATAACCAACGTAAAATTCATTTTTATTAATCTATTCTCAACATTACGTATTAATTACAATGAATGAGATCTTGCCCCAACTTACAACCCCACTCCCACTCTATCCCAGCTCTCTTTCTATCCCTAAGAATAGATGAGAGTAGTTTTCTTCTAGTCCTTGTGGAACTTGGTTTGTCTCCCAGAACAAAATTAAAGAGTACATTCTTCCTTCCAGATTTTCAAATACTGAGGATGTCTTTTAAATTTTCTTTGCTCCTATGCCTTTTGTAAGCTAGATTGTTTCTGGTTTCTCTACTAATTGTGTATGGAATATATAGCAATCTTTCTAGAATATTCATGCCTATAAATCTGTTGCTTTTTAACATAATAGTAGTTTTATTAATATCTTTCTATACGTTTGGAGTGCTATTTCATATAAGTCACAGGGGTGTTTGGTGTACTTTTTAGCCATTAAAATGCTTCTTGCTTTCTTCTTGCTTTCTCACCCTATTGGATAGGGGTTTAGATCAGTATTTTTTAATCGTTGTTGACATGAGTGAATTGAAGTTTCTCTTCTACGGATTTGAGGGCTTACAGCTGATTGTCAGACTGCTAGCAGTTATGATATATTAGATGTATACTGTATTCACAGTGGAGAAAGTTAAGAGCTTCAGATTGCCAGAGAAGAATTAGCCTATTGTCTCCTTCCTCCTACTTACTTTTCCCATTTAAGCAATCAATGCTCAAACTGTAATAACTCTGCTAATGCTATTGCTGATTCAAACTTTCAAAAAGGAAAACGAAAATTTACAACTAGAGTCATTAGGTGCTTTTCCCTCATGAACTGGGGAAGAAAGAGTGAGACAATAAGAATGAACGAAGGTGAGGATGATGTATCTAATTTCTCACTGTTCACTAGCTACCTGCAATCATTTCAAATTTGTTGTAAGTCTCACAACTGAGAGGAACAACTGTGATTGATTTGTCCCACTGTTGTCCTTAACTCACATTCTATCTCTTCTATGGTTACTTCATATAGCTGGAAGATAGGTCTTTCTGAAGCATATTAATGTTGGACAATGCAAGGATTTAATAGCTTTCGCTTATGTGACTTAAGTTTGAGGCCAATGTGAAAATTTTGTTTTTAATGCTGAGTAGCCACAATTATTGAAAAGTACCCACTTTTTACATAGATTTTACTTATGCTATCTATTCTCAGAATTTGGGGTTGAAAGAAATAACTATATTATTTAGAAATCCATACTCACTATGACACAGTTCACTGATGCTTTTACTGATTGAGATAATCAATCAGAACTATCCCTATACAATAGGATATGAAATTGTACATCTTCCTGGGGAATATAACATACTCAATTTAATTAAGAATTCTGCTATCGTTTTCTTTGTATGGAGAAACTGAGCCAAACACAAAAAACAAACAAACAAGAAAAAAGTAAAAAACAAAGGAAGAAAAAGTTTTATAGCATTACTACAGCAGCAAAGATTATGGGATTGAATCCTGAATGTTCCTGAGGCCACATTCACGCTGCTTTAGTATATGTAGAGTCTTCCTGAAAATTGTAATCCATTCTAAAGCTTTTTTTCTTGTGGAAAAAAAAAGACAATTGAAAAAAAAATCATGAATATATTTAACAGTGGCTCTAAAGGAAACTGCCTCTCAAGCCTTTTCTAAAACATTGTATTTCTGAAATATTTGAATAGGCCCTTCATTTTTTAAGTGAAATAATAGAAAATGAGATAAGCCTCTAATTATAGTTGACAATAACACTCTGGTGTGATATGAAGTGTGCCTCTAGTATTGATATGAATGTCTTTGAATGTGACTCTTGAATTCCTCTGCGAGTATTTTTCCGTCAAAACCCTCGGAACTTTTTTTGACAATGTGCCACATTTGGTCAAAACTAAAAGTAATATGTTACATCTTAGTAGAATCTACTGCCATCACATAAAATGGCATTGTCAGTTATAAGAAATATTTCCATTTATTTATTCATTGGTTCTTCTTCGATTAGCCTTTTCTGTGCATGTTTTTGCATTCCTGCAGCTAAATTTAGACACAAGAACTATGAGCATCAGTTCAGTCACCCATATTCAAGAACAGATACTTTTTATATCACTGGGAGTTGTTCTGCAACATCCAATGTTTAACTAATAAGGGTAAGAATATGCACATAGTCTGGCCCCCAACCATAGCAAAAGCAGACCAGGAAATACATTCAGAACACTTGAAAGCAGAGTGTTATATACCTCTGACTTTCTATTCCATTTTCTTGAATGTGAATTATGACTCCACTAATCTGCTCTTGGGGGAAAAAAGAAATGATTTCTGGCATCTTGTGGGGGAGGATCTGAAGAGGTTTTAAATTATATTTTGTCACGAAAATACACATCTTGTCATCTTTCTTTAGATGTTAGAGTCTTTCATCTCTCTTGAAAGTTCAGATTGATCTGTAACCTTTTTTTTTTTTTTTAGGAAAAAAAATATGTCAGACTCTTTGATGTGTTGTGCATATTTTGGCTCAGGAAGCTACCAGGGTTCTTGCAGACCACAACTGAGAAATACAAACTGAATTTTACACACTATCCACTGACTTGGGATCATGTTGAGATGCCCTGGGAATCAAACTGCCCTACTTTGAGTTGCTTTAGACAATTCAGTGACATAACTGTTGATGTGGCTTAAATTCGATAGATGAGGTTACACAGGCGATGTGACGTTCCTCATCTCCTAGCCATTGGTGGGTATTTCAGAAAGCACCTAACTTGTTGACTAGATCCAATTAATATCTTAGTCCAGTTTCCAAACAATGCCAATTCTCTTTCTTCTCTCTCTCCCTTTCTCTCTATTTTTCTCTCTCTGATATGATTTTCCTTAGGTACCAAAATCTTTTAGTTAATGTCATTCCAACCACGGACTTTACCACCATATGTGAATGTGCCAGCCTTATGGCTTAAGAACTTGGTTGAATGAAGTATTAAGGACAAGACTGATAACAAAAAACATTTTATTAACTCCAACAATTAAATAAACCCCTTGATGTTCTAAAGCAGGAGTAGCCTTGGTTCCATAAGAAACAGAGAAGGAAGAGAGACCTTGCTTGAATCATATCCTTGAATGAGCAAAAGTGAATGGAAATCAGGATGTGACTGGAGGGGTTGGTCTTTTCCAGTAGTAACAGGAGTGAAGGCAAAGTATATGTACAGATGTGGGTACAGAGGGAGAAGTGCTGGGAGGATATTCTTCTTTGACAGATTTTATTTCCTCAATAAATACTGAGCTGGGACATCAGTTGAGAGACAGTATGAAGGAGAAGATGTTAGAAGTTTGAGGAAACAGCATAACATATGAGGAGGGTGTTTTAGACTCGGTAGGAGACTCCGTGGATCAGGGGAGTCTGGTTGGACAGCTGATGGAATTGCAATTTGTGGTCATAGCAGACAAGCCATCAGACTGTATTATTTCCTCCAGCCACATTTCACTGTCACGAATGTGGATATACTGTAAGCAGAGAGGCGGAATTAACAAGAGGCAGGGCAAAGAACTTAAAAGGTATATGCGAGGGAGTGATAATAAGGACCAATGATAAAATTTAAGATGGTTGTAATGAAGGATGTAAAGCCACAGATGGGGGGAGTTTAAATACAAAAAAATATATTAAAATAAATGAATAATAGTTTCCAGTGTGTGTGAGTATGTTGGAGGGAGATAATTAGAATTGGGTTATGAGAGGGGAAAAACCTAGAAGGATTGTGGTCAGAAATTAAGTAGCTAGAAATCGAGGTTGCAGGGACTACACTCAATACCAGAAATATTAATAATGAAATGAGGAAAAGAGGCTAGAGATTTAGAATAATCATCTATCATGTTTATGGAAATTGAAATTGCCAAGAATTATGATATGGTAGCACTGGAAAGAGACTAGCAGTGGGCTTAGGGTAAATTTTCAAGTGTTTTGAGGGGATTTAGGGAGAACATAGGAAAAAAATGGTCCAGAAACCACAAGGAGGAAAATGAAACACTCATTCTCACCTCCAGAGCATCTTGGACAAAGGCTTTGGGGGGGGGGGGGGATCAGCTATCACTTGACAGGAATTTGCAGGGGAGAAATAGTCTCTGGGAAGACCCCAGTGCTGGCAAGAACATGAAAATGAAGACAATAAGAGGTTAGAAATTGAGACAATACAGGATATTGTTCATGAAGGGTTGCAGAATTCAAAGAGCTATGTGGATGGATGTCAAGAGTTGGAGAAGGACAGGAGAGGGAGGCAGGAGAGGGGCTGTGTCCTGCTCTATGTGGGTTTATTAACCATTTGTGTCCTTCTTCTTTAAAATATATGCTCATGTTGGGGCGCCTGGGTGAATCAGTCAGTTAGGCATCTGACGTCAGCTCAGGTCATGATCTTGTGGTCTGTGAGTTCAAGCCCTGCATTGGGCCCTGTGCTGACAGCTCAGAACCTGGGTCCTGCTTCGGATTCTCTGTCTCCCTCTTTCTGACCCTCCCTCACTCATGCCTGTCTCTCTCTCTCTCTCTCTCTCTCTCTCAAGTAAATAAATGTTTTTTAAAAATAATAAAAAGTAAATATATGCTCATGTCTTTTGTTAACCTTATGAAGAGCTTTTTAAAATAACAGATAGTAACTCTTAAATGAGTCTTACATGTTACTTCCGGCCTCTTTCATTTCTTTGCCAATAAACGGATTATTGCTGTTACTATTTCATCTTCCCAGTGTAATTTTATTAGTCTTTTGAATAATCCAGAAAATGGCAAAATCCACATTCTGTATTGCATTTTTGGGTGACTAGCAACATTTGTTGTATAAATTATGTCTTTAATTTTTATGTTCCTTCTCTTAAATCAGGCACGTTTTTTGGTTCTTTAATTATTCTTGATTTTCCTCCTTGATGTTTTGCGCATCCATAAATTATAGTTTGGATCTTACTACACAAGTCGGAATTCACTTTCCCTGCACATATTTTCAGGATGGATGAAATAAATAGGAGGTTTATGGCAATGAGAGAACTTCTAGAGAGCAAAGGGCAAGTGGGAAGCCATAAGCATATTCGAAATTAGGCTGTGGTAAAGTTTTCCATATCTTTATTTCCCAGTCAGCATCAAACATATGAAACCAAGTGACTGTCTTTGTTGTCATGAAATGGGGGAGGTTCTTTCCGTTTGAAACACAAAACAAAATGTAGTTTTAGTTTGTGAAAATTGACTCTCTATATTTCTTCTCTCCTGGTTCTAAAATAGTTTTCAGATACATGGAATGAAATATTTTCCATTCCAGAATGTAGTGACGGGGTAATTACCTGCAAATCTGTGATTAGGGAAAAAATACACGGTGATAAGTATCCTTTCATAACACATCTTATTGTCCAACTAGCCAGGAAGCAAATGGAATGTTAATGAGAAGTTAGGGGTTGGGCAGTGGTAAGACAGACAGGAAGATCAGAATGCACTAATGATTCTAAGATATTACATCTATTTCTTCTCTTTTTTTCATTTTTTTCCTACTTATCTTGTACTTAGTTGATTCCTACTTTCCTTCATTCTCTTCTTTTCTCTATTGTTCTTTCCTGGGCTTATCTGCAGTAGGGAGGAATTTAGACTTTTTTTTTTTTTTTTTTTTTTTTTTTGGTGGTGGCAGACAGAGAACTTTCCAATGCAAGCATGCATAATCAGAACTATTAAATGCTTAATTTTCAAGCTAATCAAGTACATTTGAAAGACAGGAAAACTGAGCAATTTCAGGTAATTATGATTTGTTATTTGGAAATGTGCTCATGAGCCAATGTGACTGATGATGCTACCTCACATAGCCTGGAAAATCCCAAAGCCCAAAATGTCATCCTGAAATTCTACCCTGAATCATTTACTTTGAATGTAAAAGTTTTCTTCAGGATGATACAATTCAATTCACTGATATTTCAGTGTTACTTATGTACATCAGAAACTATCACTTAGCTAGTGACATAGCAAGTATGAACAATTATTAGTGATTTGAGAGGTATTTCTGCTGTAGAAATACCTCTCAAATCACTAATTTATTTATTTATTCATTTTTAATATAATTTATTGTCAAGTTGGTTAACATACAGTGTACACAGTGTGCTCTTGGTTTTGGGGATAGATTCCCATGATTCATCGCTTCCATACAACACCCAGTGCTCATCCCAACAAGTGCCCTCCTCAAGGCCCATCACCCATTTTTCCCTCTCCCCCGTCACCCCCACCAACCTTCAGTTTGTTCTCTCTATTTAAGAGTCTCTTATGGTTTGCCTCCCTCCCTCTCTGTAACTATTTTTTTTCCCTTCCCTTCTCCCATGGTCTTCTGTTAAGTTTCTCAAGTTCCACAAATGAGTGAAAACATATGGTACCTGTCTTTCTCTGACTGACTTATTTCACTCGATATAATACACTCCAGTTCCAACTACATTGCTGCAAATGGCCAGATTTCATTCTTTCTCATTGCCAAGTAGTATTCCATTGTATATATAAACCACATCTTTATCCATTCATCAGTCGATGACATTTAGGCTTTTTCCATAATTTGGCTATTGTTCAAAGTGCTGCCATAAACATTGGGGTACACGTGCCCCTATGAATCAGCATTCCTGTATATTTGGATAAATTCCTAGTAGTGCTATTGCTGGGTTGCAGGGCAGTTCTATTTTTAATTTTTTGAGGAACCTCCACACTGTTTTCCAGAGTGGCTGTACCAGTTTGCATTCCCACCAACAGTGCAAGAGGGTTCCTGTTTTTCCACATCCTCACCAGCATCTGTTGTTTCCTGAGTTGTTCATTTTAGACACTCTGACCAGTGTGAGGTGGTATCTCAGTCTGGTTTTGATATGTATTTCCCTGATGACGAGTGATGTTGAGCCTTTTTTCATGTGTTGGTTGGCCATCTGCATGTCTTCTTTGGAAAGCTGTCTATTCATGTCTTCTGCCCATTACTTCACTGGATTGTTTTTCGGGTGTGGAGTTTGGTGAGTTCTTTATAGATTTTGGATACTAGCCCTTTATCCGATATGTCATTTGCAAATATCTTTTCCATTCCGTCAGTTGCCTTTTAGTTTTGTTGATTGTTTCCTTTGCAGTGCAGAAGCTTTTTATCTTGATGAAGTCCCAATAGTTCATTTTTACTTTTAGTTTCCATGCCTTTGGAGACATGTCAAGCAGGAAGTTGCTGCAGCTGAGGTCAAAGAGGTTGTTGCCTTCTTTCTCCTCTATGATTTTGATGGTTTCCTGTCTCACATTTAGGTGTTTCATCCATTTTGAGTTTATTTTTGTGTATGGTGTAAGAAAGTGGTCTAGTTTCATTCTTCTGCATGTCGCTGTCCAGTTCTCCCAGCACCATTTGCTAAAGAGACTGTCTTTTTTCCATTGGATACTATTTCTTGCTTTGTCAAAGATTAGTTGGCAATATATTTGTGGGTCCAATTCTGGGTTCTCTGTTCTATTCCATTGGTCTATTTCAAATCACAACTTTAAATGGTAGAGGGTGCGAAAGGAGGACTGGCTTTAGTGAGCTGTGGAGGGCACTTTTATTGGAGCAATAAAAGGGGCCTTGAAAAGGACTGACCAATAACACTGAATAGAGAGAACTGTTCAATGCTTAAGTGTTTGACTCTGATAAAACATTGGTGACACTACCACTTGCTAGTTTATGTTTCCTGAGGAATGTTTTTTGTCTCTTTTTCCACTCTACATGTATCTGGAAGTTGTTTTTTTTTTTTTTTAATTTTTTAACGTTTATTTATTATCGAGAGAGAGAGAGAGACAGAGCATGAGCAGGGGAGGGGCGAGAGACAGGAAGACACAGAATGTGAAGCAGGCTCCCGGCTCCAAGCTGTCAGGATAGAGCCTGACGCGGGGCTCCAACTCACAAACTGTGAGATCGTGACCTGAGCCGAAGTCGGACGCTGAACTGACTGAGCCACCCAGGTGCCCCATATCTGGAAGTTTTTATACAAGATGCAATCATAGTGATCCTACATCCTGGTTTGCCAGAGTCCATCCTGGCTTACAGCTATTTCCAATCATCCTATTTATTTGACATTTGTCCTAGATAAAAATATCCAGGTTTGGAACAAACACTATAAAACAGTCCTGAATATAACATATCCATTGAGAATGTGAGCACACTGATTCTTTGCAGACACTCAATACTGTTCAGTATTATTAGGATAACTCCCCGCTTATCACATTCCTTGTTTGCCACTGGAAGCTTATATAACTTCTCTCACCCTTGGTTTCTTCATTTGTAGAGGAAGAATGTAGTATAGTAAGAATGTAACTTACAGTTGTTAGAAGTAATGAAATAACGTTTGAATTAACAGCTTTGTACAATAAAAGCATATAAAGTGCTTGATATTTGTGGTTTTAGTAGTTAATAACTTTATTTTTTATGAATCAATCATCTCAAAGGTGTAGATATTACGATAGACCCGAACTAGTGGATTAATCAATCACATGCCACAACCTAAAAGGCCTGAAAGGGATTTTAAAAGGATTTGGGAAAATGATGGAGAGCTAGGGAAAATAGATATGCTCCGAAAGCCTTGAGATTTAAGTATGTGAAAGGTTGTTGGTATTACTTTTAATCCAGGGGCCCATTTCCCATTAAAGAGCTTTTAGATGGATCATTAAAAGTCGAGGTGGTCTACTACATCCATAGACCCTGCATCTTCACTGCCGCAACAGGATATCTTATTAGTATTCCAGAGCATATGATCCAATGATTTACAGTATTCAGAGTCTGTAAAAATTGTGAGAATATTGAAAGTTGTGAGAGAGAGAAAGGCTAAGAAATTAAAAGAAAAAAAAAAAAAGATAAGCATTTTCTTCACACTTGTTCCCAGCTGGGATTACAGCTGCTTGATTCATACCATCTGGGGGTGTCTAATTAGAAACTACCTAGAATAGACTTTTAAAGAAGTAATTTGAGAATAAGCTTAACATCAGCTGCAGTTCAGATCCCAAAGGGCTAGGAGTTAAGTTTGTATGAACTAATGGATCAATGAATGAAAGAAATATTCACTAATCACTGCATGTGAACAATGTAATTCCTGAAAGAAGCAAAACAGTATTTGTTTCTTCAATGTGTAAGAAATCTGCCAGAGATGGGCTGATCTATAGATTGGCAAATAAAATGGGAGGGGGGTGGGTGGGGACAAGAGCAATGCGTATAGTCTTTGCACAAGTTCATTGCTACATTGTGGTCTAAATTGTTTCCAGGTTTATTTTATTTTATTTTTTATTTAAGTTTTATTTCATTTTATTTTTGAGAGAGACAGAGAGAAAGAGAGCGGGGGGGGGGGGGCGCACAGAGAGAGAGGGACAGAGAGAGAATCCAAAGCAGGGTCTGCACTGTCAATGCAGAGCTCCATGTGGGGCTCAAACTCACAAACCGTGAGATCATGACCCGAGCCGAAGCTGAGAGTTGGAGGCTTAACTGACTAAGCCACCCAGGCACCCCTTGTTTCCCAATTTAAAATCCAACTTTTTAAAGACAATTAGCCATTTATCTGCAAACAAACTGCTCTTTGGGCTACCAAATAATCTGGCCAGTTATGATCAGATTTCCACCCCCAAAGTTTGTCTTGGTTTGTCTGCTAAGCAGAGCCTTCAGGAGAAATCAAATGTTCTATTTTTTTATTGTTTGACCTAATTAATGAAGATTTTATTTACCAGTCATATTGATTTAAATGTGAAGGTGCCATAGAGATTCTCAAAAATCAAACTAATTCCATGAAAGCACAAATGATAAATACTTAAAATGCACACCCTGGGATTGATGAAAGGTGTTGTTTTTAATTCAATTTTGGAATCACTACATTTTTACCAGGAGTACAGATGTCCATTATCTACCACCAGTGTTGAGTTTTATAAAACAATTGCTAGTATACTAGATACAAACGATTCAGTAGGAAAACACAAAAATAAATCCTGCTGTTTTTAATCATATTATGATAGTGATTTTAACTTGAAGTATTGATGGTTAAGTATGTCTTATATTCTTGACAAATATAATTTGCATCACCCAAACTACCTAGGAAATAGGAACTCAAACTGAGATACAATAAAAGTGAAGTCGAGGTATTTCTAGACTCTAGAAAAATTTTAGTGTTGATATTTAATTTCTCTGTAATTAGCCACATTAGCAACAAACTTCAATGTTTCATTTTCTCCTCAGAAAATGAAGTAATTCCATCTCCGGATAGAGAAACACCTTTGTAAATAAATAACAAGTGTAAGATATTGTAGCTATTAAAATAAAAATCGTCCAATGAAATACTTAATTATTACAGTTTTGGATAAAAAATATTCAGCTATTTCTGTGAAAAGAATTCCGCCACAGTAAAGTCTGAAACATCCAGAACTTTGTGATTTCCATTCATTTGTTTCCACTGCCCTATTATTAACATATAATTGTTATATTGTTTCAAGACAATAATAAAAGAAAAACTATTAAATGTTGCAATATCAGACAAATTCATGCACAGATTCTTATCAAACATGAACATTCTCTGCCATTATTTCATTATTTTTGCTATTTCTTTTCTAACCCCAGAGTAGTTGTGTGCATTAAAAATACCTGTACAATAAAAGTCTTCACTTCTTTATCATTATTTGTAGTGTATGTATTGTCAGAGCTATTTTCAAGTTTAGGGAAAAATAAAGAAAAATGTACATTTAACATTAGCAAGCTATCATTAATATTCATTAGGTAGAGTAGTGAATATATAAGCAAATGGAGAATGTTCTCTTGACACACGAGTTTAATATTTAGATCACGATCATCCAGGCAATTTAAAACTGAAGTAAATAAAACACCATGGTGTGTCCCCCCAATTTATAACTATTTAATTGAATGCCATCTTAATTACTATCATTAATTTTATTACTTTGAACATCAATTATATCTACTTTTTATATATCAAATTTAAATATGAGCCCAATAAGTTGTATAACCTAATGAGCCTTATGTGTTACTAACATGAAAACTCCATTGGGCCCACCCCAAAGACAGCATTCTAACAAGGAACAAGGCAGGGTATGAGTGATATTGCTTAGTATTCCGAAATGCACATCAAGTAAATCAAGCTTATGACAACAACACTTCTAAGTAATTAAGATTAATTGGTGCATATCAAAAATCATTGCAAAATGGGGGGAGGGGGTTAAAAACAACGTAGGCTAGAAAATGAACAAAATATTCTACGGCATGTAATACCCCTGGGGGATTGCCTTTTGACTCAACGCTGTATTAACAACACAAACCGTAGCTTAATGCAGGTAGAAGGAGGACATTTTTAACTGAGAAATGGGAGGGTGCTCTAGACATGTAAATTCAATGGTAGAAAATACGGACCTAAGAATAAGAGATGGTAATGGACCTGAGCACAGATGTGTAGGGCAGAAGATTATATATGGCAATTGTTGGGAAAAGGAGGTGGAGGGGGCGTGGTGAGGCAGGGAGAATTCATTACACGTTTATTCATTGAACTCAAACGTGGCAGTGAAGCACCATGTGGAACTTTTGTAATCAGATAGAAGATAAAACTAACAGAAAGCACGAAGCAGTCACTAAATCTTTTCACTATCTATGGATTCTAGGCACAGCCAGAAGATTTATTTGACAAAAGGATTGCTTGAAAACTGCAAATTGTGGCACGGGGTGTTTTTCTTCAAAAAACATTATATCACTTCAACTTTCTCAAGTTCAGTTTTTACTAACTTAACAGTTCCACACTGGAGTAACTGACACACACACTTCACCAAAACAATAGGCATTTTAACTGGTACATTTCATAAGTCAGTCATATTTAGTCATAGAGAGATAATTTTGTCAGAAGCATTTTAATAGTATAAAAGGATAGTCCTATCTCGTGAAGATGATTCATCCATTTAAAGGAGGAACAAGGAATAAAAACGATCTCTATATTTCAGAGTTCATGCTGGGGGAAAAGAAGTGATTTCCATCTTATAACAAAATGTTAGCAATCATTTGTCAATTTATTCCAAATAATGATATACAGTATTATGTTAATATAGGTTATTACTCTAATGGAAATATAGTATAGATTGCTGCTCGAAAAGTTGCCTCATATTTACATATAATGCTATTCAGTGTGTTCTATATTTAGAGTTGATGCATTAAATTGATCAATATGAAAATGTTGCCAAATATTATACAGTATCAATTTATTTGGCCAGATAATTGAGATACATCATAACCTACTTGAGTAAATTCATAAATTCTCCATTAGGATAGTAAGAATGGTCAACAAATAGAGTCCAAAGACATGAATTCTATGCCTGTCCTTACTACTTAGTATCTTCTTTCAGCATGAAGACAGTTGCTAAAATTTGCCGATTCTTAATGACTTCCTCTGGACAGTATATGTAACCATTTAGCTATTCATTCATTTCTTTGGAAATCTTTATCCACCATCTTTTCTGTGCCACATTATACACATTCTATTTATAGCAATGGACTAATCGGAAGGTTAATAAATGACTGTTATTTTTAAACTGCTAAGTCTCAAGGAGGTGTAAAACTGTTTTATTATAAATTAAAACTAATTCTAAAATTCTAATGAATGTAAGAGTACCTAAAGAAAAATGGGAACAAAGTGTCCATCCAGAGGGAATTGTTCCACTACATCATGGTGTAGTCACATGGTGGATTACTCAAATTTCTGAAAGAAAAAGTATGTGCTCATATGGAAAATTCTCCAAGATATACTCTTAATGCCTAAACATAAAGTATAAAACAAACTTCTGTTAAAAATCAGGGAAGGATACACGCACACATCTATATGTGTAGCACACAAGGACACAGTGTGGATAAGTGGGTCTCTATCGGTATAAACGTGCGTGGTTTCTGGTGAGGAGAGGGACTAGTGGGAGAGGAAGAAGCTTTCTCCCCTCTTCCTTTTCCTCCTCATTCTTTCTCTTCTCTTTTTACTTCTCATTCTGTCCTCCCTTTCCTCTCCCTAATCTACCTCTTCCAATTACGTCTGGATGGTTAACAACATATTGTGTTAAGTTTGTAAAACGATGGTGTTTTGTCAGTGATGGGGTCACGAGATAACATATTTGTTTTCATTTTCTGTAACTGTCTATATTAAAAATATTATGTGTTCTTAAAAATCCTTATTGAGTTCAGTTGTGGTTATCCAGACATTGGCAAACTTTAAAGCTTAACAGTCTGAAAGGACAGAGCAGGGAGAGATGAGTTTTGATCAAACTAATGCTTGCCTAGTAAATCAAAATGTGACATTTCCCCCTTGACTTAATTAGGGGAAAATGCTTAAACAGTTTTAAGTCTGTCTTCTGCTTCCGAGGCCCTTTCATTCACTCATCTTTTTTTTTTTTTTTTTCATTTATTTTATGTATTTAGTTAACAGACATATACAGAGCATATACCTTGTCTCGGCCAATGTGCTATGCCATAGGCATACAAACATAAATAAAGTATAAAGCTTATACCTCTTAAGAAGCATAAAGGATACTGTCATTTAAGCTAGAATATGTAGGAAGCCTGATAAGCTTTATATTCGAGGTAGGCTAATTGTAGACGGATGGGATATGAGAAAGGAGGATATGTAAAATCTGCTTCATGTTGATGTCAGGAAAATCTTAGCAAAGAGGATACACTTCAATACAGTACTTAAGAAATTATGGTAATCGACTGGCATATGAATGGAGCAAATCACTTCAGAAAAGAAAATTAAAAGCATAGTCATAGAGGATTAAAGGGGCCTAGGAGAGAGTGACAGCAGTAAATGGACAGACAGGAGTTTCTAGAGCTTGTACATGTTCTGAGAACTTTATGATGATCTAGGCACACAACAGGGCAATTTGCTAGAATAGTGTAAGTCCCGAGGGTCATCTCACAAAGGCCTTATGTAATGTCATAGGGGAAGAACAGGGAAGCATATCCAGCAGGAAAATATTGGTTCAAAATTTGACAAGGCAGTAGCTTCGGTTATTGCTAATTACCCATTTCCTCTAATGATACTTCTTCCCTCTGACTTTTTCTTTTCACAAGACCCTTTTTAAGATCCTAGAAAGTAAAATTCTTTTTTTTTCCTACTTCCTTCTCTCCTTCCACCAGGTTTAGAAGGAGAACAATTAAGTGAGTAAAATGTTTTAGAAAAATTCAGGGCTATTTTAAAATATCTACCCAATTGAAAATGTATATGCATTCTAATGTAACTATTACACACTTCCAGATGCATACAGAAACATTTTTATTCCCTCTCATTTTTTTAATGTTTATTTATTTATTTTGAGAGAGAGAGAGAAAGGGACCATGAGCAGGGGAGGGGCAGAGAGAGAGGAAGAGAGAATCCCAATCAGGCTCCGTGCTGTCAGCACAGAACCCAGGGCAGGACTCAATCCCAACAACTCTGAGATCGTAACCTGAGCCAAAATCAACAGCAGGAAGCTTACCCGGCTGAGTCACCCAGGTGCCTCTGAAACACTTTTATTCTTATATAGGCACAAAGATATATGTTGAAAGCTATTCACTGAAACACTGTAATAATGAAACCTGGAAACAACCTAATTAGGATACGGATAAATAATTTACAGTGTATCAGTGTTGTAGAAAATACATAACCTTCTAAAGAATGAGTTAATTGTGTACGTGCTGATAAAGAAAGAAAATAAACATCGTGTAAATAATACGCATACCTGAATAAGAATTTTGCTAAAATGATGAATTATATACACACAGTTGACATATATTCTGTACAAACATACAATCACAGAAAAGTATACAGTACATGAAAAGTAGGAGAAATTATCTGCTCTTGAATTTTAGATATTCTGAATGTTTGAATATCTTCAACTATATATGACAATCATCTTTTTTAAATGCCAATAAGCTAATAAATTTAAATATTCGATTAGGGCTGATAGAAACTTTGGCAAAATATATGTCTTAGTTAAGTTTCTATATATAGCAGAGTCGCAATTAAATTTAACATAATTTTTTCCAAGGATTTTCATTCAATAAAATACTTAAGTTTATTTTCTCTTATTAAAAATTAAGCATTTTGCATTCATCATAACAGAAAATAATTCCTGATTTCTAGGAATTATTTTAGTACTAATCACAAATAATCTCAATTACTGAAATGTAAAAAGAAGGGGGTTGTATAAAAATATGCAACCATGATTATGCATGGATAGCCATATTTAAGATAAAATGGAAAAAACATGAAGAGATGCATTGGTGCATAGCTATTCAAATATTAATTCTCAGTAATTATGAAACTATTTATATTTTAGATATGCTTTGCCAGCCTCTACCTAATGAATCCACATTTTCTCTTCTTCTTAATCATTAAAAATATCTGAGATAAAATTATTTAAAAATGATTTCATTATATACTCATGCTAAATAAAAATATAGAAAGCCTTACAAATAGCTATGATTTATTGAAAGTAAGTCTCAAATTCCAAAAACAGGCCAAACTTCCATAGGACTTTGGATATCATCCTAGAGGGAGTAAAAGCTTGCTTTTCCTTAAAATGAATTAATTTTATTTTCATTTATTTTTGAGAGAAAAAAATGAAACCTTTACGGCTTATGTTTATGTGACACAAATGTGAAAATACTACATTTTTTCCACATAGAAAAACTTTTGTCATGTTTACTTCACTTAACATGTGAGGTTCACAATGATTTCAAAAAAATGGTTGAGTTATAAAAACCTGCCATCACCCCCTCCCTGCCACATGCGCACACACACACACACACACACACACACCTGAAAATAAGCTGTAGGAAACCAGTTTAGTGTCCAATTAAATCTATTATTCTCTTGAAAGCAATTACTGCAAATCTGATTATATATATTTATATATATATACACACACACACACGCATTATACATATAATGTATACACATTATACATATTTATTTTACACATATTATATATATATACACATATTATATTTCATATAATATAAAGTTAACCACATTACTAGATAATCCAAATGTAATGGTTACAGAATCTATATAAATATAATCTATATTTATATAAATATATTACAATATATTATATATAATATAGATATAATATAATGTAGATATTATATCTATATATATATGTATATCTATTATAACTATCTCTCTCTATATATATTACATATATATAATAGATATAAATCTATATCTATCTATCTATATGGACAGAGTGTCTAACTCTCTGTCTCCCCCCTCTATATCTCTTTCTGTCTCTCTTCCTCTTAATCTCTCACCATTTTTATAATTATTTTGAAAAAAGTAAAACATCCATTTGAGATTATAACATAGATTTCAGAATTGTATGTAAATGGTTTATAAGACTGTGTTTGCATTTGAAATAATCTGTCATGCTCATGACAGAATCACAAACTTCCCAGTTACGAATTCTCCCTTCACTTCAAAAGGGACCTAAGTTCTGAAATGCACCTTAGCGCACTTATTTTATTATTCACCGCTGCCTGCAAGCTAGCTGCAGGTTATTTTAGTTACCGGAAGCTGCACTAATTTGCAATATCTTTCTACAACTATTTGTAGGTAAAAATTTGCAGGCAGCTGACTCCGGCCAAAGGCAAGCTTTAGGAGAGCAACATAATCCCTAAGAGAAAAATGTGAAATAACTATCTAAACATCAAAAGGAAATGCACCTTGCTTGACAATTTTTGGAACAAGATAATGGTTTCTGAGATTGTTCAACACTTATGAAGAGATAGAAATTAAGATAATGAGTCATCTACACAGCATGTATACTTAAATTTGTTCACTGTATGGAAATTCTCTCTCTCTCTTTTTTTTTTTTTAATGTTTGAGCCCAGATGTTTCAAATTATGAATGAAACTAAACTTAAAAAGTGTGACTGATCATTCCCATTAAGAAACTTAAGGGTGCCTGGCTGGCTCAGTTGGTAGAGCATGTAACACTTGATCTCAGGGTTGTGAGTTCAAGCCCCACATTGAGCGTGAAGCCTATTTTTTTAAAAAACGGTTTTGGGGCACCTCGTAGCTCAACTGGTTAAGCATCAGACTTTTGGTTTCAGCTTAAGTCATGATCTCATGATTCGTGAGTTCAAGCCCTGCCTTGGGCTCTGTGCTGCCAGTGCAGAGTCTGCTTGGGATTCTCCCTCTCTCTCCGTCTCTCTCTCTGCCCCTCTCCCATTCACACTGTCTCTGTCTTTCTCTACATAAATAAATAAACTTAAAGAAAAGGTTTCTAAAAGAAAAGAAACTTGATTGTTCCACTAAATTAAGCTTAAATTTGTAATGGTTTACTTAGATATAGTTGAACTCTAACAACTCTTTGGACAAAAACTTTTAGACTGTATATCTGCAAACTGGTTACTGTTCTTTGACTTAAAATTAAGAGAGATAAGTGACAGAGCATACAATGGAAAGAGCATTATGTAGAAAATCTCTCCAGTGGAATCAAAATGTATTCCATGTTAAATCAAGTTTCAACATGGAGACTGGTGTGGTCAGTTTGATTTTCTAATCCAGCTTTGTTGTTTGGAAAATTATTTTATTTTCAAGATGGAAACTGAAGAGTATCTATTGTGGTGGAGGGATAATGGTTTCCCAAGATGTCTGCATTCTAATCCTTGAAACTGTTAATATGTTGCTAACATGTCAAAAAGGATGTTGCTAAGGGTATTATTCAATGATCTTGAGATGGGAAGATGAACCCACGTTATGTGAGTGGGCCCAGTGTAATTACAAGAATCCTTATATGAGAGAACCGGAAAGAGTGTACAAGAGTGTGAGTGGGGGGGGGAGCAGAGGAGGAAAGAGAGAAACTAAAGGGCTCAGTCTCACTCACAGCCATGAGATAACGACCTGAACCGAAATCAAGAGTCAGACATTTAACAACTGAGCTACCCTGGGTGCCCCAAATTTGTGTCATTCTAATCCACTAAGGTTAAGGTAATGTGTTACAGCGACAGTAAGAGACTAATACAGCTGTACGCATGGAGAGGAAAGTGGTAGATATGAATCCAGAGCTCTGACTTTCTGCCAAGGTTCTTATACTTTTAATTATATACAGCTATGTTCCATTAAATTTTCTTATATTTTAATTTTTATATTAAGAGAAATTTGAAGAATATATATATTCAGATATATGGAGTATCATGTATGAGTGTTATCTATCCATACATAAATATACCACACACACATATGCATATATATTCAAAATTCCAAAACATTTTACATAGCAATAATATGGTAATATGACTCTCATTTCTATTTGCTTAATGATGTCTTTTCTTTGAAATTTTAAGTATGGTCTATTGGTGAGTTGCTATGCTAGATTGTAAAAGAACATTAGAGCGGTAGCAATATAAAATCCTGATATTTAATCCCCAAACAATACCAACAGCCCAATGACCCATTAGTGAGTTAGCATTGACAAATGTGAACAGTATACGAGAAGGGTACAGAAAACCCAGACGTTTAACTATATAATGTATATATATATTTTTTCTCTTTAGAGTTAAAACTAAAAATAAATAAATAAATAAATAAATAAATAAAATGGCAAACATTTAAATAGGTATCTTTACACAATATTTAATTTATTTTAAAATGTTTACACAACCAATTGCTGATGGATGTTTAAAATACAAAAATAAAATATTTTTTTCCGGACAGTAATTATTTGTGTGTCGTAATTCTCCCTAATGTCGGATTTAGAAAGAAAATATAAACTTAACAATCTAATCAATTAAAGATGTGACTTAACCAAACACTGTAGTCAAGGTCAGCACACAAAAGGAGTACCTAGGGATGCACCATTGATGTAGGATTACACACTGCATTCTACACTGATGCAACTCCGTTTGCTCTTTTGTTTACTAGTGGAGCAACTCAACAATGGACTATACTTAAACTCATAAAGAACAAACACAATTAAAGAAATAGAAAATGGGAGTCAATGCTGCTAGTGTTCCTTATAAAATGATCTAGAATTGAATATTTAACTACAGAAATTATTTTCTTAACTACGGCCTTATTAATGTGGTAGTATTCTAAAGAGAAGTTTCATCAACAAACTAATAGAACAAGCTTCTAAAGTCGGAAGGCCCAGTGCAAAATTAAAATATGGGACACCTTGTTCAAAAATTTTTAAAAACTTCATGATGGTGACAACAGAAATTAACCAAATGCAAGGCCCTTAGAGCACAGGGCACCGTGTGCATGCATGGGTCACATACCTATAAGCCCAGCCCTATAAAAGGAGGCTAGGGCTCGTATCTATATTTTTATCCATAACAGAATCCGCATCTGTATCTATAAACCTGTATCAATAGCTATGTCTACATACAATTTCAGAATCATATTTTAGAAGGTTCCTTACAAGTTATCTAGTCCTTGGAGCACCTAGGTAGCTCAGCTGGTTGAGTGTCCACTCTTGATTTTGGCTCATGTCATGATCTCAGGATCATGTTCTCACAGTCATGAGACCAAGCGCCACATCAGGCTCCACTCTGAGCGTAGAGCCTGCTTAAGATTCTCTCTCCCTCTGCCCCTCTCCTCAACTTGCATGCTTTCTCTCTCTCTCTCAAGAAATTTCAAAAATAAAAATAAAAAACAAAAGAAAGTTATCTAGTCCAACTTATCCTCTTACAAAGAAGAAACTGAGCCACAGAGGGCCTTAATTATATCGGTAGTTGAGATTAGAAAAAAAAAAAATGCTACATTATTTTCAACACATTTATGTATTTTT
Organism: Herpailurus yagouaroundi; assembly: GCF_014898765.1. Classification (NCBI taxonomy): domain Eukaryota; kingdom Metazoa; phylum Chordata; class Mammalia; order Carnivora; family Felidae; genus Herpailurus; species Herpailurus yagouaroundi. The sequence continues at coordinate 17,120,113 of NW_024412377.1, forward strand.
CCTGACTGCCAGTTTACTGCTCTTTCTACTGTGGCAAAAGACCTCCATGGTTTATATCACTAGGAAATTGAACTGCATATTTCATCTCTAATTCACTGTTTGAAATAGCCCTTGAATAGAATGTTTTATACTGTGCTCAGCAGAATAAAGAATACCGATGACATAAAGAGAGTTCAAGAATTTTGAGGGACTGAGTGAATCGATGATTGTTATGTAATGAAGAACAAAATATAAGTAGAGGAATTATATAATTTATTGTCTAAACTGAGAAACTGGGATACTTTTGAGAGTTAACAAGGGTGCTATTAATAATTATGTTAAGACGACAATGAAAATAGTACTGTCTTGAGTAAAACTGGATACCCTCCATGTAACTAAAGCTAAGCTCTAAAGAAATTTAACAACTTGCACATTTGTTCTAAATGCTTTGCTTGACATTCTGTTCCTGTTTTGTCAGAACCTCACTATGAGCTCTCAGTTCTCTCATTTTAAATTTTTCGTTATTTTAATGTTTATTTATTTTTGAAAGAGAGAGGCAAAGCGTGAGCAGTGGAGAGGCAGAGAGAGAGGAGACACAGAATCTGAAGCAGGCTCCAGGCTCCAAGCTGTCAGCACAGAGCCCGAGGTGGTGTTCGAACTCACAGACTGTGAGATCATGACCTGAGGCCAAGTCTGACGCTTATCGATCGACTGAGCCACCCAGACGCCCCTCAGTTCTCCCATTTGAAAGACAAGAAAATTGAGACACAGATGGGTGTCTAGTTTTGCATCTGAAGATTTTTCATATGCATACATTACTCATATTTAAATGTGAAGTTGGGACTGAAGCCCTGCCCCAAAGTTCACATCGTGAACAAATAGGCAGTACTATCTCTCACATATTCCATGGTGAGAAGCTGGCATGCATTATTTGAGGCATGAATTTGGGTAGTGTGAAAAGCAAGAACTTTCAATAGGCTCTCCAACTATCAGACCCAGTTTTGGCACAGCCTGAGCACCCTCTCTTCTCCTTGGAAGCAACAAGTGTTGTGATTCAGCTCCCACTTCCCCTCCCTTATGGCAGTGGACTGAATTAGGGAACTGAGTATATATACCCAGTTAAAGGCAACAAAGATGTATGAGTCACTGCCCTGCTTTCACCAGGAAGTTGCTGGTGGTAGAGGGGGTGGCTGAACTTCCACCTCACAATCTGCAATAGAGCAATATGAGTCAGCACCCCCTTCTGGTAGAGTGATATTAATAGGGCCCAACAGGAAGCTGAACATACACGCCTTCCCAGCCCTCATGTCATGCATCGACAGAAATATTTTTTAAATGCTTTAAAAAAAAGATTAAATAGAAGGGGGCCTGGCTGGCTCAGTTGATAGAGCATGCAACTCTTGATCTTGTGGTCCTGATATTGAGCCCCAAATTGGAGATAGGAACTAAGAATTTCATAACTTAAATGAGAAAAGATAATCAACAGATACCAACAGCAAAACGATGCAGGGATTGAAATCATCTTACAAGCATTTTCAAGCAGACATCATGAAAAATATTTAAATGTACAATTTTGCATTCTCTTCAAGCAAATACAAATAAAAATTCCAATAGTGATTTAGAAGTTATAGAAAAAATGGAAGTGATAGAACTGAAAAATGTAATAATAGAAATGATACACTCAGTGGATAGGCACAATAGTAGAGTGGAGATAAAGGACAAAGCCAATGAACTTGAAGATGTAAAAATATAACTTATCTGGCCTGAACAACAAACAGAAAATTGACTCACAAAAAACAGAATCTCAGGGACCTATGGGACAATAACAAAAAAACTTATATTCACTATCATCAGAGTCCCAGAAGAAAAGAAAACATAGTATGGACTGAAGAGGCATTCAAAAAATAATGACTGAAAACTTTCCAAATTTGGCAGAAGACATAAAAATAAACATTCAAGAAACTGAATAAACCTGAATAGGATAAATCTGAAGAATTCATGACAAGACTGATAATAATTAAATTTATTTTTTTAACTTTTTAAAATGTTTATCTATTTATTTTTGAGAGACAGAGAGACAGTGCAAGCAGGAGAGGGGCAGAGAGAGAGAGAGAGAGAGAGAGAGAGAGAGACAGAATCCGAAGTAGGCTCCAGGCTCTGAGTTGTCAGCATTGAGCCAAACATGGGGCTTGAGCCCAACATGGGGCTTGAACCCAAGAGCCAGGATATTAACGACCTGAGTCAAAGTCGGATGTTTAACTGGCAGAGCCACCCAGGTGCCCCAATAATTAAACTTCTGAAAGTGAAGAACAAATTGAAATGTTGAAAGTAGACAAAGAAAAATGGCACATTTCTTAGAGGAGAACAATAATTTAAGTGATAGCAGATCTCTCATCTGAAACCATAAAGGTGGGAGGCAGTGGACAAGATTTTTGAAGTACCACAGAGGACTATGGACTATGAATTCTAGATCCAATATTCACATCTTTCAGATGTAAAAGGGAAAGAGAGAAATTGCAAAATGAAAGGAAAAAAAAGCTGAAAGAAGCTGTTCTACTCTTAAAGAATATTTAATGAACGTTCTCTACAAAGAAAAGGAATGAGGAAAGAAAAAGACTTGGAACTTCAAAAAAAATCTTTCTAAATGGGCAAATACAGGAATAAATATGATATACTTTTTATGAATTTATGAAATCATATACAATAGTTGAAATGAAAAGGACTATACTATCTGATGAGGTCCTCAATGAATGCTGAGGAAATATTTAAGATGATTATATTTTAGAAGTAGAAAGGGTGAAAGGCCTTACATGGTAATAAGCTTCTTATGCTTCATGCAAAATGGTGAAACATTAATAATAATAAACTGTGATAATTTACACATGTATATTGTGTTAACTAGAGATGCTTCATGCAAAATGGTGAAACATTAATAATAATAAACTGTGATAATTTACACATGTACATTGTGTTAACTAGAGCCACTAAGAAAACTAAGCAAATTATATACTTACAAAAACACTAAAATAAAAGGTGGCATCCTATAGTGTTTATATACCCCATAGGAAGGCAAAAAAAAAGAGAAACAGGGGAATGAGAAACTTAGTAAACTTAAAAAGCAAATTACAAATGGCAGACTTATGCCACAACATATCAATAGTTAAGTTAAAGTTAAATGTAAATGGTCTAAATAAACCAACTAAAAGATACAGGTTGACAGAGTAGATAAGAAACAAAGAAAAACAAAAAGAGCCAACAATATGCTATCTACATGAAACGAAACTTCAAATGCAACCTAGGTTGGCTGACAGTAAAAAGATAAAGATATATCAGGCAAATATTGATTTTAAACATCCAGGCAAGGCTATGTTAATATCAAACCAGCAACATAATTTTTTTTAATTGAAAAGTAAAGTTTTGTTTCTAAATATTTTAGAACGCATTGTCATTCACAAAAATAACATGGTTTTCAATATGATAAAAGAAGTATCATTAGTTTGACGTAGCCACGATTATTTTTTAACAGTGTTAATGTTTATAAACATTGTCTACTACCTTCCTTCTGAAAAGACTTCATAACGTCCCTTTCCAATTCTACCTTACTTGAGGAAACTGAAATACATTTATATTTATATGCAAAACAAGAATACACAGAAAAACATGCCAGTTATTATTCTATACTAAAAGAAAATCTCTTTGAAGCAGCTGTCTTTGATAATGAAAGAAAGCACTTCCTTGCATTATGTTAATCATGTAAATGAAGGTGCTTCAGCTCCACTGCAGAAGAAAAGGAGGAACCTTTCCCTCAAATAGTGGGAGCAGACCAACTGCTTAAGCCCAGAAACATGGCAGACTTTAGCAGGGAAAGATATTCAACATCAACCCCAGTCTACCTCAGTGAAAGTGTGAAAACCTTTGGTAGGGGACTGGTTCATCTTCGTTTAGGATGAACTGGCAGGGAAAGATAATGAAGGAACAGATAAATAAGGAGTGGCTGAGTTTTCCAATTTATAATTTTGGCTGTGTCATGTGAAAGTGGAGAAAGGTTTGTAGAAATATGGCTCTGTGGTAGGAGAGTGGTGGAAAACATGCTTCAATTCATAGCTATTCTGTTAGAGCATAATAACGCTTTTAAAGAGATTTATATTATTTAGTGTTTGTATTATTTGTTATTACATATATGTTTATACATATATATAAGGGTAGGGACCGGACAGAGTCTATGTTTTTAAACACTGTGTATATATGTAATTTAAAATTATACATAATATTTTAAAATTTCTATTAACCCTCTTATGGTTTGGAATATGTATGAACATACATGGCTTGATGTATGCGTGAACAGATTCACATTATATTTTTTAAATTTAAGACTAAAAATTAGGCATTACTGAAACTCTCAGAGAGTTTGTAAAAGTCATAATATGGCATTTATCAGACTAGAGCCATGGGAAAAAATTACAAGCAAATAGACACCAATCACAAATTAATTGGTAACATTGGAATGGTATAGCACTCATCCCATAGGTCGACACAGATTAAAAATATACATATTTCTAAGATGTGAAAATAAGCTCAACCCCTTTCCTTCTTTCAGCAGCATATTCTTTAACCAGAATATGTAGATAATGCTGTTGAGCACACAAATATTATTTTTTATAACCTGATGATAATAATTATTTTTATTGCTGTAATTTTGATTCTGGCATATTGATTGGCAACAAAATACCTACTTAACTACACAGGTTAGGTAATCAAGAACACTTAGAATATTTGCTTAGATTATTGAGACTCCTCTCCCTCCTGTTCTTGAAGTCAAAAGTAGATGTTACCTATTTCTTCTGTGTGTCTAAACATGTGTCCTATGGGGCGCCTGGGTGGCTCAGTTGGTTAAGCGTCCGACTTCAGCTCAGGTCACGATCTCACTGTCCGTGAGTTCGAGCCCCACGTCGGGCTCTGGGCTGACGGCTCAGAGCCTGGAGCCTGCTTCCGATTCTGTGTCTCCCTCTCTCTCTCTGCCCCTCCCCCGTTCATGCTCTGTCTCTCTCTGTCCCCAAAAAAATAAATAAACGTTAAAAATAAATAAATAAATAAATAAATAAATAAACATGTGTCCTTTGTTTCCCCCTCTTCCCTCCCCTGAGTAGTGTGTGTGTGTGTTGTGTTGTATATCTAAATTAGTGTTGAATCATTATTCAGAAATGAGGACCACTAATTGCCAGTCCCTTCTGCTTTACCACACTGGGTGGGAAAATACATGGCGGCGCAGTACCGAGTTAGTGTAACTTTATTAGTAAATTAAATGATCTGCAAGATATAATAATGATAATGTCCATAAGCTAAAATTCAGATGTGAGACTACATTCTGGAACTCTGTATGCTGCTTATAACTGTCAGAGCATTTGCTTTATTGTCGTAAAACAAGAGATTTTACTACTGGAGTAAGAAAGGATGCATTTCTGAAAGAGGGAGAGATAAACTATTAATTGAATTGACTCTTGGCCTGTCTTAGTAGTTTTTATTCTCTAGGTACTATTTGGTTATGATTGCGAGCAAAGAGTTTACCTTGTATTCAATGCAAACAGGATAATATCAGGAATTTATAAAATACAGAAGGAAGTTATATGAGTGACGTGGTCTGATTTGTTTGGAAGAAGTACTTGTCCCAGAAGACAATGCAATCCACGTTATTGGGTAGGTGATTATGTAATGTGTTTCCTTGTGATATTCATATCCAAGAACTTTACTGGCAGATAGGATGGCTGAGGAGTTAATTATTCTGTTTTTATTATTTTCAGGTATTACGTTAGATGTTTACACATTAATTTCTTTAATCCATACAGAGCCCGGTAATGTATGTCCATTTTACAATGAGAAAATAGTTGCTTGCCAATATCAACTCACTTGCCTATGGTCATTCAGGTGGAAATTAGTGGAGATAGTGTTGTCTTAATGAAACACCAATCTCTTTTCACAAAAAATAGAGGTTTCAAAAATGAGTTCTAAAATAAAATTAATCAGAAAAATGACAAATGGTCCAAAATATAAAATGTACTGCATATACAAATAAGCAAAGATTTCACTCTCCAGGAATGCAGGAACGTTATTTGGACTATAACTCCCATGAAAATAACCAAAATTACTTGTCACAATACATTTTAAAACACTTTTTAAAAGCCTTGAGAGTTTATATGATTTTAGTAAATTATGGGGCCAAATTAGGAGAAAAAAGAGGAATCCAAACAGATATGGATATTATGTTTCCAGCAGCAAATTTCTACAAATATAAATATTTATTTGAAAATCTCACAGTGAATGAGAAAGAAACACAAACCCAAATCTAATGTATGTTAGAAGTCTAGAAGAGTTATCTTCCAAGAGACTAATATCACCAAAGCCTACACTCTCAGAGTAAAATGACCCAGATGTCATCCAGTCCCCTCCTGGATCTCACAGCCTGAGTTTGTGTGACCCAGCCAATCTAAAGACTTGAACACTGCGTAAGGTAGAGCCACTCGTGCAGTGACCAGGTAGAAGCAATTTCGACTTCAAATGCTTTGTAATGATAATTTCAATCTAATCTTACAATATTCTCATAGAATTCGATACAAGGCATAATAAGCTAGAACCAACAGAACCAATATAAAACCAAATAAACCCACAAAGACTGAGTATTGAACAATATTAGATGATGATAAGTATTTTACTGCTAAAAAAATTTAGAAAGCACTTAAAATAATTACAGAGAAACAACTACGTTTATAGGTGTGAGCTTTCCTTTCAGTGCTCGGTATACAAGTCTTCTTAAAGTGGGGGCATCTCCATCCTTCATACTTGCCACCATGTTCAGCATCGTGTTCTTACTGATCTCTAATGCTTGGAAGCACCTATTTTGCAACTCATAATTTAGATCGCTAAACTGAGTGCTTTCTTCCAAAAGCAAAGACTTCAGACAAACATTTCCCATGAATAGGAGGCAAGATCATCTGTAATAAATTTCCTGACCAACTCTTACAGTATGAACAAAATTCCATTACTTCTACTTCTGATTTGGGGGTTATTTTGGGGTCTAAACAAAAGTAACAATTGCATAAAGTCTTCATTTTTGCCAGTAAAGGATATGGATTACTCACCTTTACAGGGATTAACTTTTTTACATAGTATTTTTATATAATATTTACTGATTGGTTGATTGATTGATTGATTGATTGATTGACTTTCTTATTTTTTTTATTCACTTATCTGTCTGTCTACCTACCTACTGATCTACTTGTTATTTATTAGAATTTAGATACACTAAAATGCAGCAAACTTAAGTGTTCATTTTCTTGACTTTTCACAAATGTATGCATTCATTTAACCAATATCCCAAACAATGTAGACATCATTGCTTCATCTCAGAAGATTTATACAGTTTTAGGGACTAGAATACATAGTCCTTCATAAATATTCCATGTAAATTTGATTAAAATGTCATCACAGGTTTGTGTTCAATGTTCTATAAATGAAAATAGACTGCATTGAATGATAGCAGTGAAACCTTCCATTTGTATATATTATTGAAATTTTAGGGTTAAAATCTCTGATTATAAGTAAATGTTTTCCTATGTCTCCATTTAGTTCGGTCAGTTTTTACTCCATGCATTTTGAAGCTCTGTAACTAGGTGTATGTACATTCATGAGGAATTTGCATTTCGTATATCTCATTTTAATTCTGATAATTCATCTTGTTTTGAATATTTTGTCTGGTGTTAAAAAGCCACATCAGCTTTATTATGCTTATTGTTTTCATAGTATATCTTTCTTCATTTCATTTTTTAGCCTATTTTTATCTCTATATCTAAAGTGCATTCATAGTAGACAGCACATAGTTTAATCTTATATAGCCTGCAGATTACTGCCTCTTAATTTTAGTGTGCTATGCATTGAATTATTTACTCCTAAAAGAATATGTAGGGATTCTAACCCTCATTACTTTAGGATATGGCCTTATTTGGAGGAAAGATCTTTACAGAGGTAATTGAGTTAAAATGAGGTCATTAGGATCCCTATCTAATATGATGGGTGTACTTATAAAAAGGAAAACTTTGGGGGCTCCTGGGTGGTTGAATCAGTTAAGTGGCTAACATGTGAGCATGAAGTTAGCCATCTATAAGCCAAGGAAGGAGAGAAGTCTAGACCAGATTGTGCCTCGGTCTGCCAAAGAAACCGAAACCTTGATTTTAGACTTCGAGCCTTGAGAAATGTGAGACAATAACTTTGTTTTTTAAGCTACTGAGTTTGTGGTACGTGGCTACAGTTGCCTTAGTAAACTGACCCAAGCATTTACTACATTTATATTTAATCACCAATGTGAATGTGTTTAAGTCTACCATGTGATTATTTGTTTACTGTCTGTTTGAGGCATTTATTTATTTATTTATTTATTTCCAGTTGTTGTTACTCCTTTTTCTTTCCTTTCCAGTTTTACCATAGGCTAAATGGATATTTTTGATTAGTTTTTAGTTTATTTTAGCCTTTTTGTGTATATTGCTGTTTGAGGTTCTTGGATGTTTACATTGAAATTTTTAGTCAAAAATTGTAAGCATTGGTAATTATTTATTCAAATATATTGCTTTGTCCCCATTCTATCTCTCATCTTTCATGGACTCCAATTATACATATGTTTAATGGTTTGATATTATCCATGTTAGCTTCTTATTTATCTCAACAATTTTTCCCTTTTATTTCAGAGTGTGTAATTTCACAGACTCTGAATTCAATGTTATTTGTAGTTTTCCTAGTAGCTGCAATTTGATATTAAGCCCTGCCTATGAATTATTAATTCATATTATTATTCATATTATTATTAATTCATATATTATTGCACTTGTTATTTCCAGAATGTCTATTTTCATAATTTACTATTTGCTATTCTATCATCATGACCATCTTTTCCATCGGTCTCAAAATATATTTATAATAGATATCTATCTATTCATTTTAACACCTGAGTCATCTTGATGTCTAATATTATTGACTTTTTTCTTGGATTATTGATCACATTTTTCTGCTCCTTTGAATAAATTATATTTGTTTTTATTTCATGCTGAAAGTTTTAAATAAACCACTGTAGAAAATCTGTATATTATCTTCTTACAAAAAGACAAGATAATCCGTTGAGGGCAGTTAAACTACTGGCAAATGTTTTTGAATTTGTCAGTCCTAGTTTAACTCTTTTTTAAGAAAAGTCTCTTTCATTTTTGTTCTTAGACTTAGGGTAGGGGCATCTGGGTGGCTCAGCTGGTTAAGCACCCAACTTCGGCTCAAGTCATGATCTTGCAGTGTCGGAGTTCCAGCCCCGTGTCCGGCTCTGTGCTGACAACTCAGATTTGGTGTTTGTGCTGACTGCTTTCAGATTCTGTGTCTCCCTCTCTCTCTCTGCCCCCACCTCTTAAAAATAAATAAACATTAAAATATCTTTTTAAAACACATAGGGCACAGCCTTTATTGAAGGACACATGATTGTGCTCCTAAAAATGCATAGCCTTTCTGGTGTCTCGTGTAAGTGTCTGAGATGTTCAATGAAATCTTCCCTGTGACTAGTCAGTAACTTCAACTTCTCCCTGCTTTGTGTTACCATTGGTATCTCGGCCCTGCAGCCCCCCAGACACTGATTCTGTTTCGGCACAGATCAGCCCTTGGTGAAAACCCAGGCTAAAACCTCACTCTGGCTTTTGCAGTGTTTCTTTGTGCTTCTCCTTACTTCCCCATGCTAATTCCAACCACTTCAGCAGGTCTCAAATTGCAGTCACTTGAGCAGCTCCAGGCTGTAATCTCTGTCTTGGCTTATTATTCTGAGACTCCACGTAGTGTCATGGTAGCAAAAGTGCCCCAATCAGAATTCAGCTAAATGTAGGCTTATTTCATGGCTTTCCCTTCTCTCAAGGTTGACAAGTTTATATTTTTTGTCACATACATAAAAACTGTTGCATCGTATATGTTGTTCAGTTTTATCATGTTTATGGTGAAAATCCAAGCCTAAGACCAACAATTCTATTGTGGCCCAAACCAGAAGTCCCTCTGACATAACCTTTATTCTTCAAAAATTCCTTCCTCTTTGGTCTGCTGGTACAACATTTCCATGCTTCCTATGGTTATATTTTATAAGCATTGCATTCTGTTATTTCAGTGGTGTTTTGGAACAAAGAAGAAATAAATGTGTTTGTTCAGTCTATTTTCATGAATTTGAACCAAAAGACATTGTTTTTAACATCCAGTAGACATATTTATGCACAGTATTTCCTGATATTTTATACAAATTGTATGTTATTTCCTATGTTCTGAGTCACTATTCATATATTTTTGGATGAGTGGTTTTTAAAATATATAAATACTGAAAGGAGATGTTTTTTGGAAATATCCTTATGTGATTCGCTAAGAACAATTACAAAGATGAAGAGAGAAAAGTAATCAAAGGCTCTTACCTGCTCCAAATCAAAAACCCCATAGAAAAAGCTGCTGAAGGAAAGGAGGAGTCAGTGACTAGTATTTATTGAAACCCTTCTCAGGTTTGGTGTTTTGGTTTTGTTTGGTTGTTTTTTGTTTACAAATGGTATCTCTTTCCATCCTTATAAAAACAGTGCTCCCCATCTGAGCTTTACCAAAAGGAAACACTTATCTAAATATTCCCCCGTAGTTTAGCAAAGCTTGAATCCAGACCTTTGGTACTCCAAAGCCTATTTTGTTTTCGCTATAATATTCTGCCTTTCTGCAATTAAGACGATTATTTCTTTCCAGTGTTCAGTGAACACTCTTTCAACTTCCTTTTTTTCAGTTGTACTAGTTCTTTTTAAGATACTTTCCATAAGCCATCCTCTTGAGAAGTAAATGTATGCACGGAAAAAATAATCTTGAAAAGTCCTTTCTCCTGCTATTTAACAAATAAAAGAATCTTATTATCATAAGAAAACATTCAAAACTGTTTAATAGCTGTCCCACATTTAAAATCTCTAAACCTGCTTCTGTTATGAGGAATTAACATAGGAAGACAGTGTTCTTGGTGATATGCCATAAGGATCTGTTATGGTTCAGGTGACACATAAATCCTATTTTAAAAAATACAAAAGAGAATCTCTATACATTGTATTTAAGCAACCTTTGGTACAAAGCTAAGATCTGCTAGAAAATGAATGCATAATCCCCTTTATTAGTTTAGGTATATACCGGATTATTTTTTAAAAGAACCAGGGATATGGAATATAGGTAGCAAAATTTAAACGACCTTTTAAAATTCTAGAATATCCATTCTGAATAACTGAGTAGAAATAAAAAATAATGAAAGATAACCCCGTTTAAATACTAACTGCATATATTTGACAGTAGAAATATAAACATAATCGTATGGGTGAGTTGCTTCTCATTCGGCCTTTAGCTAAATAGGGACTTAGTACCAGTTATAAAAAGTATTACTTCTATGAAGATGACACATTCTTTCAGATGGCAATTATATTTTTTTAAGAGATTTAAGAAAATGGAAGTGTGTTTTCTCCTTTTATAGTGAAGTTTCTACTAAATTCTTGTGATAACAATGTTTTCAGTATATATCATTTCACTGTCAAACAAAATGTCCTTGATTAAACACATGGAAAAAGAGAAGAAAAAGGCATGAAACAAAACCTCTCCATATTCAGGCTGCCACCAATTGCTTTCTTGTCTAATTTGAATTGTGCAGTAGCTAATCATATTTTGGCACTTTCTTGCCATCAAAGCATTTCATGAAATTATCCCATTACAATGTTTTTCTCAGAGGCAAAATTAACACAGACGACAATTCAATTGACATGTTTCTTCTTCTAGTACTGTTGCCAATTAAACAAATTGTACCGTATTTTCATATTCATTTTTGCTAATTATTTGTAAAATTGTAGCCATGATTTTTTTTTTTTTCTACAAGTTTCAGTTTCTTGGTCAGGACTGAAAATAGTGCCAACCTTGATGAACTCACTGGGACCTTACTTTCTGAGAAAGTCTCCTGTAACACTTACTGGGCAACAGCCGTTAATACTGGATGTTGTGTTTACATTTGCTTCCAGTAAATTTCAGTGAGGCAAAGAACTTAACAAAACCTGAGAAATCATATAAAGAAGGAATGGTTCAACCCAATCTAGAGGTTATTCTCTTCGACCTTCTTAGTTTCATTTTAAAATTTTTCTTTTAATTAAAAAAAATATACATATATATGGTTACATAATGGAGAGAAGAATTACTTCTGCAGGGAAATAAAAAAAATACTATATTGTGAACCTTTAATATTTGGAGACAGTGCGTAAGTGACTAGAATCAAGTCAAACCATTTCTTTTAGCACAAACTAAATGGGACTTGCTTCTAGTCTTCATTTTACCTATGGTCCTGCCATTTCTTTCTTTCTTTTCTTTCTTTCTTTCTTTCTTTCTTTCTTTCTTTCTTTCTTTCTTTCTTAATTTTTATTTCTTTTTGAGGAGGCATTTTCTTTTTTATTTTTAATGTTTTATTTATTTTTGACAGGAGAGAGACAGAGCATGAGCAGGGGAGGGGCAGAGAGAGAGAGGGAAACACGGAATTCAAAGCAGGCTCCAGGCTCTGAGATGTCAGTACAGAGCCCGACGTGGGGCTCGAACTCACAGACCTCGAAGTCATGACCTAAGCCGAAGCAGTCGTGTGCTCAACCGACTGAGACACCCAGGCACCCCTTGAGGAGGCATTTTCTAAGGTAAACACTCTTCTTTCTCATACATTTATTTAAAATTTTAACCTTAACTCCTTCTGATACACCATCCACTATTTCATGGCTCAACAAACTTGTTGTAAGGAACCAGAAAGTAAATATTTTAGTCTTTGCAGGTCATATGGTTTTTTGCCAGCACTGTCACTGTGGTGTGAAATGGCACCGACAATATGTAAATAAAGTGTGACTGCATTCCACTAAAACAGCTGATGTGCCAGACTAGCCCATAGAACATAGTTTGCTGCCCCTTCACTGGAGCGTCGGAAAGAAACTTTCTGAGGGCAGGAGTTTTGTCTGTTTTCCTCATTGTTCTAACCCCTGTACCTAAAAGTGTACATAATGGGTACATAATGGGTACATAAAGTGTACATAATGGATAATCCCTAAATATTTAAATCTGTTGCACACATACCTAGAATAGAACATTTGGCAAAATACAATTTTATATGACTTGGTAAACACTTGGATCCTGTAGAAATAAGACCTTTCCTGGGTAATTATCTGGCTTGATGATGAATTACCGTGCCGGTGATTGGCAGAGCGGATTCATGTTTCTAATTGACTCAGGTGCCACACTTGATTTTCATTGCGAATGTGGTTAAAATAAACCAATTTCCTGGCTAATTCCTGCATAGACTTTCATAGAGTGACATGAGCTTCACTGTGTGAATTGCTTGCAGTTGTCACATTGAGTTATTTGCAGACATAGATTTCAAGTCCTTCATCATGTTTGGGTTAAAGATCTCATTAACTTCCTGGTCCTGCCATTTTGTCTGTCTTTGAGCCTGTTCTCTTGATGGAATATTTTCACCTTGATCAATGCGCAGAATCCATCCATGTCTGGTTGCTTGAATTTATTTTCCTTAATGCTACGCTGAGTTTATACCCATCTTCAGACCTCAATGCTTTGCACAATGGAAAGCAGACACAAAAATCAGTTTGGAAAATGTAGCTGATACCTATGTGGAATACCCAGTCCAAGCCATTGAACCTCCGAGAACTCCTAATGCTGGCATGGTTTTATATAGGTGTCACCGTGCTCCCGTGATCACTTATCATAAAGCAAGAGACAATTGGGCCAAGATTCCCTCTTGCCTGCTTTTGTGTAGAAAAAAATAAATAGAATAGAGCAAATAAGAAAAGAAAGAAACAGAAAAAAAAACAGTCCTGCAGCTGGAAGGCAACTTTAAAGAAAAATGATGTTCATAGCTATCCTGCCAGTAGCTGGCAAAGCAGTTTTTATAAAACATATTTAATGTTTACAACCACTTGGAGGCTGGGGAAAGAGTAATACTTTAAAAATATGTTTAATGTTTTGAACCACTCAGTGGCCAAGAAGCAACTCCTGCTAACATATATTTAATGCTTAGAGTCATTTGGTGGTTAGGAAAAAAAGGAACTTCTTGTTAATTTTTAACATTTATTGCTGATCAGTGGCTGCTACAGCAACTATCAATGCAGCATGGTTTATGTTTAGGGAGTCACTGGGCTGCTACTAAAACAATTCATACACTTCTCTCAAGGCCACACAAAAACTGTCAATAGCATTACCTTTGCAATTGTACCGCTAATAAAAACATAGGAATCAAACGGAGGAATAAAATGCTCCCTGAACACACAGTCGTAACATCCTATGGCCCTGAAAATAGTTCTGCCATGCTGTGCCCTGTGGACACTTCGCTGCTGACACCAGAGGGATCGCCAGGCCTTGCTCAATTTCATCAAATGTGTTACAGCAGCTCGGCAGATTGGAAAGCACAAGTGTAATGTGATAATTGGTGTTTCTTACAAATCAACATCTTGTCTCCACAGATTAAGACAAAAGACTACTCTACACTTAAGAAAATGTAAATCGGGAGAGAAAAACTATTAGGCTTTTAAACAGACTTGGTATATAGCTTGTAGCAAAAATGATAGTAAATATTGAGCGCATGTGTCAGAGGGGGGCACTACCTGAAAAAAATGGGGGAGGGATAATTAGCTAGGACTGCTACACGTTACACATTCTCCTGCTCGTTTCCTGAGAATGATCATCAAATTATTAACAGGATCCGTCCCTGTATATTGATTGTGTTTATCCAGGCGTTGTAGTGAATGTTACATGTAAGTTCTCTGTTTTACTACTTGCAGTAACTTTGGGAATTAGGTCTTCTTATTCCTCATTTGCAGGTAATGACACCAAAGCACAATGAGGACAAACAACCTGAGCAAGCACTCACAACCATGGAAAGAGTGGAGCAGGAATTTGTACTCTTAAGTTTAACACCCACATGTTTCAATAGAATGTGTTACAACAGAGTTTTTCCTCTGTCTCTCTGTAGATATGCACATATATATATATATATGACATGCCTTCTAATATATATATATACAGAAATATATATAAATAAATATATATTTATTTTCATATATATATATATACACATATTTCTTTTTTTTTTAAACATTTCTTTATTTTTGAGAGACAGAGAGAGACAGAGCATGTGCTTGGGAGTGGCAGAGATAGCGGGAGACACAGAATCCGAAGGAGGCTCGAGGCTCTGAGCTATCAGCACGGAGCCCAAAGTGAGGCTCGAACCCACAAACCGCATTAGATCATGACCTGAACCCATGAGATGCTTAATGACTGAGCCACCCCCCCAAAAAATATATATACATATATTTTATTGAATATAAGAATAGAAAATTTTTCCAATGTGGAAAAGGAATTTAAAAAACAGTATTTTTGCAAACATGGCTTATCAACTACTTCCTAGGTCATATTTGGCCTCTCATAGCAAAATTTGGACTCAGCTGAGTAAATTATGAAGGAAATTAAAATCAAATGAGTGACCCTTCATTTAAACACAGTTTAATGCGTATGGGAAATACAACCCAGAGATAATCACTTCTAGAAACATGTTAAGTTCCTTTAAGAATCAAAGGGAGCGCTTGCTCTTTGCTTATCTTCTAGAATAATTCAGTCTTAAGGCCTAGCTAGGGTGAGCAGAGAGATTTTTGTACTGGCAGGGATATCAGGGTGGAAGAATTGGACAAAAGCTACAATAGACCTGAACAAGGTATTGAAACTCGAGCAGAGTGAGAAAGGTGTCCATACAGAGATCCGCTGGCATGAAGAAGGCATGTTATATGTGGGAAATATGGCCTGGTATGGGAATTTGAAGTCCTGGTGAGATGCACAAAACCTCCACGGTGGGGTAGAGAAGGTAGTGGAAACAGCCAGTGCAGATTTTCAAAGTCAAAGTGGAGTCACTGGAGAATCTGCAAGGTGTTGGGAGGCTGAGTGGCAATGAAAGATTCGTGGCCTACAGGGGGCTTGATCAAAGAACAAAATACATGTATCAAGGATAACAACAGCCAGATTTCTCACTCTTGCAAAAGAGAGCTGTAAGTTATTAGAGGGTTACAAAAATGAAATAAATCATGGTGTTAGATTAGAATAAGAAGTATTGGTATAAAATCAAGGTTCTCAATATATTTAGAATGATACAGAAATAAATATTTTGTACATATATGCATATAGATATATTCTTTAGCTGTACCCACTGAGAGGGCCTGGGAGCAATGATTTTTCTAATAGCAAAGAACACACATGACAACCGGATTTGGGCTTCTAAATATTACTCTCTATGAGCATGGGGGGAAAGCTTCTTGGAGAAGTCACTTCCCAGAGCTGAGGAAGGAAAATTGAACACAAGTCCCACATATATTTTTGGGCCAGAAAGGAAGGGAATATTCAAATAATTAAAAGGTAATGTTGAAAAGACACAAATATCAGCTTAAAGTGTCTTCGCTTTTACTTTACATTTCAGTGCATTACATTTTAACGTTGCAATATTAAAATCAATAATGGTGCTAATACATCGGAACGAATTTAATACAGTAAGAAAGACCTCGAGACCACACTGACATAAACTAATCGATGGATCATTTGAAAGTGCGATGAGGACAAGGTTATCTTTCTGGTTTCAAAATATCTCTCAACAAAATATGTAATAATTACAAAAAGATAAAGAGTGACATTACAGTAGAGTCATCGTCTAACGTAGATAGCCTCTAAGATGGACCTCAGTTATGCCTGCCTCCAACGTTCACACCTCTGGCTAATTCCTTTCCCTGGAGAGTAAAACGGGCTTTTATCAAGCAGATCCTAAAAAAAAATAAAATAAAATATAGCAGAAGAGACAGGATACCAATTCTAAGACAACAGCCACGTGACTGGGCTTGGAAGTACATCCCCCATTCAGGTGAATCTTCAGAAAAACCATATTCCTTGCCGCCACTTTGACCCTAAATCCACAAGACACTTTGATGCAGAGACATCCAGCTAAGCTGAACCCAAATTCATGACCCAGATAAACCAAGAGATAATACATACTTTCAGGCTCAAACCTCTAAATCCAGGGGTAATTTGTTATACAGTAGTAGATAATAGCAATTTTGTACACGGTAGTGGGATGTGTTATAACAAACACTTAAAATGGGGTAATTGTTTACAGTTAGGCAGTGGGCTTTGAGGAGGAGGTCGGTATAAAATGCCTCAAACACACCCTCTATTGAACGTTGGACTTGGGAGGTGCTGCATGTGAGGCTTGCAGGAAAATGAGAATATTATATGGGAAACTAGAGGGTCACTGCACAGCAGCTAAGACAGAAAACTTTTGCAGCAAAACTGTTCCCTGCATTTATGTAACAACAGAAATGCACCCAGTGACTTTTAAACAAAAGGGATCCAGGTCTTGCTGGTTTTGAAGGTTACTAGTCTTCTCAGATGGCAAATGATGCTAAAATTAAGAAATGGTCTCTAAGCAAAAATCAAATCCAGGGCACATAGGAAAGCCATGGAGTGACTGTAAAACTTTTTGTTAAGATCTTAGATAGATCAAGGATGGTCCGTTGGCTTACTGTCTAGTCAGACAAATCTCCCCTCCTTAGAGATTAATGGGTAAGTATGACTCAAAGATCCTTTCTAGCTAACAATAAGGATTCTAATTCATGTAAAGACTTTGTCACTCAGGCACCTCAGTAGGGTCCAAGGTAGAGAGAATTTTTCTTGAAGAGACTTTTTGTCTAATTCAGTGAGCCCCCAAAAGATTCAAGGGATACCCATACTACTGACAAAATAGAGTTCTGCATGTAGATACATCAAAAGTGTGAACTGAAGAAAAAGAGTCACAGACTGTACAATAAGATTAAGCCTTTGAACCCTTTGAATTCTATTGGCAGGAAGCCAGCCAAGAGAGCTGCGTATTTGCAAATCTGGCTACATTTCACGAGAAAGGAAGGCAGCTCAGAAGGTAGAGCCAAGAGCTGAGGTGGTATAAGTGAGCGCCACGGACAGATATTGTCGGGCCTTGAACCTAATCAAAGAGCTTTTACTATTTACCAGCTAGGCTTCAGGAATTTGATGGGCGAGTAACACCTATCTTTTGTTCATTTTCCTTCTTTTTAAGAAAATTTTATTTATTTATTTTGAGAGAAAGAGAGAGCACAGGGAAGGGGCAGAGAGGGGGGGGGGGGGGAGAGAGAGAATCCCAGCAGGGTCCACACTCAGCCCAAAGGGAGTCTATGTCAAGACCATGAAATCATGACCTGAGCTGAAATCCAGAGTTGGATGCTTAACCGACTGAGCCACCCAGGCACCCCATTTTCTTTTTTTTGAAACAGAAATGTCTATAGAAATATTTTCATGCTTATCTCACCATTGTGTGTTAGGTGTGGGGATGGGGCTAAATAACTGGTTTCTCTAGCATCACAAGTGTTCAGATCAAGGAGAAATGAATGTAAGGAACCTCATTTATGCTTGCACTTGATTCTATGATGAGTTTCTGGACTTTGAGCTCATGCAATGAGGGGAAAAGATTTTGGGGTCCTAAAAAGGTCTTAGTATATACTGCATATATATATATATATACTGCATATATATATATGCTGCATATATACTGTATATACTGCAACAACATGAATCAGTGGGGTCCAGAGGGTAAACTGTGGTAGGCATTCTGTAAGAGGGCCTTCAATGATCCCAGCTTCTTTGTATTCATTCTCTTGGGTAATCCCATTTCCAGAATGTGCATTGGACTTACTTCTAACAATTGGAATATGGCAGAAATGATAGCATATCACTTTAAATATTAGTTATAAATATAGACCGTGGCTTTGATCAGAGATGTCCTTCTCTCTAGCTCTCTCACATAGCTCTTCCTGAGGTCAGGCAGTTGCTGTGTTGTGAGGTAGCCCTGGAGAAAGGTCTACCTAGCAAGAGCCTGAAGTCCACCAATCGCCACATGAGTAAGTTTGGAAGCAAATTCCTACCTCCTCCCAATTAAGCCATTAGATCCATCCGTGGCCCCAGCCAAAAGCTTGGTTACAACCTCAAGGGAGACCTTGAGCCGAAGGTACCCACCCAAGTCACTTCTGGATATCCATGCTTCTGTGAGATAGTAAGTGTTTGTTGTTTCATACTGATAAGTTTCCAGCTAATGTTTATGTTGGCTGATCACACTGCATAGCTAATACACAACATTAATCAAATAATAAAAATTAACATTATTAGTAATGAGACAAATCAAAACCTGTTCTATCTGGCGGGATGCAACAAGAATACAGCATCATGTCTGTGATGTACTTAACAAAGAAGCATATCCTGAATTTGTACATGAGGAAACATTAGGCAAACCCAATATGAAGGACATTCTAAATAATAACTGGCCAGAAATCCCCAAACATGTCCCTAAATCAAGAAAGAGTAAGGAATTGCTCCAGATTGAAGGAAACTAAAGAGATATGGCATTGGAATACAATATGGGATTTTCATCTTGAAAGTTTTGTTATTTGGGGAACCTGGGTGTCTCAGTTGGTAAAGTTTCTGACACTTGATTTCTGCTCAGGCAGGTCATGATCTCATGGTTTGTGAGTTTGAGCCACATTTCCAGCTTCCCCCTGGCAGTATGAAACTTGCTTGGGATTCTCTTTCTTCCTCATTCTCTCTGCCCCTCCCCCACTTAGACACACTCTCTCCTGCTTTCCCTCTCTCTTTCACTCTCAAAACAAATAACTTAAAAAAAAAGAGAAAGTTTTGTTATGTAAGATATTGAAACAACTTAGGAAGCTTGAATGGGGCCTAAAGATCACATTGCAATAATGCATTAATGTTAATTTCCTGATTTTAATAATCACATTTTAGTTATACATGGAGAATGTCTTTATTCATAGAAAATAGCTAACATTCTGTCTCCAACTTTCTGAGAAAAATTCTGCTTATTGGGCACAGAGACTAATGATAGTTTACTCCTACTTAGGACTATTCTCTGTGGCCATGGATGACTCATACGGTAAAATAATATATTTGCTTTATCATTTCTTGATAAAAGAAACTATGGAGATTTATATGTTTCTAAATTATAATAATGGTATAATAAATTAATATTAGGGATAGGCCCCTTTTTCACTATTTCCTTCCCGGTGTTGGACTGTTTAAGTATGGCCATGTACAAAATATTCTGTTTAAAAGCCTTCAAAAACCTCCACCAAAAATTCCATCATAGCACATATCTCCAAACTTCACATAAAACAAAATAAAGTTCATAGGAAAAAAAAAAAGAGTACATGTTAATTTTTAAATTAAGCCAGCAGTGTAATTCTCTTTAGATGTACCTTGTTTTGGTTATACTTATACTACTTTTTTTTTAAGTCACTGAATAAGAAATACTATTCCTTAGATTTTGTTTTAAGCAGGGTCCCCTATTCTCAGGTATAAAATAAAAAATAAAATAAAATAAAATAAAATAAAATAAAATAAAATAAAATAAAATAAAATAAAATAATAAAATAAAATAAAATGAATAAAACAATCATCCCAAAGTCTCAACCAGCTCATCCAAGATTGAAAGCTAAATGTAAGTCCCAAAGACATTTTAGAATCCAGCAAAGGGTATAACTGATTGCAATCAACTTTGTTTCTGAAGAGTCCGAGAGTCATACTTACTTTCTGATATTGGAGTTATTTTTTTATATAAAAATGAAGATCGAATAGTAAACAATACTGCATAAAATTCCTGTAATGGTTACATACTAAAACAGGGAATACAAATCTTGAGTTGGATCACCTGGCCGCTGACTACTGCTCAGGAAATGGCCGATCGTACTGCATAAATTATGATTCACAATTGGCATTTATCAAACGTGTCATAGAGACCGGGTTATGAATAACTCAATCAGCTGCCTCAAGATGGCTTGGCTTAGCTCAGGCAGAGGATGATGATACAAGTATGAATAAGGGTTTAACGATGTTACATCTGTCAGCTCTCTAGGAAAAGTTACTTAAACTGCATACCATACCCATGCATGACCACTGGTATTACAGAAGAACGTTACTGTAATTCATTGTTACTCTAGTGATCTTAAAGAATTAAGACCACATTCATAACATCCAAATCTGTCTCCAAGGAGAAAGTCTGAGTTGGGGAATATCTGGATCATTAAGTAATTTCCTTGGGTCAGAGTAAAAGCACTTTATCTGCGAATATTACTTCCGTGGCATACTGGATGGAGCACAAGTTGGTAACAAAGTGACCTTTCTCTTAAGCAATTAATATATTCACTAGAATTTTCTTCAACTGTCAGGAACCAAATATATTCTCTAGTCTGATAAGTCTTAAATATTAATTTTGCTCTGAAATCTCTGCTCACCTCGCTCACCACCACTCCCCTTTGCATAATTACAGTCTTTGTAATTTTCACTTGAGTTCATTTCCACTCCATGTTTAATTGTTCATCATATTTTCTGATGCACAATCTATGATTGCTAATGACATTTGTATAATAAGTTGTTTTGATGTGCCAATATTTCTTGATCATCTGTATTACAAAATAAGCTATTTTACTGTATCTATTTTTAAATTGGTTGATTCTTCTCCAACACTGTAATAACAACATTGCCTGTTATCGGAAAAGGACAATTATTTCCTAGAGAATATTCAAACACAGATTTGTAAAACTGACAGCAAGATTTGCTGTGACAATAGTTATTCTGTCTAACAAATCATGGTGAACTCCATTTGGTGTTGAACAAAAATAATTTTGATATCCCAAGGAAAATGACGCAGAAGCAGGAATTTGCCAGGAGGTAGGCGGTTAAAGAAAATAGAACGAAGAGTTATCACAAGTGATTTACAACAGTGACCATTTCCATGTGGTAAGAAGGTGTGCTTGCGGAATGAGCCCCAGAGATCTAGGAACATAGATGTGACATCTGGACGGTTGCGCGGAAATTTCTCCTTAGCTTTGGGTTGGTCATGTAAAAGCAGAAACAGCAAATACCACAAGCCCAACTGGGTCTCTTATGTTGTTTTGTTATGTGTATAGACAGGATTGTGGGGAATGGCAGAAGCAGTATGTGGTAGATACTTAATTTCTAATATTTAATTCATAAGTGTTGTTTAAACTTCTTAGCGAATCTTTGAAAACAGCATATTATGTAAATGTAGTCCAATAATACCTGGATGAACCCATAGCATTCAGTGTGGTGTCACCTTCAAAAGAAATACTCCTTTATTATTGTTAAAAAAAAAAATGAAAACAGGAGGGTGTGTTGAAATTCAGTTTAAGAATTTACTGGAATTTCTTGAATAAACAATGAGAAATTTCAGTAATGTCATACAGCAAACCATTTTTAAAAACCCATTCTTCCCTAGATCTTTCTGATACCTCAAGGCAGTACAGCAAATTGTGTCTCACCCCAATACTGGAAAAGCTGGGACCACTTTGTTTTGTCACTTACCTACCCTGATTTTCCAGATTTATTTCTCTCTTCAGGTTCCAGGTGTGAACTTCTTTATATAAAGTTCAGACTCTGCAGTCCTTCCCTTTATCCAAATTGGCACAACAAAAGAACTAATTACCTGTCTAATAAGACAGAATTTTCTAATAATGTAGAGGGATGTGTATGTTTGCTTTAAGGATGTTGTTTCTACAGGGGCGCCTGGGTGGCTCAATCAGCAGCTTTGGCTCAGGTCATGATCTCACAGCCCCATGTAGGCCTCTGTGCTGCCTGCTTTCGATTTCTATGTCTCCCTTTCTCTCTCTGCCCCTCCCTCCATAAAAAAATAAATAAACAGTAAAAAAAAAATTTTAAAAAGGGATGTTGTTTCTATAATAGTCACTGAGAGTCATAAATTCTTATAAATATGTCAAATTCACACGAAGTAAGCCCTGGGTTAAACCACTTAGGAACAAAAAAAAAAAAAACATTGTCTTCTTAAAAACCTTACTTTTGGGGCACCTGGGTGGCGCAGTCGGTTAAGCGTCCGACTTCAACCAGGTCACGATCTCACGGTCCGTGAGTTCGAGCCCCGCTTCGGGCTCTGGGCTGATGGCTCAGAGCCTGGAGCCTGTTTCCGATTCTGTGTCTCCCTCTCTCTTTGCCCCTCGCCCGTTCATGGTCTGTCTCTCTCTGTCCCAAAAATAAATAAACGTTGAAAAAAAATTATAAAAAAAAAAACAAAAAAAAAACACCTTACTTTTTCTCAAAATAGTACCTTCGTTTTTTTTCTCTCCCAGTAATATCCCAATTTTCAGGGACACTTTCTAATAAAATCTACTTCTTCTCGATTGTACTTCTAAATCTCTAGCAATCAGCATGATATAAAAGCAACAGCTCAAAAATGTAGCAAAAACTGAATAACAGATTTGCAGCCCTGTGGTTGTACACTAATATTTAAAATGGGATGGTTGTAGGGCCAGCAGAAGCCTTCTGAGGAATGTCAGACAGGAAACTTAGCAATGGCTCCCCACAAGAGTTTCAAGTTGTAACCTGGGAGCAGTGGGTAGCTTTCTCTTACTAATGTGCTAGACAGGAGAAGCTACTTTGAAATAGAATAAGGGATTGGCAGTGGTGACTGAGGAATAAAAGTTATTTAAAATCGTCATTAAAACCATAATCCTTAATTCATTGACCTCAAAAATACATTATCTTAGAACTTCTGAATTTAGCTTGATATTGAAATGTGAATTTATATTCTATAAATTAATACCATGAATTTATATACACGGTAGCTGAATTGTAAATTTATTCTAATGAGTTCACGATAATACTTGCTTCCTGGTTTGATGATGTAACTACTATGGGTTACTTGCAGTCAAAACAAAACAATATCATCCTTCTGGAATCTCCATCTATAGCACGCTCCTTTCTGGACCACTCCAGACAAATATAGAACACATGCTTTGGATGATTTACTGTGAACCATGAATTACTATCTGCTATTTGGTAGGTACGGTAGGTACCTGTGTAGGCATCTGGAATTGCAATGATAATGAATTTTAGTACAAAGTGAGTTTTGTACTTAATTACAAGGAATTCTTTGAGCTCAGGTGAATGCAAAGACTGGAAAATAGGGTAAATGCTATATATCCTACATGTTTATGAATCTATTTATATATTTAGATGGAGACAAAAAAAATGGGAAAATTGAAAATAATTGCATCCTTTACAGTGGAGGAATAATCTTCTGGCTTACAAATAAGATGTTTACACCAAACTGCAAGAAATGTTGAAAAGGCCTCATAGCATCTGACAAAATTTCGATTTGCCTACTCACCCACAGGAGACATTTCTGGGACACTAGCAACGTAAGGTCCATCCAAGAACTTTGGCTCATTATCATTAATGTCCTGTACTTTGATGATGAATTCCGATTCAGGCTCCAGGGGCTTCCTGGTTTCTATGTCCACAGCCTGAGCACGAAGTGTGTAGAAAGGTTTCTCTTCTCTATCCAGGCTCCTTATTGCATGAATGTCCCCTGTAGTTTCATCAATGGTAAAAACAGTGCCCGCGCCGTCTCCTGAGAGGGTGTATTTAACAGTGCCCTCTCCTTTATCTAAGTCAGAATGGAGCTTTTGGGGGGAGAAAGAGAGACAGAGACAGAGACAGAAAACACCATTAAAGGGATGGCCCCGTATTAAAAATACTTACAGCATAACTTTTCATCAGAAAAGTTAAAGAAATATCTTGTGGTTCTTTTTTCATTTTCATCTCCTTCTTTCTTTCCTCCCTCCCTCCCTCCCTCCCTCCTTTCCTTCCTTCCTTCCTTCCTTCCTTCCTTCCTTCCTTCCTTCCTTCCAACTCTTTGATTATAAACATTTTAAATACACACAAAAAATTAGAAAAATGCATGGTAAATATTTATATATACATGTATATATCCCAGAGATTCCATCATTTACCTTTTAATCCACAGTTGACCCTTTAATTATGCAGGGTTTAGAGTGGCCGACCCCTGTAGCAGTTGAACATATGTGTATGACTTTTAACACCCACAACACTTAACTACTAATAGTCTACTGTAGACCAGAGCCTTACCAACAACAAAAATAAGTGTATTAACACATATTTTCTACGTTTATGTATTATATACTGTATTCTTACAATAAAGTGAGGTAGAGAAAAGAAAACATTATTAAGAAAACACAAGGAAGAGAAAATACATTTACAACATTATACTGTATTTATCTATACTATAAGCTTATGTATTCGTGAAAAAAATACATGTGAGGTTTAACCTCCATAAAGTTCAAATCCGTGTTTTTCAAGGATCAACTGTATTTGATCATCATTGTGCCTTCTTATTTGAAAGCAGAGGAGAGTTTTGGCACACCAGATGGTTACAGTTATGTGTAGTAGAGTATCTCATTTTAACAGACTGATTTTCAATGAGTTATTCAGTATTACTCAGCTAAATGTTGGATAGGATCACTGATTATCTTTTCAGATTTGCAGACAAATAGCTTGCTCTAATTCCTTCTATATATTTGAAATCTTGTAATGTAGAAAAGTTTTGAACCGCTGATAATTTCTTCAACACATGTACAATTCACTCTATTATAGTATGTAACAAGATACACATAAATAACAGGGGAGGACTAAAAAGACGATACATTTTCATTGCAACACTTTAAGTCAATGTTTTTCAAACTGGAGTCCAAGAGTTGATAGAAGAGGAACATAGACTTGGAGATCTATAAATTATCCAATAATGTATACATACAATGTAAGTATTACATTATTTATACTTCCCTAAGAATATGCATACTCATATATATATTTATAAGTAATATACTCACTATTTAAGTTATACAGCATGTATGTTATTATAAATACCATTTTTTTATTCAGATGGTGATCTAAAATGTTTTAGCCTATGCCTAATCATTTGTATAAGGCCATCTGATTTCAGAGTCCACATTTTTAGATTTAAGAGTTCATTCCAAGAGCACCTGGGAGGCTTGGTGGGTTGAGCATCTGACTCTTGATTTCAGCCCAGGTCATGATCCCAGGGTTTTGGGATCAAGCCTATCATCGGGCTCAGTGTTGAGCATGGAGCCTGCTTTAGAGTCTCTCTTCCTCTGCCCTGCTCCCCACTTGTGCTCTCTCTCTCTCTTTCTCTAAAAATAAAATAAAATTTAAAAAAATAAATGAAAGCTCATTTCAGTCAATGGATCAACCAAAGGAAAAACATTCTTTTAGTGTTCACAGTCATTTGGACTGTGCCTCAAAATTTGCCTACAAGCCCACCATTCTTCCAAAATTTGGGGAAGAATGAGTTCTCGTTTTTTTAATGTTTCAAACCCCACAAAAAAAGGTTTGAAATACCTTAAATCATATAAATATCCTTTTGCAAATAAGCTCTGTGTATTAGTATTAGTAAAATCAAAACATACACAAAATAAAGATAACAGTGGCTATATCTTTGCTCTTAAACTCAACATTCTGGTTTTAAGTTCAATAAAATAGCATCATCTTTCCAATTTAATGTTATTAAAATTAATGCATTCATTCTGTGAATTTGTATTTATTTCAAAATTTTCTCTGAAAATATACTTGTATAATAACATATGCAAAGGATTGATACCTGGACAAGTGTTACAATTGAAGTAATGGAAAATAGAAAGAGAGCACATGATTTGAGTTTTTTCAAGTTCCTGTATATTTTACTCAAGTCTAAGGAAAATTGTGATAAATGACAGAAGGAAGATTTTTTCCTCCTAATTTTTTACAAACTCTTATGAAGCAGAGGAAATTTCAAGTGTAAAATCAAGCTGTAGATAAATGTACTTTGAACTTGGGAATTTCAAATTACATATTTCACCCATACTATGAAAGATATTCAACACAGTGGGTATTGCTTTCTCTTTTAAATGTATCTAAAGATATGAGCCGGGCAAAAGCTCAATGCAAAAGCAAAGACTCTATAAACTACATCCATTTTGCCAATGGCTCCAAAGAATATGTGGCAATATTGTGGGAAGCGGGTGAACATTCTAAGAAGGTTTTTACAATGGGATCCAAGAAGAGTTACAAAAAAAAAAAAAAAAATCCACATTTAGCTAAAATCAGAACTGTTTTCTTTTCTAACAGACACAAGAATAGAAAAGCAAATGTGTTTGCGGCTCTATCCAAGATCGAAATTAAATTCAGTTGCTGTTCTTCCTCACTCTTCTACTTTTCCCTTCTAATTTAAAGCTGAATTTTGTAGGGGTTAAAACTTCAGAAGAAATATGTGAATATACATTAAAACTTTGAGCTGGGAATGAAGTTGATTAATGTAAACCTCTTGAGAGGATCAGAAATTTTATAGCAGTTCATTACATGACAATACCTCATAGGGGACCACCTGAGATATCTTGCACTGACAGGCAATATATTTTTTAACTTTTTTTGTCTTTATTTTTTTAAGTTTATTTATTTATTTAGAGAGAGAGACAGAGAGCGCAAGTGAGGGAGGGGCAGAGAGAGAGGCTGAGGCAGAGAATCCCAAGCAGGCTCTGTACTGTCAGCAAGGAGCCTGACGCTGGGTTCAAACTCGGGAACCAGGAGATCATGACCTGAGCCAAAACCAAGAGTGGGACACTTACCCAACTGAGCCACAAAGACGACCCCTGGTGGGCAATATTTAAAATTAGTTATTCAGTGGTGATTGAACTGGCACATGAGTAACTAGCTTAAAGTATAGGTGTTTTTCCAGCATCATTTCTAATATTAAATAAGTGACTGCCTGATGTGGGTATTGTAGATAGATAGCTTCTTTTATAATTTCTGTACACTTTGTTATATTCAGTGAATATAAATTGCTATAAATAAAAATACACATAACTGAAAAAGTATACATATAGAAATATATCTATATGTACTTTTATATTTATTATTCTCTGACTATATACACATATGACATGATATAAAAAAAGTCAACACTTTCTGTTTTTTTTAACACTTTCACTAACAAAATACCATAACTATTTTTCAGTATCACTTGAAATTCTTCAAAAAAAATTTTTTAAGTAAACTCTATCTCCAATGTGGGGCTCAAACTCAGGACCCCAAGACTGTACCAACTGAGCCAGGCTGGTACCCCTCTACAGAATAATTTTTGACGTGCACATTATTCATTCAAGGAAGTTGAATGATTTAATGAGCATTGCCTATTTTTTTCATAAATAGTAAGATGAATGTACGTGTGTGTATGTGTGTTCTTCTGTTTAGCTCCTTTAGAGGTAATTATCAAGACCAAAAACATAATTTTTATGAATCAAAAAATGTGAAACTTCAGTGATTCCAGATGTTGATCTCTGTAGATGGAATTTGTTTCTTTTTGTGTTTTCATTTTTATTTAGTTTTGAAGGAGAGAGAGACAAGAGTGTGAGTGGTGGAGGGGCGGAGGGGCGGAAAGAGAGGGAGATACAGAATCTGAAGCAGGCTCCAGGCTCTGGGCTGTCAGCACAGAGCCCGAAGCAGAGATCAAACTCGAACTCACAGACCACGAGATCATGACCTGAGCCGAAGTCGGACACTCAACCGACTGAGCCACCCAGGCGCCCCAGGAATTTGTTTCTTAAATCTTTCAGGAATGAAATGCAGGCTTAGCTTATACTGTGAAGCTACTTCTTAGTGTCATTTCCATAAAGAAAGAGGGAGGGTTTCAGAAGAAGGATTTTCGTGACTTGCCTCATCTTTGGGCTGTGTTAATTCACAATGACAAAGCACATGATGTCGTTTTACACGGGGCTTTAAGCCACACACATACAGAAAGCTAATGATTCCACAAGGATGAAATTATTTTCATTTACAGCAATTTAAAAATGGCAGCAAGAAAGGTTTCTTATTCCAATTATGTTTTTAAATGTTTATTTATTTATTTCGAGAGAGGGTACCGACAGGGGGTTAGAGGAGAGAGAGATTCCCAAGCAGGATCTGCACTGTCAGTACAGATCCTGACCTGGGGCTCGATCTCACAGACTGGGAGATCCTGACCTGAGCTGAAAGCAAGAGTCAGACACTTAACTGACTGAGCTCCCCAGGCGCCCCTCCAATTATTTTTTTCAAAGCTGTTTCTGAGTAGGTGCTGACTGTATTTACTGACTAAAGCAGCCAATTTCAATAATATCATTTTTTAGTATTGACATTTAAAATTTCTCCCGGAAACACAGTTCTATAAACACGAGATGTAGAAATCCGCACTGTGAGAGCAGTTGTTTTGTGGAAGCGGTGGTGGTGTTTTTCGGACGTTTTCCAAGTCATCTGAGATGGAGCATGAAAATATGATGCCGAGAAAGGCTTTAACGAGCTTCGGAGCATCAGCAAATCTGGATTCCAGTGTCTAAAAGTTTGAGAAAGCTAATTTAAAGTTAAATGTTTACTAGCATCTCTTTGATTATATTTTAGGAACTGCTGCACAAAATAAGGGATTTAGTCTTCTTTTTCTCTGGGTTGAAAATACACATAAAATAGAAAATGTTTTTTCTATTACTGTGTCCAGCAGTGATTTTCTTTTCATTTGCTATTTGCCGGGATAGGGGGTGGTTACTAGGCCCGGGGAGCACAGGAGTTATGTTGGAAGGAGAAACTTTGGATTTTGATTTTTGAAAAAAAAAAAACAAAAACAAAAAACTTTTGATTTCGTTGCTGCCTGAGAACCAAAATTTGTGTTCAGCGAATACTGGATTTGGTGTATGTTCTTGCAAATTATTAACCATGTGCCCATAAGGTACTATGGTACCTCACATACTGTTTTAAAACCTGCCCTCCACATCATTCTCATCAAGATTATGCATTAATACTTTTGTTCCTATATTGTAGATTACTGACGGTCTCAGGAGAGGAATGAAAATGTGTGGGCACTCTATCATCTTCCTTTACGAAAACTGTTTTAAAAAGAACTTCAAACCAACAGAAAAATTAAAAGAATGATACAAGGAAGGCCTATATTCTCACTATCTAGATTAAATAATTACTAACATTTCCTGTATCTTATATATATATATGTGTGTGTGTGTATATATATATATGTGTGTGTGTGTATATATATGTGTGTGTATATATATATATATATAAACGTTTTAAAATTGTGAACATCAAAACAATTACCTACATGATACTGAAACACCAACTTCATGAAAATAAGGCCCTTTCCTATGTAATCATAATGTCAAAATCTCATTTAAGAAAATTACTTAAAATACCTATCACCACCTTATAACCAGCCCATATTCCATTTTCCCCACTTGTCTCTTCAAAGATCTTTCTTGGTTCTTTCTTTATATTTTGAGCATAGATCAAAGCAACTTTCAAACACTGCATTTGGATTTTGTGTCTTTAATTTCTGTTAATTTTAGAAGGATCATGCATTTAAAATTTTTTTAATGTTTATTTTTGAGAGACAGAGAGAACGGGGAAGAACAGAGAGACAGGGAGACAAGAATCTGAAGAAAGATTCAGGCTCTGAGCTGTCAGCACAGAGCCCCATGCGGGGCTCGAACCCACAAACCGCGAGTTCATGACATGAGTCGAAGTCAGACGCTTAATCAACTGAGCCACCCAGGTGCCCTGGATCATGCATGTTAATATTTACTTATCATCATCTCTTTTTCAGGGAACCAGCCTCCATTCTGAATTTGTCTGCTGGAAAACGAAACTTCCTGACATGTCTTTAAGTGTTTACTATTCTGTCTTAGAATAGTTCTTTAGTCTCAAAATATATATGAGCAAATGTAGCAGTATAAAAGTAAGCCCTACTTAATGTAGAGATCCTTGAGTTATGGCATCTCCTTCCAGTCATCTCCATAAACACACTCAATGTGAGGGAAACGCTCCTTGTACAGGGTATGCATCAGTAAATTTGGGTGTAGTAATGGCATATAAGTTGTGGTACTCCTTTTCAGTTTTCAAATGATTACAAAACCTGTGGAATGCTTTAATATTATGGTTCAACAGTTGGTGCATGTGATCTGAAATAATATTATAACTGTCTTATTTATATACAGGATCCCTCGGATAAACCAGTCAAAACTAGTAGGAGAAAATTTTATGCAAGTTTCTTTGGTTGAAATAATTTCCTTTTGCACCAAGAAACCAAAAAAACCTACTTTTTTGATATGCTTCTTGGTATACTTATAAAATATTCGTATGTCATTTTTTATAGTTGCTCACTTTCCAATTCATGCTTATTCTGTTCTCAGAACCGTCACAGAGGCCATTGCATTGGCTACAAAGCCATTGGATTATGTTTAAGGCATTGCTTATTGACAAAAGAAGACTAGACCCAAAGATGATCTATAGTTCTGCCTGAATAAGTTATAATGCAAAATTTCTCTCTGACGCCACTTAAGGTTCAAGAATATTTGACATTCTATGCCATCCTACTCCCTGAAGGGACTCATTTGTTCTTCCTCAAATGATTGCTGCCATTTGAGCAAGAGGAATACCACTTTACAAGGTTGGAAATTCCCTTTAACAGCCCAAAGTGAGTTGAGGACTCCCCTGCCTGGGTTACAGACCCAAAGCTATTTATCATCTGGAAATATTTCACCTTCTATGTAAGGAAGTAGAAATGCATTTCAAAAAGGCCCGCACCTCCCCAGAGGTATGCCAAGGCAGGGCAAAGAAGAACAAAGACTATTTGCAATTCTGGAGAGTAACAAAATCTGATGTGCTAGGATATATTTTATATCCTGTTAAAGAAAAAAAAAATATGCTATTCACCCGATGCTCTCTTTCATTTTCTTTTTCTCCTTGAATATTGCATGTGTGGTTACATATGAGGGGTATCCTAACTCGTCTTGTAGATTGTCATATTTTACAACTTCAGCTCACCCAGATTACATTATATCATTTGAGAGTGTCACAACATATTAATAAGTAGTTCTGGAGAAGTTTGAGAGGTCATTGGCGTGGTGCCTGGATTTGGGGGAAAAAATATGGGAGAAGGTTAAAATAATTTCTTACCTACATTTCCAAAGCTGTAAAGCACTTTTCACAAAGCCAGGTTTTAGGTAACAAAACATTCCCTGACAATAAACTGTTCTTATCAAATGTTCAGTAATGGAATCTCTATTTGAAATGAAAGTGAATTTCTGTATGATTTCAAATGTGATTATTTTTCAGAGGATGATTTATTCTAGATAAAAGTGAGCTTTAAATAATAATTACACATTATTATAGTTAGATATCATTCACTAATTTATTGCTACTCATTACTATTTTTCCATATTATTACTTATAATAAAAGTAATTAGCCCTTACTGAATACAGGACACCGTGTTACACATCTTATAAGCTTTATTTAGTTCTCAAACTAATCAGTGATGTGCTAGCATGACAAATATGATAAGTGAACTCTTTCTAATGAAATTCTAATATTTCAAAATGTAAAATTTAATTTTCAAAAGCTCTATGTTCTATCCCAACTTCTTTGTATATGCATTTAAGAACTGTAATAAATCAGACAGACTCAAATATTACCTCTGATTTAAAATATGGAATGGTCTAAAATCCATGATCACAAGCCTCAAACATTTGGGGTTAAAAATCCCAAACCCATTACTTCTTAGCTGGATGTTATTGTAGAAGTTACTAAGTTTCTTTGGATGTCAGAATCATCATACATAAAATGTGGATTCTAACACTTACATCATAAAATTTGGAAAATACCTTAGAGAATTTAACTTCCGAATGTCTATTTCCCTTCATTTATCTGCATTTACATCCAAATGATCCCAGTATAGCGATATTTGTTTCCATTTACATTAATTTATATTCATAGATACAAGAAAACTAATTGGATACAAAATAATGATAGAAAACACTATCAAGCTTCTACTTTTTCCAGGCAATTTTCTAAAGGTTTTATGTGTCTGAAGCCACTTTAATAGTTAGAATAACCCTATAAGGACAACCCTACTATTAACAGTCTCACTTTGCAGATGCATAAATTGAGGCACAGAGAAGCTGAGTTGGCCCAAGACACACAAATGGAAAGACACAAAGCTAAGATTCAAATCAAGTAGTCTAACTCTGTGTATCTCTGAGTCTAGCTCTTCAACTAAATCAGTTCTCTTTTAATTTGATGCATGTAAAGTCATTTTTTTTTTTCTTAACTCTCAAAAATGGGTCTCTCTTAAGAGGAAAAGACAAACAAACACTGAATTTTTGGCCAGGGGATTAGATTAGCCACAAGCTACCCAAGTATCGGTTTTGTAACATACATCAGTTCGTTTGAGCAAAACCAGGCTGTATTATAATGGACACATTAATGAGAATAGTTGTATTCAAGAATGCTTTGGATTGCCCATTAGTTATTGCACTAGCCACTGGAATAGAGAACATAAGTTACAACTTGTTATTAAGGTGACAGGAGTCCAGTGGGGAACAATATGGGTCATAGCAAAAAAGATACTCACTCAAAACACTGTGTCTTTTTACAATTTCTTGTCTCCCAAATCACATTTTTCTATAGAAGTTTTCATATGCATTTACTATATAATTAAAAAGCATGTTATATTTGTGTTTTTATTTAAAATACAAAGTGATATCACATTTATAGTTAGAAATCACCTCAATAATATAGTGCCAATCATGTATTTGGAACAATTAATAGTCAACTAGAAAAGAATGAACAGCATTTATGTTAAAGAAAATATAATTTACTACTATATCAATAAAATATTCCAATGAAAATTTTTCTAAGGTTCTGCACATTGTGTATATCATAATTTTCTTTGAAGCATATAGAAATTCATAATATTAAAAACTTAATTGAATCACTACATTTCATTTGAGAAAAACTCATTAGCACATGTACTGTCTCACAATGAACTAATAACCAAATAAATAGGCATATGTATGTGTGTGGGAATATTTAGATATGTGTATATATATATATATATATATATATATATATATATATACATCAGATTTAGATATGTGTGTATATATATATATATATATATCAGAGATAAATGAGAAAGACAGAATATTTGTATGTGTTTTCATGTGCTCACACATGCACATTTTTGCAAAATAAATAAAAGGCTAAATAGATATACATTCTATAAAACAACACTGTTAAGAACACAATCTGAAAATCACATTATCTGCTTATTTCAAAGGTGGTTTGAAGGTGACCTATTTTCTGTAGCATGCATTACTGTGGGGATTGCTTTATGTGTTAAAGGACAAAGCCACCTCACTGAAGTCTTTTATTTCCTTTCCTCACTTTACAATAACTACTTTAAATGGATTTTGAAAGTATAATATCACAAAAGCAGAAAAAAATAAATCCAAGTACTTAACCAGGTTGCTTTCTTTGTATTGTGAGTCAAGCAGTTTCATGTCAAATTTACTGTTAAGAATTCATATCTCTCAGTCTTATATCCTATAACAGTGTCATAAATATTATCTTATTTGCATGATAAAGTATACATTAAATATTCATTTTTTTGCCTAATAATATGAAAATGAGTACTCTTAATGCTAAATTGCAATGTGTTAATGAGAGATAGAAACAGTAACTCTTCTGTGTAAGAAACGCAGTAAAATGCATCTTATTTCTAAATACAGGTTAATCAGAGATGTTTCTCTAAAATCTCTCATTATAAGCATATTAAGGAAGGAATCATTCTCAGGGTTCACTTGTTTCCCACTAGGGATAACAAGATTCCCAAGAAACTTCCAAAGAGATAGTAATTTCACTGACTTTGACTTTAAAAGGAAAATAAAGTAATGAATAAAAAAGAAAGATATAAAGAAAAAAAAAAGAAAAAATGCAAACAGCTCTCACAGATGCATGAACCTCAGTTTTGACTGCTTTCTGCAAATATATATTATTGGATGTGTAGTGAAATAAATCGATTTCAAGCTATTTCATTTTTAAAGGTCAAAGTTTTTTTTTAAGGAATTCAGAATTATAAAAGCAGATGCTTAATTTGACATTGACTGAGACCTAAAATGATGAATAAATCTCTCAAAGTTTAATTGCTTTTCAGAAGCTATTGAATTGCTTTGTTATTAAATTTTCCTAATAATGCATGGAATCCATAGAATTGTGTGTGTATATGTGTGTGTACCTCATTTTCCTAAAACTGACATGAATGTTACAGATTTATACTTGCATTATTTCCAAAATCTAAAAAAAAAAAAACAAAAGGTTTGTTTACTTATCACCTTTCCCTGCATTTAATAATTTTCTACTCTCTCCATATACCATTGGTTGCTGATTAAGAGAAGCTATATGCAAAATTTCTAAGACTAATCCGGGTCCAATCATACTTCATTGTATTATTTTAGATCATAAAACTTGTATTTATTAAATATAGTCTTGAATCCAAATCAAGCCTTAATTATCAATTGTGGTTGAACTCCAAAATATGGTGGGGTGGTCAGTATTCTGCCATATTGCATATTTCCCAAGATTTAATGTACATTCCCTGCATATTCCCCAGGACTGTGAAGACTATGGATTTAACTCTTATAGTTATGTTATGCTGGGTGGGCCAGACCTAATCACATGTGACCTTTAAAAGCTTAAGAATTGTTTTCCAGGTGTAAAAAGAGGAAATTAGAAACCCATGCTCCAACTTGCTTGGATACAAAGGGGCAATCTTTAGGAGCTGAGGGCAGTCCCACATCCCCACTAGCAGTATAAAGGGGACCTGAGGCCTAAAATAGCAAAGAAAAATTCTGCCAACAGTCTGAATGAGCTTGAAAGCTGATTTTCTCACCCTCAAGAGAGAAAAATAGCCCTGCTGACACCTTGGTTTCAATCTTGTGAGGCCTTGAACAAAGAAATCCTTTATTCTGTGCTGAATTTCTGCCTGCAGAACTGTGAGCCTTAAGCTGCTCAATTTGTGGGAATTTGTTATTCAGCAATGGAAAACTAATACTTGTAGGTACTTACAGAAATCTAATATTATTAATACTTCATTTAAAAAAATAATCATGACTTGATTAAAGAGACAATTTTGATTTCTTGGTTACGTGCATCTACTCACACCAACTCTTTTAGGATTCCTGAACCCAATTCCAATGTGTGGAGTAGTGTTCCCCACACACAAGTCCAAGCAATTCTCAAATAGCAACAGGCTGTCCAAGAATTCAACTCAATTCTGACACTATCTACCTAGAAACAGCATCAGATTCCACAGGTTAAGGATGCAGTCCTATAAGAACACTTCCCCCCCACCCCTGTCACATCAGACTCCAGTTGCCATATTGAGGCTATGACACCTGTGCTTCTGACTGATCAGCTACAGACTAGAGGTTCCAACAGTCCACTCTTTAGGTTGTTTTAATTTTCTTGAGTGGCTCACAGATATCAGGGAAATATTTACATTTTCTAGTCTATTAAGTGATAGGATAAAGGATATGAATCAATGGCCAGATAAAGAGATACATAGAGGAGCACAGAGATTTCATGCTTTCTTTGGGGTGCCATTCTCCCCAGTCTCCACATGTTCACCCACCTAGAGGCTCTCTGAACTCAGTCTTTTTGTTTTTTTTATGGAGCTATCATTGATTTTATAGTCAGGATTGACTAAGTCATAGGCCATTGACTGATTCAGTGTCCAGCCCCTCTCCTCTTCCTTGAGGGCAGGGGGTAGGATTGAAGGTCAACCTTTAATCAAATGGTTGGCCCCCATTGCAACCAGCCCTTTCCCCACAGTGGGGTCCAAAAGTCACCTTCATTAATAACAAGATACCCATGACAGTTTTACGGCTGTCAAGCATTTTCAGGAACTGTGAACGAAGACCATATATATCTGAGAAGTATATATTTGATCATCTGAGTGGCCAAATATATATTTCTCATAAATCATTATGTCACAGTGCCTCAATTTTCTGACACATTATTTTATTTGTTTGCTTGTTTAATTTTTCCCTGCCTGTATCCATACTCCACTATTTCTAGTACATACATCTGCTCCCTCCTTTGTATAAGTGACCCTGTACAAATTCACCCTGTGAATCTAGTAATATTGTTAATCACTGCACTTTGTCCCTTTGACCATACCATAGGAAGAGATCGTAGGTCTGGCCAATGTTCACATATGCCTTTCCAGTCAAAGAAATAGCTGACTACTACCAAGATAGTCTCCACCTCACCCTGTACCCTGGACAACATAATGAAGGTGTCTTGAAAATAGAAGAAAATTTAGTCTGCATACAAAAGCAGAATGAGAAAAATAAGGAGGAGAGAGGGAGTCTTTCTGATATCAAATCAATTACTGAAATTGTACTTTTCCTCATAGAATGAACTCATAAATCTCCTACTCTGAATTTGGTTTTTCCAGTCAAAAAAAAAATCCAAAACAAAACCATCCATGTTCTTTTTGCATGCAATAGCATTTATTGAATACTGATTGTATTCAGGTGTCACAGATTTGGGGACAAATCCAACGTAAGTCCTCAAAGATCAACATAGGTAGAGAATCTGTTTTCTTCACCTAAAGTCATTAAAAATAAAAATTAAAAAAAAAGCACAGCAGATTTTACTATTGCTACTTCTTCATCCTTTATACAATTTGAAACAATGTGGTTTTTTTTTTTTTTTTTTTTTTTTTTGTCAAAGTGAAATACCTGTGAACCTTAACTTTGGAACCAAGGAAACCTGGGCAATTGATCTAGTTATGCTGAACTCAGGATCCAGGAAAGAGCTTTCATCAAGTAAATTGCTGTGGGAAGTCAAATGAGATGTGTTGTCTCATTCTGTACAGACACTTACATTGTGGTAAAGGTCTCTGCTCCTGCAGCTCAAAGAGTGACAGTTCATTAAACTTAAACCAAATGCACAGATATGTTCATTTTATTGTGTTCCATACCAGTGTTCTCTAAGCCAGCCATTCTAAGGATTTATGTTTAACATATAATGTCTTAAAATGAAAGCTTAGCAGCTATGCATTGTGCAGAATATAGAAGGAATGAGGCAGGGCCATGGTTCACACTCCCTTCCCAGTCCTCTTCTTCAATTTAGAATCATGGGTACACACTGGAAAACTAGTAGTAATCCACAGAATGCTTTTGAAATTCTCTGCTTGAGTCTTTATGATACTACAATTTAACTGCTGCCTAAGCCCAATCCCCTAGCATTTTTGGAGGGGAAACACTTTGGGCCGAACATAATTTTTCTTTAATTCCAAGTTTTGATTCCTCTCACATAAAACACACACACACACACACACACACACACACACACACACATACACACACACAAAATAATGTTATATTTTAGTTTAAAACAGGCTGCATTTATATTGCCTTATAAAATGTTGAGTACTTTTGCTCCTATGATCTATCTATGCTCACAGAAATAACAAGGTTTTCACTCATTTTATATCTTGAAGCCTTCTCTGAGAAGTTAGCATGTCATTTGTTGGTTTTGAGCACACACTTGCTGCTAATGATGCTTGGAATTTATTGGTCCTCTTCATAGGAAGGAAAATAATAAGGCATTTGAATAGTCAGCTCAGATATAGATCAGTTCACATACCAAAAAAAAAAAAAAAAAAAAAGCTGCCTATCTAAGGTTTAAGTGTATCTTTTGTGTTGTAGAACTATTTGTACCATGACTCTTGAATTGGCCAGTCCAGACCATTGCATAAATCCTTGACTAAAGAGACTGACCACTCTGGTTGTTGATCATTAGGCAAGAATTAAACCCAAATATACTTGGGATCGGATATTCTAAAAACATTGTTAATGTATTTTGCATTGCTGAGAAGGAGATTTAAAAAAAAAAAAAGAAAAAATGATTTTCATACACAGCTCCTGTCATGGAGTAAAATCAGGCCTTTGAAACTAGAAAGTACCTTGGAGAACATGGTTTTAATTATTTCATTCCACAAATGAGGAAATTGAGAATCAGAAAGGCTAAGTGATTTCCTCAATATCATAGAGCTAGTTAATTACAGAAGTCAGAATAGAAACTGGGTTATCCAACTCTGCCCAGAGTTCTTTCCATTATGTGCATTGAAAATATCTGCTGCTATTTGGGGGCCATTTGGCTCAAGAAAGCCACCTTATAATGTTTAATAAATCAAAATGGTATGTGCCTGTAAACTTAAAAACATTTAAGAGTAAAAAACAAAACAAAACAAAACAAACAATGATCAAAACAAACCTTAGCTTTCTGATTCTTTCAGATAAGATAAATTCCATCAACCATATTTCATCAAGATTTCGTATGTAAATGTGTTACAGCACTTCACCGAGGGAAAAGTCAGTAGCACGAAAAGGCATCAGGGACTGAGAATATAGATTGATGCCAGGATTAGAAAGGACTCCATCAATTTCAAGCTCCATCAGCTTTCCCTGAACACGGGGAAAATAACATGGAGTAAAAGTAGCAGGCATAAGCTTTATGATCAGACTTGGGTTTGTGTGGAGAGAACAATATAAATAAAATAAAATGGGATCATTTGATTATTACTAATTATACTAAGATTTTCCATTTGAATAATTTATACAAATGTACTAATTATTTTTATAAGTATTGTCTTTTTGACATCATTAATAATCCTTTTCTCCTTAGCACAGAGAATAAGGAGCCTGGGGCTTGGGATATCAGAATATTTCTCTGATATATCATAGCTCAAAAGTTGAGAGCCTTGGAAACGAAACTCAGTTGTCCTGACTTACTCTAAATAATGCACTTCCTCTCTTATTTCATTTTTAATTTCACTGTAAACTATTTTGTACATTTTTCAACAAAGAAAAGGGAAACTTTCAGGCCTGATCATTCAGCCCTATTTAAAAGGCGCCAAACTTACAGTCACGAAAAGGCAGTATTGGTGAATATTTTCTGTACTTCACATCATTTATCACACATTATATATTGTGGAACATAAAATTTTATGAAATTATAGTTACATGCTTGAAATGGATTTTAAATCTTTTCATTTTCCATGTCACGAGTGAGAGTTGTAAACCTGAAAAATTAAAGCTGCAACGTAATTTATCTTGCCTATAAATAGTCACCTACACACTACACAGTTTTGAAGTAAACAATGATAGATAAGACTAAAAGTGATATTTCCCCATGGGAAACTATGTGATAAATTGCTAGAAATACCATGATATAACTGGAATTATGCCACTTGAATATAAAAAGAATTCTCAGCTCCCTACTATTATACACAATAAATAGTTGTATATGGTTGGTTCAATGAGTGCAATTTCCTTTTTTATGGGGACACAAGTCTCTCTCTCTCTCTCAATAGACATCAAAATGCCAAATAACACATGTACTTTTATAGTCATTTATCTTTATACTATAAATAGGTAAACCAAAAAAATATATAAATTCCCAAGATTATAAATAAAGTAATACACCTGATTATATATGAATATTTATAAAATCTACAATGATTTCACACATCATGATATTGTTTTCAATTGGGGATAAAAGTTTTAAAAGTTATTACATTATATAAATTATTTGAGTAATGTGGATACATTTTCTTAGCAGGAAAACATTCTGTGAAAAGGAAGTTTTAAAAAAGCTGTTCTTGGGGCACTTGCAGGCTCAGTCAGTGGAGCGTGCAACTCTTGATCTAGGGGTTGTGGTTTCGAGCCCAACGCTGGGTAGAGAAATTAGTTAAAAATAAAATGTTTAAAAAGAAAGAAAGAAAGAAAGAAAGAAAGAAAGAAAGAAAGAGAAGGAAGGAAGGAAGGAAGGAAGGAAGGAAGGAAGGAAGGAAGGAAGGAAGGAAGGAAAAAGAAAGAAAGGAAGAAAGAAAGAGAGAGAAGAAAGAAAGAAAGAAAGAAAGAAAGAAAGAAAGAGAAAGAAAGAGAAAGAAAGAGAGAGAGAAGAAAGAAAGAAAGAAAGAAAGAAAGAAAGAAAGAAAGAGAGAAAGAAAGAAAGAAAGACTGTTCTTCTTTTGAACTCTCTCAGGTAGATTGAGGTTATAATACAAGACGTCTGAGTGAAGGAGAAAATAAGTTTAATATTGGAGTATAAATTGTTTTTATTCCTACTTTCTCACCACTGTCCTGTATAACTATTAATTTTCCTCTTTCCTAACCTTGTGTATTTAATTAGAATGAGTATTACCTACACACACACACACACACACACACACACACACACACACAAATGGTAATGCAATTCTAATTCCCCCCATAAATCATGTACAGGTTTTACTATGATATCAACATTAATTTTCTCTTTCATATTATATTCCAAGTTGATTTTATGTGGTACAGAGGACTAAAATCATTTCCTGCTTGAAATAAGACTTAATACTTTTGTCATTAGTAATTGTAGCATGCAATCATACATTAAAATTAAAAAAAAAAAAAAACACTTTTTCCTCCAAATTAATGGGAAATCAGCCTCCTTTTTGGAATTGTCTGTGTAAGATCTCATCGATATTAAATCTTTAAAAAAATATTTCCAAGGCTAGCATTTCAAGAATAATAATATCAAACAAATAGTTTCTTACATTAAAAAAAAAACAGTAAAGACATAGGGAGAATTTATTCTTTAATATTACTGGAATGAACATTCCTGGTGAACCACATTTGGTCTGCTGAGAAGTTAATTCACCCTTTAGTAGATTACCCAGCACAAAACTCTCTGCCTTTCTTTGTTCTTTCCTTTCTGATGGAAAGTCAAAAGACTTCTTCCTTTAAAACAGGACAATACTATACAAAAAAAGAAAAATATTACATCCACTGTATTTTACACACACCTAAAACACTGTTTTAAAACATCACATATAATAAATTAAATACTTAAGTAATCTTAAAAGCGGTCGTAATAGCCCTCCAGTTCTATTCACAATGCTTCTCCCATTTATAATTTTCAACAGGACACTTGCGGGGATTCCTTTATTAAAACAAGAGTAGTTATTGATTTTTTTCTTTCTCTCTTTCTTTTTTAACAAACTAACTTTTATTTACTATATTTTCTTAGCTGAGACCCACCATTTCTTATTCAAGAATCAATTAATGTAGACATATTGGTCCCTCATGAGAAAATCATTGTTCAATAATCTCTACATGCTTTTGTCACATACTTTTATCCTGGTCTTAAAAATGAAGCATGGATATTTAACAAGCAAACTTGAGGCAGTTTTCTCGAACATTCCCATTGCATCTAATATTATTTGATTCAAAACATGAGTCTAAGAGCAAATAAAAATTGACATTTTTTTTCAGTTTCAGAATACAAACCCATTGAACTATCCCTTCAGGTTCGATGATCCATCAGTCAACACTACACTATTTCCACAAGAAATATGATTTGATCTGAAAAGAACTGCAGCAGCCTGAAACATATATTCCCAGAACGTGTCTCCATGAGTACTATAGCCATTAAATGACTTCCATAATGTCTGTGATAAATCTTGCTATTAGTGAACAATATCAGTTAAAGGCATCTCTTTGGAACTGCTAGTTTAGCCTACAGGTGCCCACCTGCTATGGAATTTTCCAGTTATAAACGTGGATGGGTCAATCTATCAAGGTTTTCTTTTTTTTTCCAAAGCACTGAACTCAGCAAGAGTAAGGCTTCCTTTTCAATTTATTTTTAATTTATTTGTTATTTTTATGTAGCTATAATATAGAATATCATTTAAAAGTACAGACTTTGCAATTAAACTGCCTGAATTTGGTGCTATGACCTTAAACACCATAGTTAACTTCTTTCGTGTAAACTAATACTGGCAGCTATGATGATTAAATGAGGTAGTAAAAGCACAGAGTTCAGTGTGGAGTGAAAACTAAGCACTATTAAACATTAGCTCTTACTTCCTTCCGACCACTGTGCCTACGTTCTTGTCTCCATTGTTATTTGAGTCATCCTGCTAGTTTGCTATTACTAAGATTTGGTCATGGTTAAATTCTTGCCTTCTGTTTCTTCTTATGCCTAGTGTTCTTCTGTTCTTTTATGCTCACATTTGATAGCCTGAGCCAACACCTATGGGCACTCCATAAATGCCACATGGAATACTGAGACTGAATCTGCCTGATATGAAGTTATTTCTGCAGACAAAATAAATCAAAGGGTATGTGTAAGTCTCAAAGAGAACAGGAGGACTAGACACAGGTGGGCACTTTACCTGGTTAACTTAGACCAAAAAGCAAGGGCTGATTCTTGATTCTTGCTGTAGCAACCCAGAATCGGTTTATCACCATAACTCTTTCTAAGTGTAAGGTGACATTATTGGTACGATTCAATCTCCAGTCACAATGTGCCTGTTCCTACTGGCTGGAAATATTGCAGCAACCAGGGGGGGCTCTCCCATCTCTGCCATGTAGAAGCAAAGATAATCACCTTTAATCTTCAAGTGATGGCCAGAATAATACAAAACTGTTTCTCTTGTCATACGTAGAAACACAGTCAATGTGCAATTCGTTTTACTATGTTCTTCAGCTTTAAAGTACATTTACATTCTACTGAATACCTACTCAGCTTAAAACAAAGCCTGCCATAGTTCTTAAAATCAACAGATGGTTTACTCAGACTTGTTTACTTACAGAGCCAGAAAAGAGAAGTAATCAAAATTTCATTGACACTCAGTTTTCTTTCTCCTGAGTATCTTACTCCGTCATTGAAAATCATCATTGATTACATGAATTTTGAGGAAAATGGGAAGTCATCTAATAATTTTGAATCTACTTCATGCAAAATACTGTGCTCACTCTAAAAAGTCTCCTATTTCATAAATTGGAAAACAAATGTCAACAGATGTTCAATAATTTGGCCAATCCTACATAGTTGGAAGATAGGAAGTAAAAATGCAGGTGTAAATGACTCCACACTTTAAATTCTCCACCTTGAATCGCCACGGCATTCAGTAAATGATTATTCCAGTAATCACTGCAGTAAATGATTAAATCATAAAAGGCAGTGAAATGTGCTATCTTTGCTGCCCCTGAAGCTACATGAACTGCTATTTTTAGCAATCTCTTTAACGACATCTTAGCCTTTTGGGATCTGATTGCAAAGTTGATAATGAGTATGGCAGTCATCGCCAGTGGTCTCTCCGATATCCATTTCTCCTTTCTTGTTATTAATAAAAACCTTGCATATTAATAGAATCTATTATCAATGGGCTGTGTCTTGAATAGCAGTATGTCTAATTAAAATGCCCACCTGACCATAATAACTTGGAGCTGGGGTAGACGTGGGATTCCACCTTGGCTAACGAGATAAACATGGAAGAAATGTTCAGGGCTTTCAGGAAAACTTTTTTAAATGGACAGACTCATCGGTATATACTTTTGCTGTTTTTTTTTCATCTTTCCTATTTTTTTTTTCATCTTTCCCATGTCTTGCTGACACAAAGACTAGACATACAGAAGCTACTTTATGAGCATAGAGAAGAAAGC
This sequence comes from Herpailurus yagouaroundi, assembly GCF_014898765.1. NCBI lineage: Eukaryota > Metazoa > Chordata > Mammalia > Carnivora > Felidae > Herpailurus > Herpailurus yagouaroundi. The sequence goes on from NW_024412377.1 coordinate 17,164,498, forward strand.
AGAAAGCTTAAGATGATGAATTGGAAAATCAAAAAGCAATTTTTGATGTTATCTTGGAGTTGCTGTACCAGACCCTGGATGTCCAATTCTGGACTTCTTTTTACACAAGAAAAATAAATCTCTACTTATTTAAGAGATTATAGTTGCATTTCTATCCCATGCAGCTGAATCCAATTAGGACTTAGTACATATTTTTCTTCATGCAACAGCATTTATATTTGTAAAAATTATTTACAATTTTTAGTCTGAATCACATCTATGTAAAACATACGTAAGAGATTCTTAAACTAATTTAATTACTCTGTAAATATTTAATTAATAAATATATCATGAAAAATACTCTAAACATTTTCTTTTTTTTT